>NC_080088.1:70017803-70324303 GCF_950005125.1 Chionomys nivalis
TGACCCTGAGATCTTATCATGTGTTTTCTCACCAAGAAGCCCCAACAACTCATAGCCCTTCTTCTCCTTGACTGTCCCAACAAGCTACCATATGACAGTTAGGTGTTGGGAAAAGCTTTATCGGATACTAAAACATGAAACCCTGGGTAACAGGGAGCTTGGGTCTCCTCCAGGGAGCCATGAGTGGTTTCCAGACATTTCACAGGCCATCTCAAGATGGGAAAGATCCACTAAGACAGCACATTTACTTACTTCTAGTTGACATATTCAAAAAAGCTTGCTCAGGAATGTTGAGAAGGTGCTGGCTTATTGAGAAGTCCATGCGAAACTGGTGGTACCAAGGGAAAACTTCAACAGAACCCAGCTTAGCATTAGAAGGTCCAAGCTTCTCTTTGACCTTCTGCTAGCCATCTAATCTCTTAAACTTCTTTTTCCCCATCAGGACAGTGCAGTCACTACTTACCAAATGAGATCATGCATGGGGAAGTATTTGCCTTATAGATGGAAAGAACTATTCAAAGATTCATCATTTTGCCTTACCTATAGAAATTAGAATATTAATGGCTAACCTGTGCTGGCCATGAAGCACTAGCAAACAAGCAGAGAATACAGATTAAGCATCCCAATGTCCTTATCTGGAAATCCGTCATAAGATTTATTAGCCTGAATTTTTACCCACAGACCCCTTATTTCCAAAAAGGGTACAGTGATCACTAAGGCATGGAGAAAAGCTTAAGACCTTGTCATGGGAGAGAACAGTTGGAGGAAGAAAACCCACAATAAGAATAATTTTAATGAGGCATGCAGCATGATTTTGAGGTCCTTAGGAGCTCAGACAAAAAGAAAGGGGGCAGATTGCATTGTGCAATCCATGAAAGAGAGAGAAGTTATGGATCAGGGTCAGCCGAATCCTTCCTGGTCATACTCGAGCATCCTTGGTTAAGGGCTATCAAAAGGAAAACGAGAGGACCTCCAGGAGACACAGTGAGGATGCTGCTCCAGTCTGAGCACTGGGCAGCATTTCCCTGTGAATCAGTGTGCGCCTTTCCAGACTGCACAGGCAACAGGATGATTGCTGGAAGGAGTGGACTGCCTTAAAAATATCAACAGACAAGCCATTAAAAAAACAGCGCAGTGAAAGCCAGCATGCTCGCTCCCAGGTTGGGGTGCTGCTGGCCAAGGTGTTTATAGAGGCAGTCGCTTATATTTTCGGGGAAACAGCAAAGTAGGCAAGGCAATATATGTGGGATGCCTTGCACAAGGTCACCTGACGTCTCTGAAACTGATTGTGTATTCTGAGCTCCTCAGGAGGGTTTTGTAGGTCACAGTGTTCTAGGCAAAGCTCCCTGCTGATGTACATCTCTCATGTAAGATTTAGATCACCTCTTTTTGGGCAGAGCTCCATGGAAACACCGCCCATGATTTCTGAAATGGGATCTGATTGGGTCCCCATAATACCTGGCTGCCGTGGACAGCAATCCTGTGACTGACACACCACCAGACAGTTGGCAAGTCAGAGACAACAACTATCTAGTCACTGTAGGTTATTATTATTCTAATGTTAAAGCAAGTCCCTGTTTACAGAAAGCAGCCAGGGAATGGAGTATTCTAGGCAATGGAAAATTCTGGTTCATCTGGTTACCGTCCATATCATTTGAGATTCTAGGTTTCCAAAGAAGTAGTTACAACACACGTTGCTGAACGCGAAAACGATAGTGTGACTGAAGCTTTCTTCGGTGATTCACAAGGTGCCCAAGGATCTGTCAGCACCCGATGGCATAATTAGCATTGTCGCTTCTCATTTTCTAGGACCCAGAGTGGAAATGCAGAAAGGGTGGAAATCTGGATGGCGACTGTAGGACGTCGCTAGCCAGACCATTGAGATAGCTGGCGCTGCCGCGGGTGATAAAGCATCTTGTCATCTTTCAGTTTGGTGACCTGTAGAAATTCAGCAGCAGACATGCTGAATATCATTGGGTGTACAGTTGGCTATTGCATTGCCAAACTCTTCTTCTCGAGAATACCAGGAAAGCTGGCCACAGTGACTCATGACTGTAATTGCAGCTCTTGAAAGGCTGAGGCAGGAGGATTTCCAAGAGGGTAAGAGCAGTTTGGAGTACATAATGAGTGCCCAGCTGGAACTCTTTAAAAAGGGAGGTGGAGAGATAGGTGATAGACATATAGATGGATGATGATGGATGGATGGATAAATGGATGGATAGATAGATAGATAGATAGATAGACAGACAGACAGACAGACAGACAGACAGATGGAAAAGGTTAGGGAAAACAAACAGTCTGATTCATTTGTTTCTCCAGCTTGATGTTTGAGCAAAATCAGTGAACAGAGCAACAATTGTGCCAGAGGTCGCAGAGAGAAAACTGCAAATGTCACCATTTCATATCAGCTTTTTTTTTTAACATTTACTGATTTATTTATGTGTGTGTACACGTGCATCTGCACGCTCGTCCACACCTATGTGTGTGAGCATGTTCCAGCATGTGTGCAGAGGTCAGAGGACAACTAGAAGGTGGTTGATCTAAAGCCTTATGATTCCCAGGGATTAAACTCATGTCAGCAGACTTGGCAGCAAGTGCCTTTACCAACTGAGCCATCTTGCTGGCCCACCATTATCTCTTACAAGAGAAAACTCAGGCATAGAGAGGGTCTGTGAGTCCTCTACAGCCTCATGCCCAAGTCTGGTTGACAGTTGCTGATTTAATATCACACACACACATGCACACACACACACACACACACACACACACACACACACACACCATATCTGCTGAGGCCTGGCTAGGGCTATGGCAAGCAGAATGCCTCCCACTCAGGCACAACAGAAGATGGTGGTGGAACCCACACGGGACTTCACTCTGGGGCTCTAGGAACTCATCATTCTTGTTGAAGGTTATCAAGTCCTCTTCTGTGTGAGCGCCCTCAGTCCAGACCTGAGAGAGTTCTCAGAGGAAGGGATGAGCAGAGTCCCCAGGATTCAGTCAAAATGAAAACCTTCCAAAAATAGTGAGAGAGCCCACATGTGTGAGAAAAGCTTTCAAAAAGCCACTCAGGCAGGTCTACATTCATGGCTGTCTTGCTTTGCCTGTGTTCTGAACTTGAATCATCCCTGTCTATCTCTTGGGCACTTTAAAAAGAAACCCTGTACTCACCACCTTTTTACAATGAATTCACTGTGGCTCTTCCCTCTGAAGGAAGGGGAAGAAGGAAGTTGGTGATTTCCACGCTGATATGCTGATTACAATCCCTCTCCCCACCCAAACACCCAGACAGGGCTTCTCTGTGTAGCTCTGGCTGTCCTAGAACTGGCTTTGTAGACCAGGTTGGCCTTAAACTCACAGGGATCCTCCTGCCTCTGCTTCCCCAATGCTGGGATTAAAGGCGTGTGCCACCATGGACAGGTGCTGTTTATGCTTTTAAGGGCAGGATTTGGTCTGTTTGGCCTGGGCTCTGGTGGTCTGGACATAGTTTCTCTGAGTTCCAGAGCAAAGGCCCTCTGTTCTTCAGCTCTCTTTCCTCCTACCTCTGATCCTGAAAACTTATTGCTTGCAGGAAAGATGAGAGGCCTGGATCATAGCTCAGAGTGAAGGCAGTCATCTGTAAGATCCCAGGGTCCATGGGACCCAGCAGCCTGCCCCACCAGAGCTGGCCTCAGGTGTCCAGGCTTCTAGATTTTACCTTTGCAGTTCCCGGTGACATCAAAGACATCTGGATGTGTGTCTGTGTGTGAACATTTTCTTGTTTCCTACAAATTCCTTGTGTTGGTTATAAAGATACTCTATCACAGAATCTCTTTGGAAAAAGGTCAGAGAGGTTTCGTATCTAGCTCTCCATGTGGATGGGACTACTACCAAGCCTCTCTGCTAGTGGTCATCTGGGTTGAGCGGGATGCAAGGTCACACAGCTCTTTAGTAATCTCCATTTCCTGCAGCGTGTTCTACAATGTGGGTGTTGGTATTCAGGGATAACAGCAGGGTCTCGCAGAAACTGGCACCAGATAATTTTTTTAAAAAAATTAAATAAGGAGTCAGGTCCTTAGAGGTGGCCATTCCTTCTTTGTCATATCTTCAAACATCATACGATCAACATCCTCTTTTCTTCTCTCACCCACGCTTCGCTCTTCTCTGGTGTCTATGGTCAAGCCCTGAACACGTTTGGTTTTTTCTTTTGTTTTTTTTTTTTTTTGATTTTTCGAGACAGCGTTTCTCTGTAGCTTTTGGTTCCTGTCCTGGAACTACCTCTTGTAGACCAGGCTGGCCTCGAACTCACAGAGATCCTCCTGCTTCTGCCTCCCGAGTGCTGGGATTAAAGGCGTGCACCACCACTGCCCGGCTGAACACGTTTGTTTAAGCAGTTTTCCTAGCTGACATGGCGAATCCCTGTTTCTCTTTGTTGAACACACTTCCTCTCCCCTTCCTCCTTCAGGACTTCATCTGTGCATTGCTTCCTCTCAGTGCTGCGTATTATTTAGTGGCGCCATCATGGCATGCCACTGATCTCATGCACGTGTAGACTCCCCAAAGATTGAGGCATTGCATTGTCCCCTGTGTCCTCCATATCACCTAAGACAGGGCTTAGCATGTGACCGCATCAAGGTAGGCCTTGCAGATGAACTTCTTCTCTACTCAGGCAGAGAGGGAATGTTGCATCTTCACCCTCTCCAGCTGGAAGCAGATTTAGAGGCTCTGTCTTGACATCTGACTTAAATCTGTGCAAGTTTGTTCTAAACTCTATACCCATAGGGGCCGAGGAAAGGCAAAGCTGGCCATTGGAATCATGGAAACTGGTGGTGCATATACATCTGATCAAGACCTCCCACAGCCCTGGAAAGTTACAGGAATGTATAGCCGTGCTGTTTCTGAACCAGCCCAGAACCTGTTTTGCTAGAGGTTTCTTCCCTGGGTAGGTATGTTGATGTATTATGAATGTTGCCAACTGGGACGGGAGGACATTCAGCCTGTGCCCAAACATTTTTTTTTTTAAATCCCAGTATATCTGTCTTTCAGGTCAGAGACTACACACTTTTTGATCTCTCTACTTATGAACCTGGAAGCCCTTGGAGTTATCGCAAGCAACCAGGCTAAGTAGGATCTCTGATTCCAATGACAATAATCCTTTGTGATTTACTGACTCTTAGACCCAAGGACATCAGATCTGGAAATGAGTTTTAAAGTCGCCTCATCTCTTCTGTCTTCTCTTCCAAGAGTGTGTACCAGACCACAGCTGGCTTACTTGGAAAATGGGGCATCAACCATCTTTCATTTATGCAACAGTAAATTCTACCTACCTACCTATGCATACATTTTTTTTCCATCCAATGATTTATCTACCCTATCGATCCTTACATACTCACTGCTGCTAGGCATGCAGTCTGTGCCTAGTTCTAGCTATAAAAACATGAAGATACGGTGCTTGCTTCCCAGCAGTTTATTCTGTGCACACACACACACACACACACACACACACACACACACAAATGCTTATGATTCAATCTGATGTGTACAAGTGTGAACCAAGCATGTTTTGAGCACACAGAAGTTGGGGACTAATCTCCTCGTCTCCTCTGCCTGGATAAGTGAGGAAAGAATTTTAAGAAGTGGCAAACACACACACACACACACACACACATACAAATAGTCCTCGAGGAAGGAAGGGAATGGATCCTCTAAGCCAAGAAACAGAATGATGATCACAGAGGCAGATGCCCCATCCCAGTGCCCAGCCAGAGATAAGAGCTGCATTCCGTGAGAGCAGGGAACAGGAGGTGGGCATGCCAAGGAAAGCTGAGACTCTGGTGGAGAACTGTTTCTTTAACTGGGAAGGCTGTGTGGGAGGCTAGTGGGGAGCCCTTCACAGTTGTGCTGAATACTAGGGTATTAGCTAGGCACTCACAAGGATCTTTGACAATTTCCAGAGGGGCAATGTCCTATCTGTCGGATCCAAAAGAAACTCGGGACAGATGACTATCTGTGGCACCCACCAGTACACTAAAGCACATGCTGGCCTCTAGATGCCCTCAGTATCACAGCTACCCCTGGCTCTTCTCAGCTCTTCTCATCCCTGCCTCACCCTAAACTTCTCCAGGTCCTGGCATTACACTCTCCCTCCCCCTCATCCCATCCCCTCCCCTGCCCTGCCACTCCTTCACCTCCTCTCCTCTCCTCTTCCTCCCCCTCTTGTCTTCCTTGGCCCTCTAATCTCTTTCTCCCCACCCCATCTTCTTAACCTACACCCTCTCTACTTCTCTTCCTCTCCCTCCCTCTCTCATGATCCTGGAAGGTCTGCCCACTAGGTTGAATCTACTACTTTCTCTGCTCTGGAGTCTTCCAGTGTACTCTTCCCAAATCTACAATAAAAGTCTTCCCATCAACCATGCCTTGTCCTCAGCTTATACAATATCCCATCTAAATTATTGAAAGACCTCTTTGACTACAGTAAGAAAAGACAGAAAGTGTTGCTGAGGGGAGGAATGGCACTGCTGTTCAAATGTCCTAGAAACAAAGGCCCCAGAAGTGTTCAAATGCCCACACCATGTGGTTTCTTACCCATGACTCTTCAGACCATTCCCAGTCCCCTCCTGAATGATCTTCCTCACTGGTCTCTGTTGACTTTCTTACTTTGCTTCTTGATTAGTACCCATTACTATCAATGGCAAATCCCTGATTTGTTTGTTCTGTCTTCCACTATAAGGTGACATCACCGCTAGCACACAAGCCGTCTACGGCCCGCTCTCCAAAGGATCTCCAGGCTTAACAATTGAACGAGTGTTCATATAGTGATTGGTAGAGAAAACTTGACCTTGGGGAATGTAATGAGATTGGGATGAAGATGACCTGTCAAGGCGACAAGCCACTGTTTTCCATACTGAGCACACTTTGTGAGTGGCTATCGCTGGCCTTAGTCAAGAGGGGAAGAGTCCCTTCTTGCCAACAGCATTTGCTGCCCACATCTGAAAACTTCTGGCCCGAATTTTGCTAATGTCCTTCATTTGTGTTTCCACGCATTGCCATTCTCTGCAACAGAATCTTCCAGGGCTCTTCTGCCGTGTGCTCCTGTGTTTCAATCCCAAGTCTGTCACTGGCTGGCTAGGGAACAAAGCAGCTGCTTTTCTCGGAGCTTTATTTGTCTAGTTGTAAAATGAGAGCATTAACGGAGGACATAAAAGATGGTATCTAACATGCTATGGGTTTGATTTTTTTCTAGCTAAGGTAAGTGTTCATCTGTTTTCATTTTCCTAAAGATATGCAATAGTTATACACAAAATTTCAATAATTTTTATGTGTCTTCATTATGTCTCAATGTTTAGCTTTATTTTTTGCCATCAGAACATATGTATAGATAAGAGTTCCACTGTACCCTTGAACATTATTTGCTATGTGTCTTTCATGTTGCCACAGAGTCTTCTCGTTTATCATTTTAATGGGTATATAATTTTCTATGGAGCTAATATATCATAAGTTATTTAACCATCTCCCAGGGAATTTGGTTTCTTTCCAGGTTTTGCTATTTGAAGGAGCTCTGAGCATACAGTTTTTCTTTCTTTCTTTTTTTTTTAAGAGACTTTTGCCTTAGGGTAAATCCTTAGGAGTAGGATCACTAGATGAGTTTTATGGCTCTTGAATGGTATTGCCAAATGGCTCTCCAAACGGATTGTTTCAATTTGTGTTCAATTTCTGTGCAACACAGAAAGCCAGTTTCAAGAAACCTTGCCAACTTGTTTTTTTTTTTAATCAATTTCCTTTATTTTTTCAAGTTCAGCTTGTATGCAGTGGAACTTTCTGATTGTTCCTCTGTGGGGATTATTGTCAGTAGGGTTGAAGTTTTAATACAGCGCTTGGCAAATAGAAACACTCAATAGTCAGTCTGCTATTAAATGAAGAGCGAACTTAGGAGGGACAAACACACCTATCCTGCCCTTGAACTCACGTTTTCCTACCCCTTGTCTCCAGTTCAACTTAGTGCAAGGGTTCCTCCTTTGCCTTTAGTGTGGCCTCCTGTAACAGCGGCAGCGGTCCCTGCCAGTTCCAAACTGTCCAACTGTCTTCCTGGTGAATTCTTTCTTCCTCTTTGCATATTTAATGAGAGTATCTTGAATAGACATGGGCCGTCTTTTCCTTTCCCAGGGCTTCTCATGTTCACCTGAAGCCTTTGAGAGCTAGCTTCTGCTCATCATCCCAGACTTAGCCCCTGGCTACTTAAAGACAATAATTGCTTCCCCAGTGAGTATTTTGTCTAGCCTCTTCTTTGAGTTGGAATTGATCCTTCATTCCTCAAAAATTCTTGTCATCCCACAACCCAGGTTGCTCCCTCCCTGAGTGTGAGCTCTAATCAGTACGATTTCCTCTCTAAGTGCTAGACCCATTCATTTATTACAATACACTAAAAGGTCATCCCGACAGCAATCAGCATACAAAGATGACCATGATCTATTCCTGCCTCGGAGCCTAGTGGGTCAGAGAGAAGGCTTGTGCCTTTGTCTTTAGAGACTCTTGAGCAGCTGGCCAAACGTTAGTAGGTCAAGGGATGACAACCTGAGGCAAATCTGGTGTCTCCTATGTGGAACCAGTCCTACCGGTTTCATAGGTAACATGATGGTTGTCCTGCCATCAGAGCTTCCATGTGCCATCTGATATGAACGCCGGCTCCTGTTTAGAGCCTGATTTTATGAACCTTACACCAAGGAAAGACTAGAGAATAGGATGAGTGGTGGCCACTCTTTGGGCAGAGGCCCATGATGCTCTAGGCGAAATGAAGACCTACACGCCTAGATATCTTCTGAAGTGAGCCTCGTAACTATTGTGGGAGGTGGTAGGAAGCTAAGGCAGGCCGTTGTCTCAGGCAGAAAGGAGAATGGGGAAAGCCCAGCTCTTACTTTGCTATTGTTTGATAACTTGGCTTATTCCACTCAGTTTCTCGAGAATGCAGCTTGTTTACATATCGTAGTGCTTAGGGTTGGGCGGTTTATTTGATCTGTAGAATATACCACACAGCTCTTATAACCCACGATCCATAGAGCAGTAAATGCTGATTGGCCCCTCTTAATGTCACTAATCCTCCTTCACCTCTCCCTGAAAAGGACAGGAGAGAAGGTGACCTCACTGCTCACGGCAGATGTTAGAGAGACCTCTGGGACTCCACGTTCTCAGATCACCATAGCAATGGTGATCATGCCCAGGCACAGCTGCAATCTGTTGCTGGCAGGATTTGGACTGTAGCTGTGACCGCTTGCTTCCTGTCATTAAGGCAAACCACCATCTTATTTTGTTTTGTTTTCCCTCATGTTTTGAGTTTGCTGCTCCCCGGCGCTTGTTATTAGAACAGACATAATTAATAACTCCTGGCACGTGGAGCAGCCAGATTGGACCCTCTGCCTCCTGCTTTCTCAAACAGTCTTCTGAGCAATCTGAAAGCCTGGATTTATAGCCTGGACTGAATACAGTGGATTGTTTTGTAACCCGAAGCAAACATCATAAACTCACCACACTGACAGATGAAAAAATAAATTCTCTTTGTAGTTCTTAGTAGATGTTTTACCCAGCCTCTTCAGTTAAGAACTATAAGCAATCCAGGCATGGTGGTCCATGATGTAATGCCTGCGCTTTGGAGGCTGGGGCAGGAGAATTGCCAATTGAAAGCTAGCCTGGGCTACAAAGTGCATTCCAGGACAGCCTAGGCTGCATAGGGAGAAGCTGTCTCAAAAAGTAAAACATGAAAATAAAAACAAGTAAAAATAATAGTTATGTTCTTTCTTAAATTCTCCTTAAAAGTTGATTCTCTACCTTTCTTTGGTTACAAATCCAGAATCTTCCATTCTGGGTCCTTAGGATTTAGTTTCTAAAATCTAACCTATTTAAGCCTAGACCCATTTTTCTTAGAAAAATTAAATCAGAGACTCATAATTCTTGGCCTAGCTTTCATGTGGTGGTAGATAAGTTCCCATCCCCTCTTTAAACTGTGTGCAGCCATAACTCCAGAGTCTTTTCTACTAAGGGGCTTTTGTCCCCAAATACGCACCATCCCAAGCCTGCTGTCTGGACTCATTAACTTGCCTGTATTCATTGACAGGCTAGAACCTAAGTAAATCAATGTAATTATTTAATAATATTTCTGTGCTATTCCTTTGGTGTGGTTCTGTGGAGAACAGAAATTAAATAAAACAATTAATTTACAATTTATAACCAGTGGTGTATTAATAATTGCAATACAGAGTTTATTGTGTTTGAGTTACGACATTACTGTAAGCCACTGTTTCCAGAATGTTTCTATGTATTGAATCTTTGGGGAGAAACTTATCAAAATATTAAGGGCTCATACCACCCATCAGAGAGTTCAGGACAATTACACTGGATGCATCTTGGGACCCTGGAAGGTTTAGAAGATCACCAGAGGGCCTGATGTGCAGACCATTTGGGGGAACTGTTGGCATCATAGAAGCACTGAGAAACTCAACAAAGACAGGAGCTGTTGCACTACTAAGAATTTTGTAAATGCTTTCCTGGAGCCTTGAGAATAGAATTTCACTAAAGATTACTAAAGATTCTGTTTACCAATGGGGATGGAGGTGTTAGTTTGGGGACTTTGCAAATTACAATGGAATTTCAGTTCTGGCTTGTTCGTAGCTGCTCAGAGGTCTTGGGTGACTCACTCTGTCTGCAAGGAGCAAGGGCACAGACATTTTGGAGGAAGAAAGGCACATGGAGGAAGAGGAGGGAATTTAGGGGAGTGCAGAGTTTTTCTGACTGAGAAAAGTGTGGAGGAGTGTTTGCAGGATGGGGGCTCAGAGGAGACTAAAGGAAGTGAGTGGCATCACTCTGATGGAGAGAGACGTTCTTTGTATCCGAAAGAAAGAGAGTTCTTCCTCTCCATCTAACCTTCTCAATCATAAAAGAGACACATTCACCGAAGTCCTGGCATGAGCTAGAATACAAATCACAACACAATGGCTAAAAAGTCAGCTTCAGCTGTATCCCACCGACTCATGCTCCTGAGAAAGGGTGAGCGACTCCTCACGCTCAGCATCTCAGCAGAGCGCACGCCCTCCTCAAGACCCACTGAGAGCGAGGAAGAAAGGAAATGACGAATTGTGCGCACAAAAAGGCCAACCGTTGGGAATTCGACGTGAAGAAGACAGTTCTGGAAATAACTTCTCTTTATCTGGCAATCTAGATCTGCCCGTGTTACCATTAGTTGCCTTCAATGGCTCCATTGTAATGCTTGCTGATGTGGAGACTGGTATATATGGAGAATCTTGGTTTGTAGAGTTCTGTCAGGGGGCCTGTGGTTGACGAGAAAGAAACAGCCCACATTTACAGATGAAGAATGAGTTTTCCTATCTATACTGAAAAATCCCAGGGAAAATGTCTCATCATTTGTGAGCAGCTGGATGAAGAAACTGTAGATGTTCTCCGAAAAATGACAAGGTTGTAAAACCTAGGCATTAGAAGGGGTTTGAGGCTCACCTTGCCCAGTCTTCCTTGTGTACCAAGTAGGACATGAAGGCCAGAGCAGTAAGCATGATCTGAACCAGGTCACTCAGCCATAGGGAAGGGAATTAGATCTCTTGTCTCTTAGTGAACATTTTCCATTAAAAAAATTGTTTGGCTTTTTCAGTCAGGAAGACTGTGGGCTTTCCCTGGGTGACAGGTTATCTTCCAGACTTCTGACCTTTGGCACTCGCCTGAGGCTAAAGAATCTCACATATTGTGAGCCAAACTTTTCAGCCTGACTTACTGTATTGCCTTTACTTTCTCTTGAATATGTATACATCTATAAGCATATATATGTATATAAATGTATACATATACATACAGTCTTAAGTGAAAGTGGAGGGCAAGGCAAGAAGATAACTCCAATCCTTTGGGATTATTCTTGCTCATAGTTCAGGATTTAACATTTGTTGTGTATACACTATGGTTTCTAGACTTTTTTTCTTTGAATCCTTCCAGTGCCAATGTAAGATATGCGCTATTATTGTCCTCATTTTATAAATGGGGAAGCAGTGTCATAGGAATTCCCTAAATTGCACAACTGGAGGATAAGAGGTGGAAGCCAGGTCGGGGCTGAAGCTGGGGTTCAGGCCCCTCCCACCACAGAGTGGATCTTTGGAATCGCCCCTCCTGGAGTGGGAAAGCTCCCCACACACATACAAAGGCCTCAGCACACTGCTTTCCCATAGTCCTCTGCTTTTTATTTTTCAGAAATGACTAATTATTTCACTCGGAAAGACCTCAACTATTACCCCAAACAACTCACTTCCAAATAATTGGCTATTTCCCTTGTTTTTAATGTTGGGGGGGGGGTTAAACATAACCAGTTATTTTTCTTTTCTGCTCCAATGCTTTACTAGAACAAAAACAACCATAGTAAGATGTCAAAAATAAATTTTAAATGTGCAAATGTGGGATAAAGCCACCTCTTCCCTGAGACGCTCCAAAGACATTTAAATAGAACTCATATGTGTTCTTTGTGTGAAATACGGTAGCCACAGTTCCAGTGAAGCTGTTAGCAGGGCAGTAATGAGAATGAGCTGAGGGACAAATAAGGGATTGCAAAATACGTTCACCAAATTGCAGCCGGGAGCTGATGGGACATCTGCACTGCCTTGTCCTGGCGATCCACGCTGACCCCTGGAGATGTCTTGGGTTTTTTCCAGTTGCTCCTTCTGTTCACGGGTAGACTCCGGGGCCTTTCCAGTGTCTATCCCGAATCAGACACAATGGGGAAGGGAGCAGTAAACAGTTGGTGTGCTTAGGGAGTGTCTGTGTGGCTCAGGAACTTGACTTCGCTGACAGTGAGCAAAGTTTACACTCAAGAGACCAACTCAAGAGATCATTGGAGTTCATAATTGAAGGGTTAGGGTTGGGCGTGGTAGTGTTTCCCTTTGGCCTCAGCTCTTAGGAGGCAGAGGCCGTTGGATCTAGTCTATACAGCAAGTTCCTGGCCAGCCAAGGCTGTGTAGTGAGACCTTGTCTTAAAAAAAAAAAAAAAGTTATTGAGGCAGGGTAAATTTCGTGGCTGGATGGTTGGTGGAGCTTGCTACCACCTCAGGGACAGGAGTGAAAACTCATTTCTTAGAAGGGGGTCCCAGAGAGAGGAAGGGACTATTCAGAGTAACACTCCGTTACTGTTAGTGATCCTGTCTATTCATTGGATTTTATATTCTCTACTTTACATACTTTACAATACTTAGAGCTAGGTATTTAGAGATGAAGAAACAGAACTGAGGCCTCTTGCTCACCATCCTTTGTGGAGTTTCTCATAGAGGGAAGATCTGAATTCCAGTATGCGCATGTGCCTGAAAAGTTCATCTTCTTTTTATTAGATCTGGAACTAGCATCTACAGACAATTTCATTTCACCGAAAGGTCTCTTTTTATCACAAAGAACCTCTGAGTGTGCTTCCTAATCTTTAATTATAAGGAATTAGAGGGCTGACGATGAACAAATCCGAGGACAGTGAAAGGGAGCGCAGGTTGTCAGACCTCCCGATCGTAAAGCATACGGATTGGTTTGATGGAGGTGGGTCTTGTATTAATCTGTTGCTTTTATTGGTTAATTAATAAAGAAACTGCCTAGGCCCATTTGATAGGCCAACCCTTAAGTGGGTGGAGTAAACAGAACAGAATGCTGTGAGAAAGAAGCTGAGTCAGGGAGTTGCCATGATTCTCCCACTCCAGAGAGATGCAGGTTAAGATCTTTCCTGGTAAGCCAGTTCATGGTGCTACACAGAATATTAGAAATGGGTTAGATCAATATGTAAGAGCTAGCCAATAAGAGGCTGAAACTAATGGGCCAGGCAGGGTTCAAAAGAATACAGTTTCCGTGTAATTATTTCAGGGCATAAGCTAGCCATGCGGGCGGCTGGGTGCTGGGGACGCAGCCCTGCCGCTCTTATTACAACATTGGTTTACATATGAAGACAAGAATTACAACAGGATGGGGCATTACAGACATCCAAACAATTGCTGTGGGCTATTGGAGCAGCGGGCACACAGTCTGTCTGGCTAGGAAAGGGGGCTACTTCACAGGGACGGTGCAGCGTCCTTGAGGTCTTGAATTACAACCGAGCTTGTCAGTCAGAGGACAGAAGCACATCCCAGGAAAATGGACAGACATGTGCAGGGCCTCCCTAGCCCCAAATGATGGAAGGAAGTGGGCTGTTGATTTCAGAGCTCTCAGTAGCTGCATGAGGTGGCAAAGATGAAGAGGAAAAGTTGTCAAAAGGGATGTGTGCCCAGCCAGAACATCTTACCTCCTTTTTGTAGGCAGTGGACCAGAAGGGGTTTTTTTAATGTGGGAGTATACCTTGACTATATTTGCTTTCTAAGGAGAACACGAAGGGACATGGGGGGGGGGTAGGTGATGCAGGGGTCCTGTTAGAAGAAATGAGGACTTGAGCCAGGGCTTTATGGGTGGGAGGGCAGGACAGCTGAGATCTTATCTTCAGAAGTTTAACCCTTGGGATTAGTGGTTGGCATGTGGCCCTCAAGGAAAGCTTGCCCTCTCACTCCTCAGTGTAGACGATGCAAATGGTACTAATCAGGGCCGAGCACAAACAACCAGGAGCAGATTCAGCCCCTGGAATGAGAGGATGGAAAAGGAGAACTTGCTTTCGAGAACTTTCTTCTAAATGGCAGTGGGAAGCACTCCACTGGAGTTGGACGCAGAGGCTGGTGTTCAGGAAGGCAGTCGTAGTGCTGGGGGGCGGGGGGGAGAATTAGGGGCAAGTGGCATGGGATTTTGGACACATCAGGATTTGAAGTGTAGCTAGAAAGAAGAACTAGGTAGAAACTCAAAGTGGATTCTTGAAGAATCTCAGTATTGACATGCACACATCAGAGGATGGACACTGGGGGACCAAGAGAGATCTTTAAAGCCCTTGAAATGGGGATTGTAGCTCAGTGGTAGAGTGCTTGCCTAGCAAGTACAAGTCACTAGATTTGGTTCCCAGGACATTGGAGGACTGGACAGAGCAGTTGTTTTTGGTTTTTGAATGAAAATGCTGTTGTTGTGGGTCTGAGAATGAGGAAAACGGCAAAAAGGTTCACTTGGCAGTGAAGAGTCCCCTGGGGATCACAGAGGGACCCCAGAAAGAGGGCTGCAGTGGGGAAGAGGCATGGGAAGGGCCTTCTGAAGCAACCGAAGCAGGGTAGGAGCAAAGTGAGGCCACTCCGGGCTAACTTGAAGTCCCTTGCCAGGCTAAGATTTTGTTTTCAAGTCGTTTTCTAAAATTGTTAATCCAGTAACGATGTATGGAGCGCATACTGCCCGGTGTGTGTGTGGGGGGGTGAGGGGTAGAACGACTGTCTCTCTCTGTCTTCATGGAGCTGTTTGTCTAGTATTAGGGAGTGAAACAGCAAATTAAACAACAGAAAGTGTGAAAATGTTTAGCAGGTGCCCAACATTTAGGTGAGAACCCATTTTCATTTTCAATTTGATAAACATAAATGAGAGCGAAAGGGTACAGAGCGCTCTGGTGGCAAAGGGCTTCCTAGGTTTGCCTAGGGACTTCTTTTCACTGCTGTGTTTTAAATAAGGTCTCACTCCGTAGCCCAGCCTGGTCCTTAACTCAACAGCAATCATCCTATTATGGTCTTCCAAGGGTGGAGACTGCAGGCACGTGCCACCTCACTGGGCCAAGGAAAGACTTCTAAGAAGGTAATTGTGACCATGACGTACGGGAGGGATCTGAAGAAGCAGAGGCATGGATTATTGGGGTCAGGGAACATTTCAGATGGCTGGAATTTGCATGATAAAGAAACTGATTTTTAAAGTGAAAGTCATTCTTGATAAGGGCCAGAAACAATTTAGCACCTCTCTGGTAGCAATCCAGTACCAGATCCATGGTTCGTAAGGCTAACTACCAGAAGCACCACCCGTTCCTAAGAACAAGGGCCCGAGACAAGTCTTCCCCACCCCCATTCTGACTCATTGTGGAACTGTCTTGGTTTTAGTACTTCATTTCCCTTGGTCAAACCAAGACCATTTGAATGCACCTGCCTCCCTTCTGTCACCCCTGCCTGGCCCAGTGAGGGTGGCCATGGTGGAGGGCAGAGAGCACTTCCTAATTACACTCCTGTGGCCAAGGCGCCACGTGAAGGCTTTTGGCGGTCTCACTCAAATGAAGTGGGGGCCGGCTGACTGCTCCCCACATGTGGCGGGCAGATTGGCTAGTCCGCCAGGTGAACCCCTAGTTTGGTTTTGAGGTTGCAAATTTCAGATGCTGGTGGCTATTCTTAAAAAAGGCCTAAGAGCCAGAGGGGTGCTGAAGTGAAGTTCCACCTGAGAAAGAGCAGTCAGGACTTGACCACAGTCCACGGTCCCCGTTGTCCTGCATCCTGTTCAATCTGAATTCCTCCTTTCCAGCCAAGTAGTCAGCCTTGAGATACCTAGCAAGTGGCCTTGCAGGAAAGAGAGAGAGAGGAAGAGAGAAGGAGGGTGGAGTGAGGGAGAGAGAGAGAGAGAGAGAGAGAGAGAGAGAGAGAGAGAGAGAGAGAAGGAGAGAGAGAAGGAGAGAGAAAGGAAGGAGAAACTAAAAGGGAATAAAAGATAGTGGGCATCACCATGCATGGGGAAGGGCCACAATAAAGCAATGTGCCCAAGGACTCCTGCTTCACTAAGCAGAGAGCCACCTTGTTTAAGGACACAAGAGTTTGGCTGCTCTCAACAGTCACACCTGCATGGTGGACAACAAGCCACAGAACCCTTAGGTGTATTAAAACAGCGTTGTTCCTAAGGACTACAACATAGCGGGGGTCAATACTCCAAACCAAAATCAAGTGTTTTCACCTATTGAATGTTCTTGGTCTCCAGAACCAAGGGAGAAAGGGATGGTGCTGGTAATGTCTGTGATGGCAGAAAGGATGGAACTGTGTTGGGAGTCATTCTGCATACTACAAAGGACCAAGACGCAACTAAACTCACTTTCTCTCAAAAGTGTGTCTGAGATCCCAGACGTCATCCATGTACCTGCAAAGGAGCAGTTACTGCATCGAGCGAGGTCAGACAAGTCAGACTTGTTGTTTAGAGCTGAGCATAGTGAAGGCTCAGAGTTTTGCATTGTGGTCTTGTCCTTACCAGCTGGGTGACCTTGGACAAGCCATTTCACTCCTCCGAGCTTTAGTGTCTTCATATGTAAAACTGTGTTAATAATAACTGTCTCAGAAGGTTATTGTAGGGGTTTAATGATTTCATGTAAATAAAAAGGGACACTGTAAACTCTAAAGCATTATGCAAATATTAATTACTATCTATACAAGGACGGGCTATCTGCAAGAATGAATGCCGGGGCTGAGAGGCAAAGTGTGCTTAGCCTGAAAGAGCATTTAATTTTGACTCAGAAGACACGGGCTCTATTTTGGTCGTGCATGTCAGGTGGCAGAGGAGAGTGACTTTCAACAGGCAAACACAACCAGTGGTGCACTTGCCAGCACCAAACAACTGCCACCACCCGCCTGTCACCTTAGCACCTGTGATAGGCTGAAAGATGGCCCCAGAGATGCCCACGACCTAATCTCCAGAGCTGTGAATGCATGCTACCCCCCTTCCCAGACAGGATTAAATTGAGAATTGAGAGGTGGAACAGCGTCACAGATCATCCAGAAGGGACCACGGGAGCACGGGGTTGTTTAAAACTGAGGTGAAAGGAGAGTTGAGGTGGATGCCATGCAGAGATATCTGAGCAATGGACTTTAAAACCTGAGGAAGAGGTTCGAATCAAAGAGGAGAGACTGAAGAGACGAAAAAAAGAATCCTTAGATTTAATGTAGACTTCAGAGGCATCTAGAACTTAGGAAGATAACTTGTGCTGTTTGAAACCACAGCGATTGTGCACTTCCTTAGAGCAGCAATCAGAAACTCACAACAGCCCCTTCTCATGGCCCTCAGTTCCAAACACACCTACTCTGGTTTTCTTCTAACCCTTATCCAGCTACCACAGGGGCTGATGGGCTGTGTGCTCTCTGCTCCACACACTCAGCCCTTTGGAGGGCTAGTATGGAGCTGCTCTTGCTGTCTGCACAGGGCTCACACATTACCAGGATTTATGAGTGAATAAATTCTTCTGTTTCCCGCCTCCAGTTGCTGGAGCTCTGTGTGGTCTTTTCAGGCTGAGGAAATGAGACTCATGCCTCTGGATGAGTTATTGAGACTTGTGAGTGCTCTATTTTTTTATCTGAGATAAACCATGTTTCTATGCCTAATTCATAGGGTGGAGCCTTAAAAGAAATGATGGCAAAGAAAGTCATGTGACACAAATGAGAACCACTGCTATTATCATCATTACCTTAATTTTTAAACATATTTTTAAATGTGTTCATATGTGTGTAAGTGTGTGTGTGTGTGTGTGTGTGTGTGTGTGTGTGCTAGTGCCCTTGGAAGTCAAAGGGCTTAAACTCTCTTGGAGCTGGAGTTACAGGTAGCTGTGAGTCACCCATTGTGAGTGATGGGAGCCCAACTTAGCTGCACTGTAAGAGAAACACAAGCTCTTAACCAGTAACACGAGTTCTCCAGTCCCAATCACCATTATGTTAAGCATGAAGACTCTTCAGCTTGAACTCTTCCAACATATCTTGCAATAACTAGAAAGTGATTTTAAACAGGTGAAAATCTTTTCCAAGGCCACTTTCCATGTGAACATTGGATTTTAGTAATAAAATATAGACCACCACTCTCAAATATGCAAACCTTATGCTGTTGGTACGCAAAACAATTGCATGTTTAATGCTGCCCGTTTGAAATTGGTAAAATATGCCATATTTCACTCATGGAACAACAAGAAAAAAATACCAGAACTGACACATGCTGATGAGTAATAAGTTCATTCGAATAGGAGCCTTAAAAATACCTTTGGCCGCAAGATTGCCAAGAGCAGCGTGTTATCCGTGCAAGCCCTTCCTTGCTGCATCTTGTCAGTGGGAATGAACATTTCACCAGTGTGTGGTTCTTTCCCATCCATTTAGATCAGAATTTACCTAAAACTCAACTTCAGCCCTTAGAAGAGCCTATGACTTTGACTTCACTAATCAGGAAATAAAATCAACAATTACCTTCTAAATTGATCAAAGGAGTAAAAATTTTAAAAAGCGAAGAGAAAGGGCTGTGCGGGTGGGGGGGCAAGATAACATTTGTCAATCACTTAGTTTGAAATTATTTGTATTTAAAACAATTGTGATGGTGGCTGGTACTCTGGCTCAGCTGTGGAGTTCATAGTGCTCTCGCTAAGGATCTGAGTATGTTCCCCAGGACCCGGGTCAGGTGGCTCACAACCTTTCTCTTGGCTACCAAATTAATTCCCCCTTTAGTCCCATCATTTGGCTATTAAACCCCATTTTAGAGACAAGGAAGCTGAGATCAGAGACGTTAGCTGTCTAGAAGATCCCAGTGTCACGTGTCTGACTTTGCAGACTACTTTTAGTTGATTCTTTTCAAAAGGAAGGCCGGGCGGTGGTGGCGCACGCCTTTAATCCCAGCACTTGGGAGGCAGAAGCAGGTGGATCTCTGGGAATTCGAGGCCAGCCTGGTCTACTAGAGCTAGTTCCGGGATGGGCACCAAAGCTACAGAGAAACCCTGTCTCGAAAAAACCAAAAAAAAAAAGAAGGACAATGAAAGAGTGTTATTTGTCCTGGAGTCAAACATTCTTGCGTATTCTGGGTTCTAAAATTAAGGTTATTAAACAACTGGTCTTGACTCTACTCTTTCAAACTGTTCCCAGAGTTCTCAATGGTCATTAGTCTAGGAAAACCCAAAGAAAGACAGGGTGGCTATCCTTAGAACCAGGTTCGGTGCTCTGGGCTGCTTTCCCTAGTGAAGTTCATGGCTTTTCTTGGAGCTGAAGTTCCTCCTGTGACTCTGCCTGGATTTGTTTTGTGGTGACCAACATTCACTGGGACTCATGAGGAGAAAGTTTGTTAGCAGTTTCCCGTGCCTAACATAAGAAGGAAAACAAAGTTTGTCTTTGGATCAAAGTACAAGAGGTTAGGAGCTTGCTTACCTGTTCCTCACTGTGCAATGTGAGAGTCAGGAGTGGGGGTTAGAAAGGAATTGTGGCTTAAGAGCACAATCCAAGGCCCAGGTAGCTGGGCTGAAGAAACGTTAACAGAGGCTGTGTTCAAATCTGCTGTGTATCTGAACAGACTTGAAACTGGCTTCAGATATGTGACTGTTAGAGTCCTGGAGCCAATGCATGAACAAAACAACTCCCCAAACAAACAAAGAAAAGAAAGAAAAGAAAAGGGAAAAAAATGTTAGCGCTCGGCACGTGGTGGGCTCGCAGAAAACTTGCTGCTGTTATTATTAGGATGGATTAAGACTTTTGATTATCTTACTTTTGTTTATTAAAGAGTTCAAGTAGGAGATCGTCCATCATAGACTCCTGATTACCTGGGAATATCTGAGTGCGCCACTATGCCCAGCCTGTCGGTTCACGTCAGCAGTAGCTAACACTTGAAGGATGACTTCCGGTGTGCAGATCACATCTTCAGTTGTCCAACCAGCCTTGTAATTTGGAAGGTGTGCTTAGGTCCCCACTTAACATTCCCAACCTTAATATTCAGGGTGGTCAGGTGGTTTACCTGGTGGGTCTTAGCTAGGAAGTGGCCACGTGGGCATTTTGAGCACCGTCATACACCACAGCCAACACCATGATCCTGCTATGCTCTTTCTAAGTTGCCAAGTGACCTTGTGTGCACTTTCTGCATCCCACCATTCACTCGGCACTCTGATGTCTGTGCTTACAAAGTGAGAAGCTGGAATGAAATTAAGGTCCCTTTGGGGTCTCAAGGTCTCTGATGAAAAATGTGTGCTCCAGCCTGGGTCCAGCTTGTGGTCCAGCTCTCTGCACAGCTTGGATTCAGAAGGGCCTAGATCTGACCCCTTTCTAGAAGCACAGGCCTGGGTTTGGCTTCCAAAGTTGCCTCTGTGTAGCTATCAGGGCAGAATTCTCCTGAGGACCTGGATGCAATCTGGCCAACTCCCGATGGCCTCAAGTTCTCCTCTGACCTTGGTCTTCTGCACTTTCTTAACCACTCAGCAATTGTTACACTGTCTCTCTGGTGACTGCTTTGATTTCTTACCCTCATGATAGGCCTCTAACAACAGAGGACAGGAACTGGGAGGCAGGCGATTTATGTAACCTTGCCTTCAATGCTGCCCTCCCACATGGGTCAAGTCACGTCAAGACTGGGCAGTCTCAAGAGAGCTGTCTTGACCGGGGCATAGATGGAGTCATGTGGCCTTTTGAGGGGAAAATGAGAGACCCAGGTCACATATGACTAAGATAAGAACATCATCCGATTTCTAGTAATGGTTGGGAAACTGTCCAGGGATGGTCCATTTCAAAAGCCATTTCAAACAGGAAGTCAGTGTCCCAGCAAGGCTAGATGCAGCCTCCGCTCTGTGGCCTCAGCTGTAATCTCACTCCCAGGCCCTAACTTGTAGCCTGGCTTTACCCTGCAGAATTCAGGCAGACCCATCTGTTCTTCTGGGAGACAAAAGGTCTATACATGAAGAGGCTCAGGGGCAGCTCCAGTCCCGCCTCTCTGTCCTCCCGTCCACTTTGAGGAACTTTGTTTTGTTTTCATTTAAAAAAATCCATATTTGTTCTTTTTATAAAGCACAATTAGTTTAAATAGTTTTAATCCACACCCATTTTATTTACTAGTTTAAGGAGTGAGATCATATGCCCGTATATGTATATATATACATATGTGCATATTATATACATTATGTGTATATATATATATGTATACATTTGAAAATGGGATTTGAGTGTATCTGAGACTCTGTTTTTAAAGATATGAAATCTTAAAACCACCTCACTTTTTGTTTCTTCCATTCCTCCCTTCTTTTGTTTTAATTTAAATGTTTACTTCCATTAGTTACTCAATTGAGAATTTTCCTCTTTATTTTTAAACTATCTAATCTACAATATCTTAGGGAGACCATTGAATGGCGTAAAGGCCTCGGATATAAGAATATACCTAGAGGACACGAAGTATTTATCCTAAATCTAAAATCCCCGTCTTGGTATAGTGCTGTCTTCAGACATTCCTTGTAGTGCTAGCTCCCTGCTCAGAGCATGCTCTCTGGAGGGACTGTTAGTGTTAAAAAGATTTTGCTTCCATTCAGAGGAGGGAATCTCTTTAAAACTAGTGACAAATCCACTTTCTGGCAATAAGGAGTGCATTGAGCTGACAGCTGTGTCTACAAGGTAGGAGATCTTAACATGCAGGCTTTGCTAGCTTGGCCTGTGAGTCAGGTTAATTCTAATACTTACCCAATCTTAAAAATGGGCATGCACAGAGGTGTTTGTTTTTTTTCTTTTATTGAAAATAGTTTTTTTTAAACAATATATCTTGATTAGGGTTTCTCTTCCCCTACTACTCCTAGTTCCTGCCCACCCCACCTCTCTTCCATGTCTACCTCCGTTTTGCTTCTTATTAGAAAAAAAAAAAACAGGTATATAAGGGATTTTAATAAAATACAAAAATAAGATAGGACAAAGCTAAATCAGAATAGATCAAAAATAAACAAAAAACAAACAGAAGGAAAAGAGCCCAAGAAAAGGTACAAGAAAGAGATATAGGACCCAGAGACTCACTCATTCGCATACCCAGGAATTCCAAAAAACACAAGACCAGAAGCTATAAAATATATGCAAAAGACCTGTTGGATTAAAAATAAAAACAAAAATAAAAAAAAGAAGAGGTCATGATATGATCTTATAAGACAAGGAACCTCCGAAGACGCTGTTGAGTTCATTTTGCGTTGGTCATCTACTGCTGGACAGGCAGCCTGCCCTTAAGAGTAGCTTCGTACTCCTGTGAGACTACTTTAAAAAAAGTAAAATTTCCTTTGCAAGTGGCTATAAGTCGGAGATAGCTTCTGGGTGCGGGATGGGGGCATGCTTCACTTCTTTCCATTCTAGGACCCCATCTGGTACAGAGCTGTGCAGGCCCCGTGTGTGCTGCCTCAGTCACCATGAGTCCATATGTCCATCAAACAAGCTCTTTAGAGAGGGCTGTACTTTCTTGGAGTCCCATCCCATCTGGCTCTTACACGCCCTCTGCCTCTTCTTCCATGGGTTTGCCTGAAGCCCATGAAGACTGAGGAAAGGACTTTGATGGAGACATCCCATTTAGGACGGAGTGTCCCAAGGTCTCTTGCTCTCTGCATCATGTCTGACTGTGGTGGGTCCCTGTATTTGTTCCCATCTGCTGAAGGAGAAAGGTTCTCTGATGACAGCTGAGCATGGGTACTGATCAGACCTGTTTTGGTTTCATTTTAATAGGGAAAGGGAAGACGACTCCCTGACCCATGTACCACTTTCGGAATGTGTTCAGGCTCCAACACTGCCAATCGTCTCGGGGGTAAGGAGGTCAAGAGTGAGCCTGAGGACAGCAATGCACAGGGCAGACCAAGGTTCCAGGACAATGTGGAAGAGACGACTCCAGCCACATGGGCAATGGATGAAAACTGGCCTTGGCTCTAATCACAGCTAGGCTACCACCTCACTTCAAAAGAACTACATCTGCTTCCTCGCCTGTCAAACTCAGGAAACAGGAGGCTCTGTAGAAAACAAATCACATTTCTGAAAAACACCTTTGGTATCATTTAATGCCTGCTGGTTTTACGTAGGTTGGAGACTGGGTGCTAGAGATGGGGAGTTAGTATCTCGCCCAGGTTCACTTCTAGAACCTGAGAGGTCCCTCTCATATCCAGTTCCTGGTTTCTCTTCTAGCTGCTTCCCAGGGTTCTTCCCTTCACTCTAAAGATGGACTCCCTCCCAGCTGCACCACGAACTTTTTCTTGCATTGGTCACTGGAGGCTTTTCAGTTCTCTTGATGGCATGCTGGGCACAGCTTCTTCCTTCTCTAGGGCTTGTCAACTTCAAACAAAGCTGGCCAGGCTCGTGGAGGGCACACTAGACGATGTGCTTGAGCACTCAAGGTCAAGTCAGGCTGTGTCTTTAGGCAGACTATTGG
Organism: Chionomys nivalis; assembly: GCF_950005125.1. Taxonomy (NCBI): domain Eukaryota; kingdom Metazoa; phylum Chordata; class Mammalia; order Rodentia; family Cricetidae; genus Chionomys; species Chionomys nivalis. The sequence goes on from NC_080088.1 coordinate 70,041,804, forward strand.
GCAAGGACAAAATTGGCTTGGCGAGTTGACATGGTAACCGGGAACAAACCCTCACCCTCCACTGAGGTTCAGTTTCCTTATATTTGAAACAAGTCTGTTGACTGCGCTGATCCCTAAGGCACTGTTCAGCTGCGTGTTCTGTTGCAGAGTGTTTCCTAATCTTTCTATTCCTGGGGGAGTTTTAGTTAGAACCTAGAGGGATGTTCTTTACCGCAGGAAACCAAGGAATGCCTGTCAGCTTTGGGATTACAAAACAAATTTAAGAATATATTTTTTTGGTCCTGCACTTCATGCGCCTGTTTTCTAAGTTCCACGCCAAATGCTCCCAACCTAACTGTATTTCAGTTTTTTTTGATGCGTAGCGATATGGATGGGGGGAGCAGGCATGACTCCTGCTTTATAGACTGCCTGTGCTTTATCGGAACGTTTCTGCATTTGCCGATGTCAGGGGACGCGTGATTAGGACCTCAGTTTTGTAAACCTTGTTCCTATTAGCCAAGTAATTTATCTACCAGGGAGCTTAGACATGCATGTAAGTGACTTAGAGTATATGGCATTTCATGGCGAGGAAAAGCGTCCTACAGGGGAAAGAGAGAGCCTGCTAGGGGTATTGCGAAAGTGTTCTTAAAGAGAGGAGAAATAACATAAAAAAGAGTAGAATAAGGACACCATGTGAGGTCTAGTGAATGCTGTTTGCCTGGCTTGGGTACAGTGCTGTAAAGAGGTCATATTGCAGAAGACTAATGACATGCAAATATCATCTTTTCCTGACTGGTATATAAGTTTTGTTTGTAGAAATATTCGTTCAACTCATCATTAGTTCCTTATTGGGACTGACACAAAAGGCATCTCTCAAAACCGGTTGATGCATAAATGGGCTATATAATGAGTCACTCTCTCCCAAACTTGCAAAACGCTGTGTAGACACAACCTTATCACACACTCTTGGGAGTGAGGTCGAACGTGACACTTATTTTATTGACTGTCACAGATGTGGAGGGCTGTCGTTCAGCTCTGAAACTGGAGATAAGTTATCTCTCACCTGGGGAAAGACGTGGTGTGGCCATCAGCTCCTAATACCTAAGATGTGACACGTATGTGACATGTACATGATGCTGAATTCCGTAACTGATAAAGAGATAAGCACACGAGCCGCAGATCACAATGGTCCATGAGACTTCTCCAACAGACAACAGAACATCCTGAGAACTGCTCCTGCCCATCCCCTAAAAACAATGTGCTGGCAATTGTGTTCGCAACTCTTCTTGTTATTACGATGAAACACCCAACAAAAACCATTTACGCAAGGAAAGGCTTATTTTGGTTCAGGGTTTGAGGGCAACGGGTCAATTGTGGTGGGGAAGTTGCGGAGGGAGGCATGGGAGGCAGCTGGTCACATTTCATCCACAGCCAGGAAGCAGAAAAATGAATGCCACTGCTCGAACCAGGATCTCAGACTATGAAATGATGCTGCCCACAGTTAAAACACCCGTAACTATTTCAATTAACTTAATCTAGATACTTTCTCATAGGCATAGCTGGAGGCTTGTCTCCTAGGTGATATCACATCTTGTCAGGTTGAAATCAATGTCAACCATCACAACAAAGATGCGTCCAAATTGTGACCATATGGATAAAAAAGGAATCTAGATGTTTTCCTGTATCTGGATTCCGGTTACAGTTAACACGACAATGCTTATGCTAAATTTTCATAGACCTAAAAAGAGATGCAAAAGCAAGTACAAGCAAAATGAAGAAATTTAAATAACATAGATTGTATCATGCAGGCATGGTGGGACATGCCTTGTAGTTCCATCACTCAGGAAGCCGAAACAGGAAGATTGCTGCAAATTTGAGGTTAGCTTAGGCTACACAGTGAATCTGATGTTAATCTGGACCACATACGAAGACCTTGGTTGTGATATAGCACTACACAGCCACAAGATGTTAGCATTGGGGGAGACTAGATCAATGATAGGTAAGGTTGCCTCTGTCTCCACTTACACCTGAATTAAGGCTACAGTCACCATGATGCATTTTTCTTTAAGGGGGAGGGAATCATATGGGTTCACTAGTGAATTTTTAAAGAAAAAAATATGCCAATTCCCTTTCAGAGGATAATAAAACAAGAAATACTTCCCAATGCATTCACTGACACCAACATTGCCATAATACCAAAACCAGACAGTCAGTACAAATAAAGCTGAATTCTGTAGGCTAGCATCGCTAATGAACACAGAGACAAAAGCTCTGGAGCAAAATAACAGTTGAATCAAGCAATGCTTTAAAAGATTCTACACATGGAGCTGGGGAGATGGCTCGGTGAGTAAGAGCATTTGCTCTGCAAACATGAGGACCTAAGTCTGCCTCTTAGCACCCCAAAATGAGCCCCACCAGACATGGCTACCTAACATTGTCATTAGCACTGGGAGGTGGCGACATGAGGAGCCTAGGACCTCATAGGCCAGTCAGCCTGGCTAGGAAAGGTGAAATTAGGGTTCAGTAAGAGAACCCCGACTCAAGAAGGTAAGATGAGAAATGATAGAGGAAGACACCTCCTTCTGGCCCCCACAAGAGTGCACATAGGCGCACACACACACACACACGCATGTGCGCACACACACGCTCACACGCACACACACACGCACGCGTGCACGCACACACAAGCATGCGCGCGCACGCGCACACACAGAGTCAATCAATAATTATGAACCACAGTCAAGTGGAGCTTATCCTAAGTGTCTAAAGAAAAGGTAGTTTGACACTCTCAAACCAGTTAATGAAACCATGTGGTGATAAGTTAAAAAAAATGAACAATACAGGAGCAGATTAATAATACAGGGAAGGCATTTGAGAAAATCTAATACCCACTCATGATCGACAAAATAATATGTAATCCTGGTGGATACCTAGCATCATCTATCTCTTTGTCAAAACCCAGAGAGCATACAGCTCCTACAGTGAACACTAATGCAAAAACTGGAAGATTTGAGTGACAATACTGTGTCATTCACTGTAGGGACACCACCTAGAAATGTTCCTCTGGGGTGTAGGTCATCAATAATAGGGGATTTGTACATGTGTAGGGACGGACTATATGGAAACCCATTCATGCTGTTCTTACCTAAAACCGCTGCAACATAAAAAGCAGGGACCGTTATAAGCAGTGGTTCTTAGAGTGTGGTCCTGGAGCCCCCGTGGCTCTCTGGAACTGAATAGACATACAGAGCAGAGCTAATTTCACAACACGGATTTCATAATGACCCCAGCACACTATGCTACTTGTTTCTCTCACACTCATTTAATCACGAATGTGGATGGAGTTTTCCAGAGGCAACATGACATGTGATGTTGCAACCAAGGGCATGTGGCAGCAGCTAGGACAGTTCAGCTGTCCCCAGTTAGGCAAGACACTAGAGAGATTTTGCAAAAAAAAAAAAAAAAAAAAAAAAATTGTTAAAAACAGTAATTGTCTTTTTCACTGCATCTATTTTGATGAGGAAAAGAGTTTTGTTTTGTTTTTAATATTCCATTTTAACTTGTTATGAGTTTATTACTATTTTAAATAAGAGATCATATTTTCTTTATTTAAAAAAAGGAATGTGGCAGGTTTGCTCCTCTGTGTAAGAGATTAACACACAGGAGTTACAAAGGTGCCAGTATGGATTATCACATCTGAATGAGTGAGTGTTGAGGGAGTTCAGAAGGCAGGAGCCTTACTCACAAGAGTAAGCAGAGGCTCCTCCTTAAGGGGAGGGGCACCTGATGGAGGGTCTAAACTTGTAGAGTTTGCTAAGGATCGAGAAGACGCTGAGCAGAGTGTGCAGACATCATACAAATCTTGTCAGCTGTAAACTGAAACCCAAAACACAGAAAGTGGAAGTTCAAGCTGGCAAATAGGATGGGTCAAAAGTGTGTGTGTGTGTGTGTGTGCGTGTGTGTAGGGTGGGAATAAGACTGAAAGGCCCAAGTCCAGTTCAATAAAAGAGATTGTTCTGTTTCTGCATTGCTGTTTCAAATCAGGTTTATGTATTTATAAATTATCTACAATAATTGCTTCCCATCTTTATCATCTAATTCTATGAGTTTTGACATCTATGAATATAGATGTCTAGACAATCACAATCAAAGCATAGAACAGTTTAATGAAAAGTAAAATTATTTTTGATCATTTTTCATCAATACCGCTCCTATCCCAAAATCCTGGTAGTCAGTGCTGTATTTTTTCTTTTTAATGGTCCCACATTGCTGTGTGATAATGTTCTTGTACCCTGTAAAGATTTGTCACTTTTATTAGTTTAATAAAATGCTGATTGGCCAGTAGCCAGGCAGAAAACACAGGTAGAGCGACCAGACTAGGAGAATTCTGGGAAGAGGAAAGGCTCAGACACAGTTGCCACCCAAACGCAGGGGAAACAAGATGAGAATACTGCACTGACAAAAGGTACCAAGCCATGTGGCTAAAATAGACAAGAACTATGAGTTAATTTAAGTTGTAAGAGCTAGTTAATAATAAGCCTGAGCTAATAGGCCAAACAGTTTATTATTAATATAAGCCTCTGTGTGTTTCTTTGGTACTGAACAGCTAAGGGGCCAGGTGGAACAGAAACTTCTGTCTATACTGCATAAGTGGAATAAATCACAGAATCACTTTTTAGAATTGTTTTCTCTACTTATAGTTCACTGGAAACTCATGTGCACAGATTTTATTTATTTATTTATTTGCCAAAGATAAGTTCATTGTGTGAATTTTCCAGTGCTTTAGTCATCCACCAATCCATGGGCGTGTAAGTTGTTTCCAGTGTTAGGTGATCATGAATAAAATTCTATACATATTAATTTCTGGAAATTTTGGTAAACATGGGTTAGGAAATTAGTATTACTTGAAGGGAAGATGGTAGAAATGGTCCAGGAAGACAGCTGAATCGTCTCAGCTTAAGCAGTGTGCCTGTCCTTCTTATATTCCAGTTGTAGGTGACTTAATGACCGGTGTTGCAGGATTTCTAAAAATCAATTATTTTAGAGTCAATCTGACTAATACAGGATATGAAACTAGCAACCGAGGCAAATTAGTCTAGGCATCAGAACTTCCCTTCAGGAGGCAGGCAGCCAGCAGAACAGACTAGACAAACAAACAAACAAGATCCCATGGAAATTCAAGAGCAACCCTGGGTCTTTCTCTCCACCCCCCGTCATGGTGGTGAGTCAAGATGATAGCTGATGCAGCAAAACATCCAGACGAAAAAAGTGATCACCAAGGCCTGACGACAAACTTCCAGGTCACCAAAGATCTCACTTGTTAACCGTTCTCTAGAATCTATTGAACGCATTGTAGATGCATTGTCATCCGGGTAGCAGTTCATCAGAAAAAGGAAACATCTTTTACTGGCCGAGGCTCTGTCTATAAGATGGAGAACAGAAATTCTTTCGGAAGCCTCTGAGAGTCGAATCCCATGTGGCACTGCACGAATCATCCAAACAGACTATAATTTGCCCTGATGCCGTCCGTCATGAATGGGTTTTCTGGGAACATGGGAAATGTGATAGAATTACAAGAGTATAGAAACCTGTTCTTCCCAGAGCATGTTCTGAGGACCCGCAGTACTCAAAGCAGCTGAACATCTTGCCATCCTACTAACAGCAAATGCAGGGTCCTGTCCTGAGTGGTTACTCTACTGGCCGAGCCTTACGGATACTCACTTTCTAAATTTTTGTATTCCTGGGGTGGGAGAGAAACAGAAAATTTTAAATTTATTATTTTTAATTAAAATGTAATTACATCATCCTTGCTGCTTCCACCCTCAAAGCTGAAGTTTTTGAGGTGTGTTCAAAGCAAGACAGCGATAGACACTTTGGGATAAAAAAAATGTTCATCCAGTTATCCGACACAGTCCCTCCCAAAGTTACTGTTTCCCCACCCCCTCAAAACCTAAGTATTTCCTGTATTTTATAATGGCTGAATTACTTTCTTAGCTTCCATTCAAACCTCATCTTCTCTCTGGAGCCCTTCTTGGTCAGAGACTTTTAAAAAGTTCTTCCTGTGGCCTTGTAGGTCCCCTCCACCGCTGCTGGAACCATTTGTCAAAATACTCTCACTTACTCTTGTTGCTTCCTTGACTTGTGTTTGCTTTAGATCAATAATTTGGCTGTCCTTATTCCCTGTAACTTCATTTCTTTAAACAGTGCCCAGCTTGTACCCAATACCAATAAACAGTGTTTAGCCGACAATGACTCATTCGCTTCCCAAGCAGCCTGTTCCATTTGTCATTTGTAAACGGTTCTAACAGAGCAGTCCTCGTTGTCTTCTTCCTCCTCATTTTCTCATTCTCCCCTTCTTCCTCTTCTTCCTCCTCCCTCCTTTTTCCTTCTTTCTTTTTCTTTTCTTGCTTTTTTTTTTTTTTTTTTTTTTGATACAGTTGGGTCTTGAACTTACTGAAGACAAGAATAAAAATAAACTCTTGAACCTGCAGATACTGTATCTTAAGTGCTCGGATGTCTGTGTGTTCCACCACCTGGAGTTTAAAAGTCTTCTCTGCAGTAAACCAGACCAAGTCCAGATGATGCTTCGCCAGCCTCTTGGTGGTAGTAACTGGGGCCTTTACAAGTCCCACACCCATATTCCACCTGAACGTGTGAAAAAAGCTGTCATGGTCATATTTGAATCTTCTATTTTCCCAGCAAAATTCTGCCTGTGTCTTTACTTTGTCTGAATTAATGTTTATCTGTGTAATTAAGGCAAGAGAAACCACATTACAAATGCCACCAGGAATATGGTAATTGGCACAATGAGCTAGAATTGGGAGTCATCCACAGTGTCTTCTCTAAATGATTCCTATTGATGATTTCTTAACACTTCTTTATCTAAGCGCTGAGTACACCTGTGATTCCGAGGCGCATGACGGGCGGGATTTTTAGTTGCACGATTCCTCTCCCAGGGATCACAGACCTGTATCTTTCTAAGCTGGGACTTCTTGCTGGCTTAACAATGGCCTAATGAAAAAGACGTGTGAGGCACAGGAGAGACACTCTCAACTCTGGCTTCATACTTTCATATTGGCAATGCACCAAGCAACGTAGATGGTTCAACAAACAGCCAGTAACTACAACAAACAGCACAAGCTTACTCAGCTTCGCACATCTGGTTTCCCAGGCCAAAGCAGCCCATCAACAACAATCCAGCTGCACATTTCAAGATAGTCCCAAACTAAGGTTATTCCACCTCAAAACTGTTTGATCATTTATCCAAAAAAACACTGATATAGTCATCCCACGTTTAGTTCCTCAGCAAAAAAGCTGAGGGTGTAGACTTTGCTCTGAAAACTGATATTCCCTCCACAGGCCAGACTGTTTATCTGAACATTTGATTATTCACACGGTGTAACAGAGAAATAAACAAGATGACAAGATGCCAGGACACATTGGAGACACTACTCACTCGGTCTGAGACAGCCATGAAGGATGGTGCAGGACAAAACACTGGAACCTACCTTATAGTATTGCGCAGACACTATACCCATAAAGATGAGCAACCAGAGTAGTTTTTGTAATGAAAAAAGTCACCAACAAATAAGCAAAGGGGTCCCTTTAAATATTATTACAGGTTATTTGTTTTTGTTATTTGACTGAACTCTTACTATGAATCTTATGAAGTCCCTGTATCCACAAAGTACCGGGACAGAAACAAACATGAATAAAGACACACGGGGTTTGCGGCTCACACACACTTAAGGAAGCGGAAGATGCAGGTCGCTTGAAAAGGGCACGGGCTCCAGAGTGACAAGAGAATCTTAGTCTAGGGCCAGCTCAGGCTCTATTTACTTATCCAATATTTACTGAGCACGTCAAACACAATCCCTTAGAGCTCACAGACCGAACACTGTCACCAGGGGCTGCGAGCAGTCACTTCTCTTTTCCAAGGGATGTTTCACTATGAGCAGAGGGGAGGCTTTACTTTCACTAGTTCAGAAAGTAAGTCTCTTGGCTTACCACCTCCTCCCTCAGCAGATGAACCAAACCAGAGAGAGAGAGGGAGAGAGAGGAGGGAGGGAGGGAGGGAGGGAGGGAGGGAGGGAGGGAGGGAGGGAGGAAGGAAGGAAGGAAGGAAGGAAGGAAGGAAGGAAGGAAGGAAGGAAGGAAGGAAGGAAGGAAGGAAGGAAGGAAGGGGGAAACATGGACTGAGACTGAATCCACCTATCTCAAAATCCTGGCTTGGGCAAGCAGCCCTGACCACAGGGAGAACTGAGCTTTCCTCACCTTCCAATGACCTGTTGACAAGGAAGATTAAGGTGGGTGGGGTATGTTGTTGTTACTGAAATTCCCAGGCAAGACGTACTACCATGTTGTCAAATGGCTGTTTCTGCCCCCAGTTATTAATATATGTAGATTCCAATAAGATCGCCCCCCCAATTCCACCATTTGCTCTGTATTCTTCCCTCCTTCTATTTTCATGTAACCTGTGTACTCCCCATCCCTTTCCCTTAAGCCCCTGCCCCCCTGCCTCATGTGTCCCTTTATAAAACTCAGAAGCTAGGCTACACACAGGAGACAGGGCTACAGTGTTAGCTGCCTGAGCCTGGGTTAGCCTAGTCAATACTTTCTAAGTGCATGTCATCTGCCTGCAAATTTAACAAGTTGCATTTTTCCTTTTTTTTTTTTTTAAAGAGTTACTTATTTTTATTTCATGTGTATGTGTAGTAGGGAGGCCACTTGTTGGCTCCCGGCTGTTCAGTCCTGAAATAACCACACAGAAACTGCATTAATTGACTCATTAGCTCTAGCTTCTTATTAACTAACTCTTACATCTTAAATTAACCCATTTCTACTAATCTGTGTATTGGCACGAGGCTATATCTTACTGGTAAGGGTCTGGCATCTGTCTCCTTTGGCAGCTACATGGTGTCTCTTTGACTCTGCCTGTTCTCTCTATTTATCTTTCCAGCCTGACTATATTCTGTCCTGCTATAGTCCAAAACAGGTTTATTCATTAACCAATAAAAGCAAAACATCCCACATCAGATTATGCTGGTGTAGTAAAGTGGTGATTACACATTCTCCCCCAAGATCCACAACTTTTCAATAGCCATGAATAGCTGGCTGGGTTTCTAGTACCAGGCATGATTTTCCTCTTTTTGAGCAGGGGACAGATAAAATTTAAACTCTGTATTATAAAATGATTTCAGGCTTATAAAAGAGTTGTAAATATGGATTACTTGTGAGTGTCCTCTCAGCATTTAGTAAAACCAGGACCTGGGAAATTAAGGTTGATAAAATATTAATGTTAATCTATAAGTTTTCTACAGATATCAACATTTGACCCACTGAAGAACCTTTTCCTTGCCAGCATGCTGACAGTAGTCTCCAGAGGTTCTTGTATAGAACATCTGCCTAACATTATTCCTTTTCTTTTGCATGGGGCTGTAGCATTGTTGATTAATACCATTTTGTAATATTTATTGCATAAAAGAAGATATGTCATCTTTATATCATTTCTGCTAAAATGGAAAACCACTGCTCTAACCACTCCCCTATTGATGGACCTTACAACTGTTTTCAGAGTCTTACATTCAAGCATGCTGCTGTAAGGAAATGTCTATATCCATCTCTTTATCAACATGTGGCTATTGATGTGGATAAATGCAGATAAACAGACAAGATCATAGGAGGATATGTAGCTGAATACGGCACTACCCCAGCTACCCCCATAGACATTGTAAGGATCATTCTGGTTCTTGTATCCTAGATAAATATTTATTCCCAGCTGAGCAGTTTCCAAGGTTCAGGAGATGTACACAAATCTGGAACAACATAACCCGCCCCTCCCCCCAGCTTTCTGTGCTTTTAATTGCTATGCATCTGAGGACAACTTTCCTCTTCCACGTCAGGGAGACATTACAATTTTGAACATGCTCTGAGCCTTACACAAATCCCCTTACAATCTCTTATCATTTGGGAGCTGAAGGGCCATTACCTGTGCAGCTAGCAGTCTGGACAGCCTGGAGAGGCCACAGAAGCAAAGAACAGTTAGCAAGCACTTGCATGGCCCAGAAGAGGTGAGCATCTCAGCAGGTAATGTCACCTCTCCCTTTCACTCACTTTCTGGGACACTGGGTACAGATTGCTTGATAGAAACATTTTCAGGGCGGGAAATGACTCAGTGGTTATGAGCACTCACTACTCTATCCAAGGACAGGTGTTTGGATCTCAACACTCACATCAGGTGCCTCACAAATGCCTGTAACTCCAGCCCCAAGGGATCTGACACCCCTTTTCTGATCCCTGGGGGCACCAGCACACACACGTGCACATAAACACACAGAGAGAAATAGAATGAATCTTAAAATGTTTTGCTTTCAAATAGTCTGTGTTTTTCTTAGTATGAACCCCTTGGAAGGATCCTGTGGGAAAGGTGAAGGAGCCCACGCTCCAGGAAAGAACACTATATATGGAAGAGATAAACACAGCCAACTCCAAACCAAGGAACAGTTATACCTTCCTACTCAAAAGCCTGCACACGCAGTCTCAGAATTTTAGAACTGAATGAATAACTTCCCGTTTTCCAGAAGAGGGGACTGAGCCTGAGAGAGGAGACCACCTCTTCCAGGTCTCAGAGTGGCTATGACCGTTGTCCCTTAGGGGCCACCAAGTGACTGTGGAGTGCCAAAGTGCTAGCTTTCCTGGTTATGGGATATTTTGAAATAATTGTAGACACGCGGGAAGTTGCAAGGCCAAATCAACGGTGGCTTGCTGCACCCTTCACCTAGTTTTCTCCAACTGCCGTTCAAAATCAAATCAGGGAAATCAGTACTTTTGCAAGCCACAGGCCTTGTGTTGAGATCACACACAATTGCATGTTCTCCCTATGCATGTGTTCTTGATTCCCCCCCCCCCCCAGATATAGATTCATGGTCACCAAGAAGTTCTATTTATGTTTTAGATCTTAAAAATAAAGAAAACTTTGCCAGCTTATATGTGTGCATATTTTGTAACATTGGAGCCAACTGGGAGAATGGGAATTGAAGGTTGTCCCAATCCACATTTGATCTTTTGTTGTTGTTTTGGATTATTTGAGGCAAAGACTCACAGTGTTGCTTAGCAGGCCTGAAGCTTACGTGTGGACCAAGTTGGCCTTGAGCTTGGGACAATTATCCTAGCTCCGCCTCCTGAGTACGAAGATGACACTTGTGTAAGAAGACATGCCTTGCTTCCCCACATCAATTCGTTAATCTGTTGACTCTCAGTGTGTTGTGACTGTCTTAGGATTTTGACTTTAATTCTGATTGCTACCATGAAATATCAAGCCCTAAAGGATGGTGGATTGGAAAGGATTTATTTGGCTTACATTTACACAGCATTGTTCAGCACTGAAGGAAGTTAGGACAGGAACTCAGACAAGGCAGAATCCTAGAGGCAGGAGCTGATGCAGAGGCCAAGAATGGGTACTGCTTACTGGCTTGCTCCCCTTGACTTGTTCAGCCTGCTTTCTTATAGAACCCAAGACCGCCAGCCCAGGAATGGCACCACCCACAATGGGCTCTGCCCACCCCCAATGATCACTAATTGAGAAAATGCCTTACAGTTGGATCCCACGGAGGCATTTCCTTAACTGAGGCTCTTCTCTAATGACTCTAGCTTATGTCAAGGGATACAAAGACATCCAGTACAGTGACATCCACTAGTTAATGGTACCCAATCAAGTGGATCTGCAGTTTGTATTATCCTGTATTATCTTTTCAAAATGGACCTCAATGTGGTAAAATGATTTCTCCCATAAAGAATTTGGACAACTAGCAGATTGACGATAATATCTATGCCGCAAGGAGAATCAGACAAGGAGAGAATAGAGTTGCCTATTCTGTATCTTCTAGAACTTTCCCTGACTGAGGAGGTAACTCAATTGCTAGAGTGCTTGTCTAGTATTCTTGAAGCCCTGGCTGCAGTCTCCAGTACCACATAAGCCAGGTAGGACGCCTAACATCTGTCCTCCCAGAATCTGGAGGTAAGGGCAGGAGGATCAGATGCTCAAAGCCATCTTTGGTCAGATAGTGAGGGAGAAAACTTCTTTCTACCAGACACAAAATAACTATCCAACATGAGGCAACAGGAAGTCAACCACAGAGCAACTGCAGGCATCCAGGAGTAAGTTTGAAAATAGATTTATAGTCACGCTTCACAAAAGCGTGTGTTTTGTTATGATATAGTCAAGGATGTGAAGACGCCATTCTGTGGACATCCTGTGCATGACAGAAAGCCTTTATGTGGCAGCAAATGAAGCACAGACCCTTCCCTTGCTGAACACCTGTATGATGCTGGCTCTCACAATGCCCTCCTGATAGGACTGTTAAAGATCAAGAAATAAAATATATGAACACACTTTGTAAACACCGAAGTCCTGTGTAAATGAGATATCACTTATTTTACTATGAGATTTTAGAATTGATAGAGTAAGAGTTCCATGAACCAACAGGCAAATACTTGAGCAGAGTGTCCATTTTTTGTTTTGTTTTGTTTTTGTTTCTGATTTTTAGTAATGTGAGTAGAGAAATGATTCATGGAGAAAATATACTTGGGGCTAGTAACATGGGATAACATCTCCAACCCTCAGCTTTGCCATTGCCTTGCTACAGAGATGACCTTAGCCAAGACAATCGACACAAATGTCTGTCTCCTCACTGGGAAAGGCAGACGATGTAAGTCGTCTTGTAGAGCCACAGTGAGGGTCCAGTGAGATGGCACATGTATAGAGTCTGGCATGGCTCCTGGCACACTGTAGACTCTACAAGCATGCTAATTCTCTTCTCTTTCCTCTCTCGTTCCAGGGAGTTGTGGAAACAGCCAGTAGAAAGCTCCTGGTATATTCTGTCATTATGTCCATTGTTTGACATTCAAATAACACAGGGCTTTGTTTGACAGTAGGACTGATTGCTCTAAATTTGTTTTTTCCATTCTCACCCCCCCACACACACAAAACACACTGCATTCAACCATTCTATCGTATAATAGATATAGTAAACTCTTGTTTGATTAGCAGTTGGATTTAATGATCTCTAACAAGGGATTAATTTGAGACCTCAAGCCAAGATTTTTGGCCTTAGGAGTTCAGATACTAACTGCTACAGGATTCTTAATAGAGCTCTTCCCAATCAGAATCCTTCACAACCAGGTATCATATACACGCAGTCACCTCTTTGATTTGTATAGATCATTTGACCTTCCAGAGTGCTTTCACATCCGCTACCCTATTTGATCTTTACTATAACCATTTGAGTGACTTGGGCACGTATATCTAAGGGGAAATTGTAGACCCATGAAACAAACGTTTATCTAAGGCTACAAGGCCAGGCATCTGACAGCACTGGAACAGGCTGTACCTGGAACATCAAATACAATTTGTTCATTGCTCAAAGTTCCTATATTCAACTTCTGTTGACACTTGGAAAACTATACCCAAAACTCAGAGACACAAAATAAGTTCACTAGGAGTATGAATTCTCTGTACCAGGAATCCAAAAGCACATAAAAGAGTCAGTTTGCTTCTACTTCAGGATGCTTGCGCCTCGGCTGGAAGAGGCACAGGTTGGAGGTTTACAGCTGTAGATTAGAATCATCGGGAAGTATTTCCAGTCCTAGAAGTATATACTGCCTCTCTGCTCAGACTAGAACACTAGAAAGTCACCTTTCCCTGTCACTGAAGCTCTCTTCCAGCATGGTGGCATCCAGGTAATGATCCTCCTTACTTGTGATGTTGGCTCAACCTCCAACCTCCCTACCACCTAAGGCAAGAGATAGGTGACCTTTTTGACCTAGCACTGAGGTCCTGTCCTTTGTATTCTTTGTGGTGTAATTTGCTGCTGACAAGCAAGTTCTACCTTCACTTGCACTGCAGGGGGTGGGGGATGGGGGGGTAGGGGTGGAGATGGGCGACCAGGGAGTGTAAATTCCACTCCTTCAGTGGGAGAAAGCAAAGAGATGGTGAGCTTAGTGATTGGCCTGTGTCTTCCAGAAGTTTATACTTTGGGACTTGAATTACTAATATAACAGTCCTGAAATATGGACCTTATGAGGTGATTTGGTTAGAGAGGCAGGGCCCTAAGGAATAGACCAACACTATTGCTGCAGAAGCAAGCCAGTTCCTAGAGTGAATTGTTCTAGAGTAGTTCAGCTGGCTCTCACGGCCTCTTTTACATTCTACCATGTTATGATGTAGTATTGGAAGTCCTCTGCAGAGACAGGTTTTCTGTCCCTGAAATTCCCAGTTAGCACAACAACAGACATCCTTAGGACATTTTATAACACTCAGCTTTGGTCAATGTTTCCCCCACCTTGCTTATCTCCCCCATCAATTTGATCTGTCTACCACTTGTACCCCTTCGCCCCACCCCCACACTATCCTTCTGCCTTCAAGTCACAGCCCCACCCCCACACTATCCTTCTGCCTTCAAGTCACAGCCCCACCCCCACACTATCCTTCTGCCTTCAAGTCACAGCCCCACCCCCACACTATCCTTCTGCCTTCAAGTCACATGAATTCTATTACCTTCCCCATCCCTTTTCTTAAGACTCTTTTTCTTCTCTCATGGGCCCCTTTCTACTTTCATGAACTCTGTCCACACCCATTCCCCCACTCCCACATAGACACACAAGTATAATATAAAAATTGGGAGCTAGGATCTGCACATGAGAAAGAATGTGTAGGGTTTGTTTTTCTGAGCCCAGGTTACCTCAATCAAAATAATATTATCCAGTTCTATCCATTCTTTTGCAAACTTCACAACTTCATATTACTTTATGGGGGAATAAAATTATCACCCAGTCATCAAGTTATGGACATCTTGGCTGCCTTAATACCTTTGTTTTTGTGACTATAGCAGCAATAAGTGGACATGCAAGCACTCTGGGTTTGAACATAGAGCCCTGTTCAAACATGCATCAAGAGGCATCACTGCTCTCAAGGTAGATATATACTGATCTGTTTATTTTGTTTGTTGTTTTTGTTTTGGAGCCAATGCCACCTGGACTTCCATGGTGGCTTCAGTCACCTGCACTCATTCCAACAGTGACAGAGCCCTTTCTTTCACATCTCTTCTAGCATTTGTTGTCCTTTGTTTTTCTGGTGACAGTCGTTATGACTGGGTTGAGATTGAATCTCAAAGTAGCTTGAATTTGCATTTCCCTGATGGTTAAGGATGCCGAACATTAAAAAAAAAAAAACTCTTCATATTTCTTCTTTTAAGATTTGTCTGATAAGTTCACTGGCCAATGTATTGATTGATGGTGGTGGTGGTGTTTGTGATGTTTATTTTTGTGTTTTTTTCTAAATTACAAATATTACAAAGATTTTAAGAAATATTCAATACCAACACTTTTAAACTGATCCACAAAATACCAAATTTATCCTATAAATCCAGCATTGCCATCATACCAAAACTGGTAGAATCGAAGAACAAATGACAGATTAATTTCTCTATCAAACATGCACTCAAAAATCAATGACAAAAGAATTACAAATCAAAGTCGAGAACACGTTAAGCATGCAACTTAACCAAGTTGCTTTCATTCCAGGATTGCAAGGTTAATTCAATATAAAACCCAGCAAATGGAATACACACTGTCAATTGTCTTTAGAGACAAGAGAATGTATGAATAGAGTTAGAAAAGACTTCTGATAAAGCCCAGCATGGCTTCATGGAAAAAAATACCTTGAAAAACTGTGAACAGACTGAAAGTAACTCAACATAATGAGGACTATATGTGACAACCTATAGTTAGGGGAAAGGGGAAAGATTGAGCCATTTCCTCTAAAATCTTGAATGAGACAGGGATGGCCACTCTCTCCATGCTTATTCAATATAGTACTCAAATTCTTAGCTACATCAATGAGACAAGGGAAAGATGTGAAAGAGATAAAAAATTGGAAAAGCAGTTAAAGTACTTTAATTCACAGATGGGACAACTCTACACATTAAGATTCTACCAGGAAAACTTTTAGATCTAATAAACAGCTTCAGTAAAGTTGCAGGATACAAAACTGACATATGACAATCAATACCTTTTTATATGTTAATCATTAACTTGCTGAAAAATATGGAAAATATTTCATTCACAATAAGAAAAAGAAATAAAAATGTCTGGGAACAAGTCTGAGAGAGTAGGAGGTGAAAGACACCAGTGATGTAAAGACTTTCCACGTTCCTGTATCAGCAGAATCAGTATTGCATGAATGGGACTACCTAAAGTAATTTACAGACTCAATGCAGTTCCTATCCAGTGACATTCTTCACAGAACTAGAAAAAAAATGCAAAACTATATACAGTAACACAAGAACCATGGATAGCCAAAGCAATCCCTAGTAGAAGGAACCCAGCATCTCTTAAGAGGCAATTTCTATAATTTGTTACTCAGGAAGAGCACAGCAGGGGGTTATAATATCTGGCCTTAAACTATACTACAATACCAGAATGACAAAGACATCGTAGCACCAGGACAGACGCAGATTCATGGAACAACTGGAGAGAATCTAGAAACAAACCCATACAGCTATTATCCCCTACTTTTGGGAGAAAAGTATCAAAAACACATCCTGGGGCTAGTGAAGTCACTCATCAGGTAAAAGTGTTTGCTATCAAGCCTTACAACCTGAGTTCAAAGCCCAGAACCTACATGGTGTTAGGATGGAGTCAACTCTTGCAAGTTGTCCTTTGCTCTCCGTATACATGCCATAAATAAATGTATAAGAAATAAGCCCTGAAGGGAACAAAAGCCTATTTAATAAATGGTGCTGGTATATCTGAATATACCCATTGGCGAATGAAATGACATACTTATGTCTCCCCTTGAGCAGAAATCAATTAAAGGAGATTAAAGACCTTAATTTAAAACCTGAAACAATAAAACTACTAGAGAAGAGGGTCTCAACCTGCAGGTTACAACCCCTTTGGGGGGGTCACACGACCCTTTCACTGGGGTTGTATGTCAGATATCTTATATATAAAAATATATATTACAATTCATAACAATAGCAAAATTACAGTTATGAACTAGCAATGAAATAATTTCACAGGTGGTGAGCATCACAACATGAGGAACGATATGAAAGGGTCTCGACAGTGGGAAGTTCAGAAGCCCCATGTGAGAAGAAAACAAGGCATCCACTTCAAAACACAGGGAGAGGCAAGAACTTTAAATAGAAGCTGAATAGCCAAGGAAACAGTCTAAGAACTCACAAGTGGGATTACATGAAATTCAAACTTTGGCCAGGCAAAGGAAACTATCAGCAGGGTGAGCAGCTTATGGGATGTGAGATAACCTTTCTGAGCTCTACTTAAACTTCTTTTCTTCATAAACTCCCTGAACTAAGGTGTTCTATGGTGTTTGGTTATAGCAGCAGAGAACTGTGACAATCAGAGATAGCATGTCCTTATTTGGAATAATGCATTCTTTCTAAGCGTATCTCAGGATAAGGAAATCTGAACTCAGAGAGGCCGAGAGGACGCTTCTCATTTGCAAAGCCAGAGTAGTCTCTCACCCAAGGGTTAAATTTTAAAATAAGTTTAAAAAATAGTTGTTCCTATTCAAAAGTGCTTTGGAAATCCTTCAGGTTGTTGCCGAAGCGCAGAATGTGTGGTTCTGCGTGAGCGCCGGGTTCCAGTGTGTCATCTCCTGATTGCTGGGTCCCATCTACTAGCTTAATGAAGTAGTGGGCAGAACCATCTGCACTGTTTGTAAATGGTTCCCTTATTAAATAATATTTTAATTCCCAAACATTTGATACGTTGGGAAAGAGGGATCAAGAATTTAACCCATGTTGGTTTAATTCCAAAACCTGACTTCTGTCCATACAGCATGCTGCCTAGAAACCATGCCTGGGAGGCTGGGACAGAGACAGAGTTTTAGAATCATTAAGGTTGGTCCCTCTGATCCAGAGGGACACCTCCATAACCAAGCCTACATTTGCTACTGTGAGGCAATTTGCAAGCTCCAGGCCTGGCTTAGTTCTCCGTGTTTGTGTCAGTTGGGTTTTCCATCACGGTGACAAACACCCGAGAGAAACTAGCTCCAAGAGGAAAGTTTGTTTTGGTTTTCTGTTTTTGTCTGTTGTTCCAGAGATTTCATTCCTGGTTCACTTGCTAGACTGCTGTAAGCTTGAATCGAGGCAGAACGCCATGGTGTCACAATTGTGCAGCAGAGAAAACTACTTAACTCTTCAAATTCAGGAAATGTGTGTGGTGGTGGTGGTGGGTAGGATGGGGGACATGGGCACACACACTATACAACTAAAAACAAGATACATCTTTACAGAGTTGGACCTCAGAGGTCCAGCTCTGCCAATCAGGCTCCACCTTTTCCTATTCCCATAATGCCAAGATATTACAAATCTATCAAGAGATGTATCCATTGGTTTTGTCAGAGCCCCCAGGAACAAACCACTTCTCACCAGCTAGCTCCAAGGCCCCAGTGCTTGAGGCTTTGGAGCATATTTCATATTCAAACCATTGCTGCTTCTTCCCAGGTATTCAAAGAAATGGCCACTGAAGAGCAGCAGGAATGGCTCAGTACTTACCACAAAAGCCTGGTGAGTTTAGATCTCAAGAAGTCACAGGAAAATTGGATGCACACACATCTGTGATCTTTGTATTCCTGGACGAGTACCTGCGAACTCAAGGACAGCTAATCTGAAGCACACAGTGGGGAAACAGTGAAGAGACTTGGTGTCAAAAAACATAGAATGATGTGGGATTTCTCTGTGTATGCTGTGATTACCATTGATAAATAAAGGAACTGCTTTGGGTCTATAGCAGAGCTATAGGGAACAGAACTAGGCGGGGGTGGGGGTGGGACTAAGCTGAATGCTGGGAGAGAGAAGGTGGAGTCAGAGAGAAGCCATGTAGCCCCAATGGAGCCAGAGGGAACTTTACCCGGTAAGCCACAGCCACATGGCAATACACAGATTACTAGAAATGGGTTAAATTAAGATATAAGTGTTAGCCAATAAGAAGCTAGAGCCAATGGACAAAGTAGTGATTTAAATAATATAGTTTCTGTGTGATTATTTCAGGGCTGAAAGCCGGGAACCAACAAGTGGCCCTTCCTACTATAATAGAATGTAGTAGGAATATGAGATTGGATTCCCACCTCCATGCTTGCACCATGGTACATGTGTGCCTGAACTCACACATATAAACATCAGCTCACACACATCATTAATACACAGTATCACACACACGCATGAGAGAGAGAAAGAGAGATGATGACAGAGACAAAGCGACAGAGAGAGACAGAGGCAAATGAGTGAAAAGTGAACTGAGACTTGAAAATAAGTAAAATGTCAATAAAATGTGAACTTGATCATTGTAGACAGGATGGTATGGACAAAAGCCCAGGGCAAGTGTGACTGTGCAGGTCATGAATATTCATAGTCAGGGTGTAGTGACGACACAAAGCTACTTCTATTTTCTGCAGATAGAAATCATCTAAAGGCCTGATTCCAGAGGAAATAGCAAACACCATCCGGTCAACCTTGCACTTCACAGCACTCTGGAAAGCTAAGATGGAAGACTGTAAGGAAGAGCTGGGCTGAGGACGTTCATTAGGTTACTACTCCTACAGAAGCCATGTGCCTGACTCTGGTTAATGTCAAGGTATCTGAGCAGTGCAGTTAGGAATTTTGCCCATGGTCTTCAAAACACACTTAAGGAATTATGTAGGACTTCAAAGACAATGAAGCAAAGGTCATCAAATTATTCTGACTCAGACGGCTCTACTACTAAAACCTCCCCCTTCAGGGCCTCAGTGCATGAGCTCTGCAGTTTGAAATATATATATATATACCTGTACATAGGAATACTATATATATAAATATATATATATATACCTGTACATAGGAATACTATATATATAAATATATATATATAAATATATATATACCTGTACATAGGAATACTATATATATAAATATATATATATATACCTGTACATAGGAATACTATATATATAAATATATATATATAAATATATATATACCTGTACATAGGAATACTCGCACAGACACAAGAACTTAAGACTAAGTTAGTCACAATTTTGGCATATGTAGCCTTTAATTTACTTAGCTGATTTAGTAAACACTCACAAAACATTTTTCTGTGTGAAAATTAGGTCTTTGAGCACACGAACCTGTGTGTTCTTTTAGTCCACTCCTGGCCAAAGAATCTGCTGTGTATTTCTCATTCCTTGCTTTCCTTTTCTGCACAGTTTCTTTCTTACCTGCATGTATTTATTTTAAAGCATGTCTTATTAATATTGTTCTTAACATTGTGTAAAGAACCTTGTGAGCAATTGGCTCTCAAATATTGTCCCTTTTTAACCAGGATTGTACTGTGAAGACTCATTTACCTACATTGCTTCTTACAGTTCACTCAACTTTACTGTTGCTTTGTGAGAATGTCCAGTGGCGTAGTGATCAGTTCTCCTATTGAGTGCATCTCTAACAGCTTGTTGGCATGTGCAGTCATTCTGTGTATGTTCATTTTCATATTTCTGGTCTACACATGTAAAGAGTTTTTTGAAGCACTGTTATGTGAGTAGAGTTCATAACGTCCATAAATTCTCACTTTTGCAAGAGAGTGTCAAGTTGTTTGTGTGTTTGTGTGTGTGTGTGGTTTTCCAAACTTATAGTTCTAGCCGTGACTATGCCTCTTATGAAAACTAACTGTTAAACTTGGTCAAAGTCTATGAGATAACAGAAGGAAATCATGGAAAGAAGCCAAATCAGGCAGAAGTTGAGGCATTACTACGCTTGAATCATGGGAAGCTCACAAGGTCTCTTCTTTCCTCTTTCTTCCCCCTTTCCACTTCAGTTGTGGGGAAATAGAACCCAAGCAGGGAAGCTCAGGGAGGAGCTGGGCTGAGGAGAAGAGGGAGGAGTTCTGACAGGTTAGATAGGCCGGAAGGGTAAATTCTGAAGAGAAGAGGAGAGGAAAGGAGGAGAGGAGGGGAGGGGAGGGGAAGGGAGGGGAAAGGAGAGGAGAGAAGAGAAGAGAAGAAAAGAAAAAAAAAGAAGAGAAGCAGAAATTTCTCTTTACTTCTGCCCAGTTCCTGAGATACACATGTAAAGAAATCTACTAAGCTGAGCCAAGCTGTCAATAACAGAAGGTATTTCAGGCCCAGAAGACAGAGTGTAAGTACTCTCATGGCAAAGGACCCTAGTGGGTCACATGGGCATTCTGTTAAAGCTCACAAAGAGTCTCAGCCCAGAGAGGAATGGTACCATTATGGGAAGAGGGACTGAAGGGGACCATGTCTCACAAAGTCTAAAACCAGGCCGTGTGCTCATTGCTCACCTATCCCCTGGCAGAAACAAATTCCATTTTCTTTATATAAAAATAAGACACCCAAAAGTTTCTGAAGTTCACATTTACAGTGTTCAGTATTACATCAAAACTTAAAAGGCACACTAACATTAATGAACAAGTAACTGCAAACTAAGAGGAAAAAATAGGTAGACTCCTAAACTCAGATGTGAATCATATTCTGGAGTTAATTTATCAGGGCCAGAAGTGTGTGATTATTAAATTCAAGAAAACATAGGAAACATGAAAAGCTTAAAGAAAGTTCATTTTATAGTATTATAGAATCTATTTTAAACACTTCAAATTCTTATAATTCTTATAGTAGCTAAGAAGTAAAGATTCTTTAAAAGTATATAAGATCATACTGGACCAATAGAAGACAACATATTGAATTTCAGAACAAGACAACAGATATACCCAAAGAAGAATATTAACACAAGAATAAAGAATTTAAAAAAATGGAAAGCATGAATAAAAATACCATCATTTACAACTGGCCTGTGAATTGATTTAGAAAAATATCATAAGAGATAAAGTCAAAGGTTCCAACTAAAGAGAAGAGAGAATAAGGCAAAAGTGGTATTTGAGTTGATACTGGTCAGAATGTCTCTAATAATAATAATAATAATAATAGTAATAGTAGTAGTAGTAGTAGTAAAATTAGCCCCCAAAGAGAAGAAGCTCACCAAGTCTCCAACAGTCTAAGGAGGAAACAGCATTCATGAACTTAAACAAACCAGGAAACATTCACATTTAAAAACATTAGCAACCAGGCGGTGGTGGCCCACGCCTTTAATCCCAGCACTTGAGAGGCAGAAGCAGGCAGATTTCTGTGAGTCCAAGACCTGCCTAGTCTACAAAGCGAGTTCCAGGACAGCCAAGACTGTTATACAGAGAACCCCTGTCTAGAAAACAAAAACAAAAGAAAAAGGCCTTGATCCCTAACAAAAATATTCTTTAAAAATAAAGCCATTTCCATTTTTAAAAGTTTTTTTTTGAATCTGTGTGTCAAACAACACATGAAGCAATCCCAAGTGAAAGCATGAAACTTCAGAGAGGAAGGAATGAAAATTGTCCTTGAATCTCCAATAACATATTCTATTTCTCACAGCAGTCTTGCCTATCTTTGGTACCTACCTTTTCCCCTGGATTTGATATTTTCTGATATTTCTACAAAAGATGTTACCCTTAAAAAATAATGTTTTCTAGTTGCTTGTTGTGGAGACGCAAATGTCTTTTTCAAATAAATTTTATAATCAGTCACTCTAGTCAAATACTGTTGCTTTTCTTTCTTTTTCTTTATTCTTCTCTCATATATTATGTCTTAACTCAGTTTCCCTTCCCTCCTCTCCGTCCAGTCCCTCCCCTCCCACCTCCCTTCTATGCCAGATCCACTCCTCCTCTGTTTCCTTTCAGAAAAGGGCAGGCTGCCCAGGGATATCAAGCAAATATGGCATGTCAAGTTACAATAAAACTAGGCACACCCCTTATGTTAAGGGAGGACAGACAATGCAGTAGAAGGGAAAAAAGCAGGCATAAGAGTCAGAAACAACTCCCACTCCCACTGTTGGGAGTCCCACAAGTTCATCAAAATAAACAATCATAACATATATGCAGAGGACCTAGGTCAGACCCACACAGGCTCCCTGGTGCTGACTTCAGTCTCTGTGAGCCCCTACGAGCCCTCCTTAGTTGATTCTGTGGGCTGTACTCTTGTGGGGCTCTTTGCCCCTTTGTCTCCTACAATCTACCCGCCCCCCTTCTGCAGGATGCCCTGAGCTCCACATAATGTTTGGCCATGGTTCTCTGCATCTGCTGCCATCAGTTGCTGGATGAAGCCTCTCTGAGGATGAGTGGGAGGGACTTCAATCTATGAGTATGGAGAGTATCATTAGGAATCATGTTGTTGATGTTCCCTGCCCCACTCCCCAGTTGTGTTTGGTTCTACCCTAGGTCTCTGGCCTGTCTAGACTCTGGTTCCAGGCCCTCTAGGCAGTGCCAGGCATGGGTTCTCTCTCACGGCATGCGTCTCAAGTTGGACAGGTCCTGAGATGGCCACTCCCACAGTTGTATGTCACCTTTCTCTTGGCACATCTTGCAGGCGGGACAGATTGTAGAGCAAAGGTTTTCTGGCTAGGTTGGTGTCTCAACCCCTGTCCTGGAAGCCTTGCCTGGTTATAGAAGATGGATGGATAAGGCTCATGGATTCTTGGGAGTTTCCATGGCACCTTATCCCTGAAATGCCCCCCTAATTCCAGTCTCTCTCAGTACTCTCTCCCTCCGGCCCATGACCTGATCCCTTCTTCCCAGGGAGATCCATGTGTCATCGCCCCTCCCCTTGAGACCTCCTTGTTAGTCTCTGGGCCGGTGGATTGTAGCACGGTCATCCTTTACAGCTAATGCCCACTTATAAGGAGTACAGACCATGTTTGTCTTTTTGGGTCTGGTTATGTCACACAGAATTTTTTTTTCTAGTTCCATTCATTTGTAGATTTCATGGTGTTATTCTTTTTAACAACTGAGTAATATTCCATTGATTAACAATTTTATTTCTATTTTATGTGTCCTGGTGATTCGCCCATATGTATGTATGTATGCATGTATGTATGTATGCCTATCATGTGCTTGCATGATGTCTGGGGAGTTCAGAAGAGGAAGTCGGATCCCCTGGAACTGGAGTTCTCGATGGTTCTTACCTAACTTTTGGGTGCTGGGAACTCAACCCATATCCTCTGCAAGACTAACAAGTAGTCTTAACCACTGAGAGATCTCTCCAGTCCACAATTTTTCTAAGAAAAGAAATATACCCTCCGCCAAAAAAGAAAAAAAGGCAATTTTTTATCTCCTCTTTCCCAGTCATTAAGCACCTAATTTCTCTTTTTCCCTTATTTACTGGTAATCTTTAGTTTATAAGATGAATTATGTTTATAGCTTTTCCAATATTAAATTATCATGTACCATTGGATTTGTTCAGTGTACAAAATTAAACTATTAAAATAAATTTATTAAAATTCTGTTGAGCTGTGGTCTCTCTCTCTCTCATTTTAGTCCTTCATTATTTTTGGTATAAAATCTGTAATCTTCATGCTATCTGATAATAGTAACTGTCGTAGCTTCTTTGCCTGATGCTGTATTGAAATAAAATCCTGTAAGGAAGGGAGGATTTATGTTGGCTCATAGTTCCAGAGTACAGCTCATCACAAAGGAGAAATTCAGGCAGCAGGTGCTTGAGGCAGCCGAACAGAGAGCCATAAATGCTCCCCATGCTGCTCTGCTTCGTTTCTGTGCTTGCACAATCCAGAATTCTGCCACCCACAGAGGCCTCACTTTCTCACCTCAGTCCACATAATCACGATGATCTTCATAGGCGTGCTGGGAGGCCCACATCCCAGGCTATTCTGTATCTCATCAAGTTGACAACTGCTCTACTTATTCTTTCTTCATTAAACATTATATCATATTTTCAAATGTATATTATTTTAGAATGTGTGTAATAAAGAGCAAATACGTAGATTTATTTTTTATTTGATGAGTTGGCTAGTTTATATCTGAAGTGGTTACTCATATAACTATTCCTTTTACTCTAGCACAACATCAATTTTCTACATGTCCCTGTGTTCTTTTTCTTCTTTGGATTATGTTCTATAAAGTTGTCCATATTTTCACTCATATAAAACATGATCTTCAATGTACTTTCACTATCCCTTACCTGTTACCTGTGGGGATCTCACCAAGACTTTCAATTCTTGGCTTTTTTGGACATGCTTTCACTTCCTCTTTTCTTTGGTCTCTCAATTTGTTTTTTAAGATGATAAGAAATTTACAAAGCCATTCGGTCACGTGACATGACATATCTCTCGCACCAGCCTCTCATGTGTTTCACTGGAAGTTTTCTACATATGGTTGTTTGCATGCCAAGCTTTCAAAATTGCATGTTTTAGTGCATTTTAGCACGTCTTTCCATTTGCGTGAACATTCAACTGGATACAAAATTCTGGATCTTCAAATAATTGGTAACATTGCTCCACCGTCTTCTTACATCCTTGCTTACTGCTGAAAAATTTTAATATCATTGTTGTTACTTTGTGTTTATCCTTTGGAACTTTCATGCATGTATACATACAACATACCTTGATCATATATGCCTCCCTTCATACCTCTCCAGGAACTCTCCACCCAATTTTCTTCCCAACTTCAAGCCCTCTTTTTAAAACCAAGTACATATCTTTCTTTTTTACACTGAGTCAAGTAGTGCTGTGCATACACACTTAAGTGTAGGGTCATTTGCTGGGGCAGGGGGAACCTACCAATGATGTAGGATAAAGAAAAGTGACTCTCCCTGCCCCAACAGCCATCACCTGCCAGGGCCTCAGGAACAACTCCCTCCTCCATGCTGGACTCTCTTAACTGGCTTGTTCTTATGCAGGTCTTGAACAGCTGCCGTGAGTTCACACGTTCAACAGCCATATCCATTTCACAGCACTCCTCTATCCTCTGGCTCTTTTTACTTCCTCTGCACAGTGACAGTCTCTGCACTAACACTGCAATAGGCAGCTTCTTTGACTGAAGTAGAGAGCAGAACTAGTCTATAGATATAAACAAATATTTAGAAAGCCATTTGACAACATAACTGAAAGGACCCCAAAGTCAGCACAAGACACCCAAGACCAAGTTCTCAGCCCAAAGGAGATTTATTTTCTCCACCAGAGCAAAGGAGAGGGAATAAGAGAAAAAGGCAGGAGAAAGAGAACAAGAGAGAAGGCAAGAGGAATGAGGAGGGGAGAAAAGGGACAAGGGAGAGGGGAACGAATACTTACCATAGAGGGGCAAGAGACGGCCTCTGGAAGAGAGGAGACAGCAGTGGCAAATGGCAGTTTTTAAAGGAAAATGGAGAAATTCTGTGTTAAAATAACATGTTTAATTTTGATGGGAATATTAATTAGGGTATTCAATAGCCAGTTTTTGATTTCTGGACCTTAATACTTTGATAGCTAGACCTTGGTGGTCAGCCTCAGGAGAAGGTAGTGGCCAAATAAGGTAAAAGACATTGGTGACTAGGGTGTAATCTAATGACTGTTAGCTAGGAAGAGGGGATGGGGGAAGGGCAAGGCCTGCCAGAGCCATGTTTGCCATGCTTGGGCTTATTAGAGCCCTTTCAATGACCATTTACAAAAGAAATATCAGTAAGTTCTACAGTAGAGCCTATGCCCTCCCTAGCCATGGGTTTTGATCATGTTTACAGTTTTTAGGTGTAAATTTCATCCTGGGATCAGGCTTCAAATGCAACGAAGAGAGAAGTTGGTAACCCCACTTATCATCTTGACAGTATTGGACCAGTAGTGTCAAAATCATTTTCTTTATTTTATTTTCTTCTATGAGTTTTTTCAATCTTTGAGCTTTTACCTCTTATTATCTCCCATTATTCTCTTAAATGTTTCCTCTTCCCCATTTTTTTAAAAAAAAATTAGGACTATCATTGGCTTTTCTTTATTGACTATTGTTGTGTAAACAAGATTTTGTGAGGAGATGGAACACGCACATCTACTCACTCCAGATAGGAAGCCAATGACAAACCAAAGTCCAGATTCTATCAAACATCAGCTTGGTGAACCAATGAGCTTGACTGAAGTTATTTACAGGAATGTGGGTGAGGGGTTGTTTACAGGAGTAGAAATGACTCAAGGACAGCTGCATCACCAACATTCACCCCAGGATGGGTGACAGTTCACAAAAGTCGGGAACCTGGAGCACACTGCACAGCCTGCAGGCATCTCAGCAGGTTAGAGAGTGTCCTTTCCAAATGACCCAGTCGGTTTAAACCTCTTCCAGGCCGTTTGGTTGGTTTCTGCTTTTTCCAGGCGACTGGTCTGGTTTGAGTGCCTTAATTGTATCTTGGTTTGTCTGAACGTGACTCTTGGCAGTCTTTATCATTTACCCTTGGGAGAGAAGTGCCTGGTGAATCTGGTCAGTTTCAGGAACTTCCTGGAACTCTTTTGTGTTGGTTATCTTCCAGCTGAAGGAGCTTCCTTTCAACCTTGGAGGAAACTGCTTCACAACATCTACATATGTTCTACTTTTAAAACGATTTCCTCAAGCCAATCTCCCAGTTTGCTATCCCCTTGAACTATCGAATCTATGCTTCTAGTTGCCACCATTATCAACATTCTCATACTTTTAAAGATTTTTTTATTTATAATTATATGCATATGTGTCTAAGTGTAAGTATGTACACATGTGTGTGGCTGCCCCCAGAGGCCGGAAGAAGGTTTTGAATATTCTGGAGCTGGAACAATAAGCAGTTGTAAGCCACCTGACATGGGTGCTAGGACTGAATTGGGTCCTTTAAAAGAGCAGTACTGATTCTCAACAACTTAGCCATCTCTCCAGCCCCAAATTATTTTTTACCCTCAACATTTTATTTGATTCTTTCTATGACTCCTTTTATATTACTAACAGGACCCCTTTACTGTGTGTGCAATTTTTTCACTATCCCATTGGGGTGGGTAAACCCCACTTATATTTAGCTGTTGATAAATTTAGTTGATCCTTGTTTAGTTTTTTTTTCCCACTCCAGCTACTACTTTTAAGGAATTTTTTAAACTTTTATTCTTCTCTCATACATTACTTCCTGAGTTTCCCTTCCTTCCACTCCTCCCAGTTCCTCCCTCCACATCCCCTCTTCCCCAGATTAACTCCTCCTGTGTTTACTCACCCCCACCCAATAGTCCATCTCCCAGGGATATCCACAGATCATGTCCTAACAAGTTACACTAAAACTGGGTTCAAACCCTTATATCCAGCTGGATGAGGCAACCCAGGACGAAAAGGTTGTTTGTAAATTCTTGACATGTCACTTTTAATACCTTCGACTTCTGTGGAATTGTCAATTGTTCCTTTCACTTGGAAACATTTGCTTCATCTTTGAGCCATGAGCTTCCACTTTTTTTTTTTTTTTTTTTGGATTTTTCGAGACAGGGTTTCTCTGTAGCTTTTGGTTCCTGTCCTGGAACTAGCTCTTGTAGACCAGGCTGGACTCAAACTCACAGAGATCCGCCTGCCTCTGCCTCCTGAGTGCTGGGATTAAAGGCGTGCGCCACCACCACCCAGCAAGCTTCCACTTCTTAAAGTGGTTCTGTTCAGTAACGATGATGGCAGAAGATGAAGGCAAGACTCCATTTTGCAGGTACTGAAGAGCTCAGGGTGGAGCTTGGGGATGGAAGATGAACCCAGAGTGAGGGCTTATAGGTTTTAGAAACCAGAACTGACCACTCCTCACCCCACCAATTAACTCCTCAAATGTGCCCTTAGTGAAGAAGAAACTGTAATCCACCAGCCCTGGAGGTTTAAGGGAGAGGATGAGGCGATGAGAAACTAAGGCTGATGCATCTGGTGTTTTCATTTCTCTCACTCAGGTACCAGGTCTCAGCATCACCCTGAGAGAGAGCCCTGTTCACGAAATCTAGGTTCCAAGGCAATGGGGTTGAGAAGGAAATGAGAGATGGAGACTTGGAGAAGCAACAACAGCTGTAGTGTGGATACTCTCTGCTTTAAATAGGGACCATACAGATACATACACCCCACAGTCAAAAATAAATAAAATAAAAATGGTAATTTTTTGTTTCTCTGTGGTTCCTCGGGTCAGGCTAGTTCAGCATCTTCAGAATCCCACCTTGCTTTCTCTTCTCACAGTTTGCACACTGTCTACTACCTTTTCCCTATTTGTCATTTAAAAAAACATGGGTATTTTTGAGATGGACCATGCACCAAGTAAGTACTCATTGAGAATCATATGAGGTGAGTGTTCAGAAGAAAGAGGATGAGTGCCAGTCAGAGGCCTCACTATCCTCCTGTTCTCTTTCTCTTTCTGGACTAGTGGAGGAGCTTTAGACAAAACACTATCCTTGCTTGAGCCTCGGTGGTCACTTCTGAAATGTCAAATTAGCAAGAACACCAATGTAATTAGGGCGATAACACGATTCAGATGAGAGCTGAGTGTGGAAGGACTTTGTCAAGTCTTACAGTGTTCTTATCGATCAGCTGGAGGGAAAGGAGCCCTGGGCTAGATGAAAAGTGACTTTGCCAACTTCAAATTTTTACTAAGTGTTGGCCCTGCTCAAAAGCCTGATGCAACTGAACATTCTCTTAATATAGAGAATGACGAATCTGTGTTTGGTGCCAGGGTTGCCACATTCTTCCAAGAGTGCAGACTTTTATGGGTCCTTGGAAGCTCTGCTGGGCTCTATTTCTGAGGATGGGAACATTGTGCCTTGTTGGCAAGGCTTGTTAAACTGAGGCCACTTGTGGTCATTGAAGAATCTGGGTCTGTCTTTGTGACGTTGGGGAGAAGCTAAGGTATTAAAGCCGCTCCGCTGGTTTCCAGTTTGGACGGCAGGGCTTCTGCGCAGTTTGGTGCCTTTGGCTTCCTTGTGTCATGAGGGTCTACTTCTTTTTCCAGACTAGTTAAGGAATGAAAAGTAAAAGAAGGTGGAGCAGGTCCAAATCAAAGACAAGTAGCAGAGGTGAAAAGCAATAAGAATAATGTGTTCTCCGGGAATTTATGCAGGGACAAAGCTAATGAGACTTTGTTTTCAATAACTCAGAATGTAGCTTGTCACTGGGAAGATGATGTAATGTCTTTAAAGCAGAAAACAAGCCAGAATCCCACACCATATCCAACTATTTGTATTTCTGCATATTCTTATCTATTTCTTGTCTTTTCATCATATGCATGCATAATGCATATTTCATTTTATGGCCTGATTTTTTTCACTTAACATTACATAATGAGCACTTCCTTTTAAAGTTTGCATTATAATGCCTGGATAATATAATCTGCATGATGTTTTCTAACTAATAAAATCATGCTCTCACTTGAAACCTTTGAGTTGCCTTAAGTTTTCTCTCTCTCTCTCTCTCTCTCTCTCTCTCTCTCTCTCTCTCTCTCTCGGTGTTTGCTTTTTAAAAATCATGATTTCATGAAGATCTTTGTGCATTTCGCTTTCTGCGTTGTTAAGCTCCATAACCTTTGCTTGGATTCCAGAATCCATCGAGGAGATGACTGGGGAACTGTGCCCAGACATCTTATGACTTCCATACTGTTTTGTATATAAAAAAGTGTTAATTCAAAATACTGCTAACCAATTTAACCTCAAGTCTTCCAAGTATTCAGTTTGCTACGTAAAGGGTTTTTCTGCTTTAATATGTAAATGCTTGAAATTTGTTTTCGCTTGTGCTTCTCGGCTTCATGGCAAGGTCTAATGCTTTCCATGTGCTCTTGCTTGCTTCTAGATTGTGCTATTAAAATTATAAAATAATCTGCCATGGATTTTTAGAATTTTCGAAAGCTCCCAAGAGAATGCTCCCAAAAATCCCTCCTGAGGAACTCAAATTTCCAAATTAATAAAATAGAAGTGCTTTTGTGGCCAAAAAGCAAATTGTCCAGCTAATTTGTCTTTCATCTTCCAGTTTCCTTTCATATCTGATTCGTCTCGCCAGGAGTGGTTTGAGGGATATTGAAAGCAACACATCGTTAAGACGACCCCTCCTGCTCCCCCGCCATGTCAGAGTCTAGAAAGCTACTGACTCGGGAATTACCAGGATTCAAAAACTGCTCTTTGTTGTCAGAAAAAGAAAGAACAAGACTTGTGAATGTTTCGAGAACGGAGCAATCATGTCTCCAGCTTGGCTGGAGGAATGTGGAGAGTCAGGGACTGCTTCTGGGAAGAAACCATATCTGAGCTGAGTGAGCAGGACCTGAGGTAGACTCTATTTTAGGGTTGCTACGGAGTGGGGATGGGGTCAATGCCTTTCACCTAGTTTATGTGAGGAAACTCCTGGGATTTGGCTACATCTTCTAAGTTACGGATTCTCTCACGAAGTGGGGAAATTGAGTCAGGCAGTGGCGGCAAGTTGGTGCTCACCGGTTCACATGGAAGAGGCTCACATGTTAGGTATGACTTTAGAAGCAAAGAGGGCAGAAACAAAAACCTGGCTGGTTTTTATTGTTCCCATAGTCTTAAATTAACATTGTATATTTTGAAAAACTTAACATTACTGTGAAGCTCAGTGGGTCATCCCGCACCCAGTCCCAACCCCACGCAGAGATCAAGCCATGGTATTACTATCCTAGGATAGGCAGCAAAGGACATTGGTTACTGCAGGCAAATGGCCCTGAATCCTAGATGCTCCAGGTACAGAAAATGGAATGAATCAACTCTGAGACTCTTAGAAGTCAAACACTGCTTGGGACATTCTATAGGTGATTACTAAAGTCAACTTTATGATCTAGCTAGCATAGTAGTGCCCTGGGCCCCCGCCCTGACACAGACAGTAGGGAAAAAATAAAACCCATGGCTGGTCCTACCCTCACCAAGCTGTCAGTCATGGGACGGAGTACTTTTTCCATTCTTAAATGGAAAATAGCACACTAAAACCCTGGATCTTTGACCAAGACATATGACTCTGCGTTACCAGTGAATGCAGCCTCCACTGTCACCTTTTCATGAGATTCTCCCCAGAAGCAATCTCACCATTAGAATAAGTGTAGATGAGAAAATAGCACCTCCTGGTTTAAAAGTAATCTTGAAAGATGGTGAGCCTACCCTATATCCTGGTGAAATAGTCTCACCATGATATCCTTAATAAGCTGTGTTCAGCTAGGAACTAAAGCTTCAAAATCGTCTAGAAACAGGAAGGGCTCCCCGTGGGACAAGTGACAGGACCACATAAAGAGGAAGAAGGTATTTTCCCACTGTCTGCTGGTCTCAGTTCTAAACAAGGGATCCCAAGATGCTCACATCCCAAGCAGGCAGAAAGGCAGTACATAGATTTCTTATAGTTTCTATTGAGCACACAGAACAGTTTGTCCAAGTTTCTGGTTCCTTGCTCAAACTCTCTCTTGCTTCATATATTATTTCTACCTGAAAGGATGAACCGGTTATCTAAGAATGTCGATAGTATAGGGATGTGGGGTTATAAAAACAATTCAGGGAATGATTTTGCATATTTACCAAACAGATTTGCATGAAAACATTTTTCAGAATTGCCCAACTGGCTCCAGTCCTTCTGTGGGGAATCCCTAAAAGCCTCTGGGGCCATGCTGTGCTCCTGACTAAAGTTCTTCTAGAGGCCAGGTTTATCTTCCAGCTTATGGAAATAAAGCAACATTGTGGACTGAGGCCACATCAAAGGGCTGTATTTCAGCACTTCAGTGGCCTGTGTAAGCGGGATGCAGTTTTCCAAGAGCTCTGGCTGCCCCCTCTGTTCTTGGAGGGAGGTGTGGAGTGGTCGATCACCCCAGGGCAGAAGTCAGAAATTCTTTGGTTCTCCTTCCAGATTGTGGTGAAGCCCTGGATACACTTTTTTTTTCCCACCTCAGTTTCTCTGGTGAGGCCCTTTGCCATGCATTGGGGCTTGTGGTCAAATGGAAATTCTTGAAAGACAGCCAGGTAGAAATGGGATTTAGGCCTACTTTGCTAGGCTCTGAGAACAGAACCGAGACCAATAAGATGGTCAGTGATGCCAAAGGGACTTGGATCGTACATAAAGTCGAACCGTGAAAAAAAATATGTCTTCTTAATTACTTAATGGCACTTCTATGGGACAAGCCACCTCATCTGAATTCTCAACTTAATTCTCTCAACAGTCCAATTCTCCCAAGTCCAAAAGTAAACATTATTAATTTTATGGACCAGGAAACTAAGACTCAGAGAGGGAAAATGACCGGACTTTGGGTACATCACTTTGGAGTAAGCCCAAAACAAAACGTCAATCCAGCCAATGCTTAATCCCAATCAATTGTATGGAACTGCCTCATGAATTAAAAAAGTGAGTAACCCTCCCTTGATTAAAAAATAGGGAGAAAAGGCTCAAAATTAGACATTTTTTCAAGCAATTAGTTACTATGGGATTCGTGAGTGACTAATGTGAGCTTGGTACACAGAAAATAGAGACTTGTGGGGGACAGTAATTCCCCAAAGAATAATATACTGTACAGGAACTGGGTCACAAATTGCTGATCAGTTGACCAGCAAGAGCACTGAGGGGTGTGTCATTAAGGACGCTGTTAGCAAGCTTTCCAACTCTTTCTGAGAATCAGTGCTCACCCAGACAGAAATGCCCGCTGTTAAGACCCTTGCTTTCTCGTGACATTCTGGAAGAATGGATGTTGTGATTTCCAACCACGCTAACAGGAAACTCAGAGGAAGGAGGTGACTTTCCCTAGGTCCTCGGGCAAACAAGGACAGGCCCAGCACAGGCGCACATGGCTGGCTCCCAATCGTGTTGAGGCTCTTCCCACTGACCTTCACAGCCTACCGCTGCCCATGCTGGTTAGGCAATTATTCTGCCAGGACTGTGACTCCATGAAGCTGAGCTCATCTCTCACACTCACTTATTTTCTGTCCCCACATCTTCACTGGTCTCGGGGACTCGCACTCACTTCCTTAAAGTGAGTCCCACTCTTTCTGCATATGGTGTTAAGGTATTCAGCTTGTCTAAAACTTAGCTAGAAATGGAAAGGGGCTCAAGTTCATCTCACCAAACCACTGAGTTTTACAGATGAAACGCAGGAAATACAGATGTGTGTGGGCACGCAGATCCTGATGAATACCGTGCAAAGGGCCTTTTAGGTGTTGCTTCTGATGTTGAGGTGTGCCAGTTGCTATGACAAACCATGAAAACCAGGTCTCTTCTCTCAATGAACCTACAAAACAATTGAGTTGAAAGGACACATGACTAAGATAAGGAGGGAAGCCGGGATTCCTTGATCCGGGTGTTCTCTAATGTGCGGTGACGGGAAACTTGAATCACGGTGGTCTCTTGGCGGTGTTCGTTTCTCCAGTGACACAACAGGGGAAACTTGAATAAGAGCCTCAAAGAAGCAGAAAGCACCAGAGTGCATTTGGCATGGTCTTGAAAAGTTCTACCTCCGCCCAAGTGCTCCCAGTGTTGAGTCAGGGAGGAAGCTCTAGGGAGGAGATGCGAGGATTGGGGTAAGGCGGGGAGTGGTCCAGGATACTAGGTCGTCCATCTCTTTCTAGGCTTGATATTGCCGTAATCAAAATCCGTCTAGCACTGCCTCGTGGCTTATCAAAGAGACCCTCCCTGAGTGATTCACTTCCTTTGGGAACTCCCTTTGCCTGGACTTGCTCTTGTGGGGACTTTGGCATTGTTCTCTGTGCAGGGCTCTTCTGTCTACTCGCTTCTTAGCTCCGCTTCCAAACTGATGACGATAGACAGTGTGTTGCCTTCTTACCTGCCGTTTGTGAGTGTGCGCTCGTCCACTCCTCTGTGGATCACTGCAACTTGTGTGTGGCAGTGACATGGTTGCAGCTACCTGCAGTAGAGGAGGGTCCCTAGTGTGTCAGAGCCGTAGAGGGCCGTTCCAGCAAGAGTCGGGGAGTCCTATCTAGGGGTACAGGCTCCACGCCAGCATGCTTTAGGTGAGCCACAGATACCTAAAGGTAGCTCTTTAGAATTTTGAATTCTGTTGCAATGTGATTGCATGCCGGCCTTAGGATAACCCTCTCCATGCAGACACACTCAGCATTTCTTCTCATTTTCTGGAGAAGAAAAGTGGGTCTTGAGCACCCTGGATATTTAGGGATCTCAGAGGTGTACAGCAGTGCTGGACCTGGCCATTTCCTCAGTTTTTCCATAGTGACAGTAATGAGGGATGGATCATTTCAGGCGTCTAAGCTTTACCTGCACGAGAGAGACTGAAGGTCGGTCAGACACTTTCCTGCTCCTTGATGTGTGTAAAGGGGCCTAAAAGGACAAACGTGTGTCATGTTGTCGGAGGGAAGAGCCGTGATTACAGCTGAGAACTACCCTGCTGATAAAAAATAATTATTCAGGGTACATTTTTAGATCATATAACTTATTCACACTGTTCCACAAAATACCTGTGTTTACTTTCATATTAAACCAGTAGCTAGCATAGAATGATGCCCAATAAATATTTTGTTGAACAAATACATTATTTTTTTAATGAGAAAAGAATATTTTCTGGGTTCGTGTGTGTGTGAGTGTGTGTGTGTGTGCATGTATGTACAGATATGTGGGAGGTACAGGGGTGTGTGCCTGCATGCAGAGGCCGGAGGGCAACCTCAAGTGTTGGTCTGTAGAAGTATTCTGCCATGTTTTCGAATCAAGGTCTCCCACTGGAACCTGGGCCTGGACATGTTAGGTTAGGTTTCTGAGACACGTCCCAGACATCTACCTGTCTCTACTTCTTCAGAGCTGGGATTACATCTGTGTTCCACAACACCTGGCTTTTATTATTATTATTGACTGTTATAATTTATTTTTATTTTCTGTGGTTGAGTGTTTTATCTTCATGGATGAGTTCATATCATGTGTATGTCTGGTGCCCAGAGGATAGAAGAGGATTCAGATCTCCCTGGAACTAGAGTTACAGACAGTTGTGAGCCACCATGTGGGGGCTAGAAACCAAACTTGGGTCCTTGAGAAGAGCAGCAAGTGTTCTTAACCAACTCTCCTGGTCCAGAGGATCGAATTCAAGTCCTAATGTTTGCAATAAAGTACAGTGGGTACTTTATAACTGAACTATACTCCTAACAGTGCCCAAACAAAGTTTAAAAGCCTTTGCCAATACACTAAAATCGAAGTTGCAAGATGATTCACCAAAGAGGCTACCAATATCTTGCCAGGGTTTGTCCATACAACATGAGGCCATGAGGACAGAGCTAGGTCCTTCTGCAGCTGGAAGATCTAGGCTGATTTATATGAGGCATCAATACCAAGCTAGTCAGAGGTGCAGGTCTCCTAAGTCCCACCCTAGGCCACACCCCCGAACCCTATTTTATCCTCAGGCATCAAGACCCTCAAGCTTTTGGTGACTCTATAATCCCTGTTGTTTGCATCCCTGCACCCAGTCCTGGGAAGTGCAAATTAGCGGGAACTCTCTGGGCTGTGATGAGGCTGTGTTTCACAATTTTGTTAAATAATCTTTGTTCGTGTTTGATTTTGGAATTCTCAACAGTTAATTTTTGGAATAGTTTGATTTACGACTGCTCTCTTTCTCCTAGTTTTTGCTTTAAAGGCAGTTCAGTAGGGACTATTTGGGGTGTGCTTCGGGGAAAACCTCCTTAGCCTGACTTTGTCTTGAAGGTGGTCCAGAGTAAAGAAAACCTCTTACCCAGATGCCTGCCCCAGACTCACAAACCGTATTGTATCGGGTGCCTTCCGTAGATCCGCAACATGCCAGTTTTCCTGCTTGGGTGCCACATGGCTCACAGTCTGCTCAAGGAAACCTTCCAGACCTAGACACCCAGTTCTGCTACCTCGATGACACCTCTCTCAAGACAGTCTCTTCCCAGCATACCAAGCATTTCCTTTTTTCTCTCTTCCCCCACCCTTTCCTCCCTCTGCTGGCTCTGGTCCTCAGCTCAACATTTCTCTGGCTGTCAGAACTTGTCTCTTGTCACTCACTTTTCTCGAAGCCTCGAAACACCCAGTGCGGTGCCCTTGACAAACACAGTGTTGAGGTGATGCAACAACCCAAGGTGTCAAAATAATTAGGTAATTAAGCTGAGGAAGGTCAGAGTTTCCTCCATCTGGAAAGAGAAACACAAGGAAAAAAAGCTAAACAAAGAGATCGGTTTCTCCTCTCCCTTTGTTTCCCTCCTTGTTCCTCAGCTTTGATCCTAAAATCCTATACCTGGGATGGTCACGATCCCAGCACATTGCACCAAGCACCCATCTGACTTAGAAGGCGTGGCCAGCTTGAACCCTTCCAGGTTTCAACACACAGCTTGTTTTTGTCTTCCTTGTTTGTTTTTGTGCTAGCCCCACCCTAAGCTCCAGTTGGTGCAATGGCTCCAAGTGGTGGCTCAATGCCATGGATGGGATATTGCTCAAAGGGGGCTGTGGGTGCTGGGGACAAAGTCTTCTCCCAGGACATGAGGCCCTCAGGGTCACCTACCTTTGTCTCTTTGTTCGTTTTTTTTTTTTTTTTGTTCTTGCTGTTGTTGTTTTTTTGTTTTGTTTTTGTTTTTTTTTTTGCCATATTGCAAACCAAGAGCCTGTTTTGTTTTGTTTTTTTAAATCGGGGATTGTGCGTGGTGGGAGCAGCAAGGATGCAGGGCCTTGCTGTAAGTTCAAAACACACTCCCTGGTGAGAGAGTGGACACAGAGGGACCCTGTAAGCTGTAACTGAGAGCTGAAGGCACTCCGAAGGTGGAAGAGGATGGTGTGACCAGCCCTCTACGGGTGTGCATCATATGTTGAGTGTGCCGTTTGAATTACATGTTTTCTCCAAACAGGCAGGAAGAAAGAGGGCATTGTAGCTAAAGGAAGAACGCATGAAAAGGCAGGCGTCAGTTGGGGGTTGGGGCAAAAACCCAATGTTTGCTCAGACCGAGGCTCTTCTGGAGGTTGGTGGGAGTAAAGACTCAGCTACATCAGTTGCTTGGGGCGAAATGAGGGCATCTTTAAGAAGATAGCAAGGAGTGGTACCTGCCCTGCAACACCAAGGAAAACAAATGGAGAATTAGAACCAGGAAA
Source organism: Chionomys nivalis (assembly GCF_950005125.1). Lineage (NCBI taxonomy): Eukaryota > Metazoa > Chordata > Mammalia > Rodentia > Cricetidae > Chionomys > Chionomys nivalis. The sequence goes on from NC_080088.1 coordinate 70,079,673, forward strand.
GATGTGACTAGTCTGTGTGAGGGTAGAAGCCACGCTTCCGTAATCATGCTCCTGCTTGAGCCAGTCCCTACCCACTCTCCATGGTCAGCCCTACTTCAGCCGTAAGATAAGGCAGCTTTGGGTCACCTTTATCCTTTGGGTGACTAGCTCTGGAGGTCTGGAGACTCTCCTGTCCACAAAGTAGTTAGAGAGGTGGGACAGACGACAGTTACACATAGAGCTTTGTTGTCAGAAAGTTCTGCTTTCGCACTTGGATCTGTGGCGAATCAGCTGAGCTATCCTGGGCAAACTACTGAATGCCTCCAAAGCCTGGTTGGTCCAGGTAGAATGGAATGAAAGGACCACCGTGCTTCCTCACTGAGGTTCCTAGCCGGGGCAAACCGAGCACAGCACTTCCACGAAACGCATGGAATTGATCATCAATTGTAAGTGCTAGGTCAGACCAACCAACCAGCTCCACATTACCGCTGAGCTCTCCTTGCTTTAGGTCACTCACTTCACCTGTCAAGACAAATGTCCTCATGCAGCCTGAGCACAAAATCACATGAATCTGAAAGAGGAGGTGTAGCCATTTTGGTCCTTCAGGATCTGCTTCTTACCCCCAAGCTGTTTGTTTTTGTGGCAGACCCTTCCGGGCCTTCAGATCTCATTTGTTCTATGACTCAGACACAGCAAGCCGCTGGGTATGGTTGGGAGATGAGCTCCTTGTGGACTTGGGGAGATGGTTAAGGTTTTGGAGAATGAGGTTGGAGTACTGTGGGGACAGGATAAAGCAGTCCATTAGTGGGGACATTCTTCCTGTTAAATAGCTCAGCTGTGTAAATGTGTGCTAACTCTAGACCCGAGTGCCTACTTTCTTTCTCTCTTTATTTTCTCTTCTGTGCCTCTTGAGGTGGTCATGAATTAGCATGGGTGTCCAACTGTTCCACGCGGCAGCTAAGGGAAACTATGCAAATTAAGCAAGTCCTACTCCTTTTAAAGTAATGAGATCTGTATACCTGGTATGATATTGATCCATGACATTTTCAACTAAGTAGCCATTAGGAACTGGAGTTGTTAAGCAGTTCAACTTGTTTAAAGAACCAGCTAAGACAGATTGAATTTTCAAAATCTTAAATTTAAAACCTTGGCTTTTCTCAAGGAATTTTTATTTTAAGACATTGGTATCATTTAATTATAGTTTGTTTATAGACTTCCTAGGAATCTTAATTCATCATTTTTAATATTTAAAATATTTTCGAAGAAATGTGTGTGAAAAGTAATTTTAATTTGCTCTTTTCCATTGACTTTCATTTACATTTCAATGAAAATGTAGCCTTCCTCCTTAAATCTGCATTGTCTGCTAGAACTTTCTGCCACCATGGAAATGCTCTGTGTTCGTGCCCGTCAGCACCACAAGCTCAGACAAGGCAAATGGTGAACTGAAGATGGTCACCCTTGTTGTATCTTATTCGGCTAGGGTTTAAATGCTGGCCTGTGTCTGCGGCCACCCTACTGAAGGGCAGTTTTTAGAGTTTCACAAGCAAAACTGGTACAGTTGTTGAGAGAAATAGGGGAGCCTGAACATGACTTTTCGCTGAAGACAGAGGCTGTGGGTTGGAGAAGCACCAGGGACTTTTAGGAGAAGGAAGCTTAAACAGAAAAAGAAATGACAGGTAAACGGGCTAGTTCCTTAACAAATGGCTCCGTGGACAGAGAAGTCCAGGTGGGATTTTGAGGACAGATGGGTGACTCGGATCCTCCTTCCCCAGCAATGGGCTGGGCTGTGAGCTCAGTGTTATGAGCTGAAAGTAGACACCTACTTCACTGAATATTGCATCTCTGAGACAGAGAACTGCAGAGTGCCCCTTGTTTGTTTCTTCTCAGGATTTTTCATTCATAAACACACTCTGGTTTTGCCCCACATAAAGAAAAGAGAAATTACTGGTTGGGAATGATCTGACAAACCATAAACAGTTTAACCTTTTGATCCACCTTCTCAGGGAATTTTCTAAAGTTCTGGACTCAGTGGAAATCATTTGGAAGGGAATCGAAATGTTCCAACACATAAGACAAATAAGAAAGAACAAGAGTTTTCATTAACAAATTGACCTAGATTGTTCCAGGGGCAAAGTCACATCAAACAACTAAGAACACGCAAGGACATCTCTGACCTACACCAAAGAGAAAATAAAGATGTCAAAATGAGTTTCACTGGCTGCACACTGGGGGTGGGGCAGGGGTTTCAGGCTTTGATTTATGTGTGAAGTCAAAGCAGTTGTCTTCAGTTTTATTCATTTATCTCAAAGCTTGACGAAAGCAAGACTATTTTATCAGTAATGGGAACGAAGGCAAGAAAAGGCTCTGAACTGGAATCCTAGGCCCAAATTCAAAGTGATTTCTGTGCTATCTGTGGTCTATAAATTATATGGTTATTGCAAGATGAGCTTCAGTCAGAAGTCTAAAAGTCTGAATTCATATATGTCAGGACAAATCCAAGATAATACTTTCATATATTTCCATTTGGGGGTTTGGCCGTGGATCTTGAAAAAACAAAAACATATATTTGGCCATTTTATTAAAATTTATGCAAGATAGGTCCATTAGAAGAAGCAAGAAAAACTAGAAAAGCTTCAAAAAATTGTGGTCTTGGTTGAAAATAACATTAATTTTGAATTCGTACTATCTCCTCTTGTTTAATTATAAATTGTTGATTGTTACTAATATTTAAGTTGTATAATACTGCAAAGAGAGCAAATTTTCATGCTTTTTATTTTAAAGTTTTTATTAAAATACTTTTTCTGAATTAAGACATTTAGTCAAATATGCCAAAACGTGGTAAAAATGTGAGAAAATTAGAAGAAAATAAAGCATTTTTGAGATTGTGAGAGAGATAAAATATTATATATAAATAGCCTTCAAGCTGTAGAATGTATTTTCCAGTCACTGTGAGTAATAATGCAAACTCTGTTAAGCAAAAACCTGGTTTTCTGGTTGGGTTTTAATTATCGAAGTACATTTAAAAAAATTGGGGGAGACTTAAAAAAATACTGTGTACACTAGAATGTCAAAGCTTTCTGAGAATGATCATCACATGCATAATTTTTTCATATGTATTTCCTAACAATCCTTGGATATGATATGTAAAATTATAGATCATTTTAAGGTATGTGTTGGTATAATAACTTTATTGATGACTTCAATTGCTGTTCTCTCAGGCAAGAGAGTTGAAGACCTAACCTGGTGTCTGGGCCTTTGGAAAAGACCTAGAATTTCTTTGTGGTAGCTAAAGAAACGGGAGCTCTGGAGAATTGAGGGGTGGAGTAGGGAATGTCTGGGGTTTGGCTGTGATAGTTTCCTTCATACTGACTTTGGTATTTAGGGAGAACATAGATCTTAGTCTTGCTGAGATGAAAGATATCTGGGTTTTCAGATTGCTAACAGGTTTAAAGGGATACTGAGCAAAGTGACATGGAGCCTTGGGGGTGACGGGGGTGTGGGTACCTGGGAATCATCTGGAAAAAAGGCTAGAAGTGTCTTCCACGGGCATGCCTTAAACACGGTCCCCACCCCTTGGTTTTAAGTTCCCTTGCATTTGCCAGGACACTGAAATCCATACATTCATGATCTCTCCCGATCATCCTGCATAGGCATAATTTTGCATCAGACATTTGATGTGAGAGGTTTGTATTTGAAGGAAGTTCTATTTAAGTCTATGTCTGGATCCATACCATCTCTATGCCCATCTCCAGTGCAAAGGATTGCATCTCTCACGAGTGCGATTTCAAACTTGTTGTCAGTGAGGGAACTCTCCACTGGACTCAAGTGTACAAAGTCCGTGAGGAGCAATTTGAAAGTTAGCTTCTTCAGGACGGCGTCGGTGTGCGGCACATTTTCGTTAAGGTGTTATTCTTTCAAGTTTCTGATTAACATAAGTTTTTTTTAAAATTATACAAAAACATAATACCATGATTATGGAAATAAAAAGCCACCCACAGGCTTACTATCTTTACAAACCATCTATTTTCATTCTTTCCTGTCTTTTCCAAAAAAGCATTACCCCCTCCCACCCCCAGTGTTGGACATAGAGCACAAAGATGCCTTTGCGTTCTGATCTTTTTTGTGAGCCTCACACAATGAGTAATACCAATGTGGTCCTAAGAATAACAGAGGCAAGTGACTTCAAAGCACTCATTATTTGACATATCCTAACTTATATCAGCACTCAGATGCCAAGGTGAGACTCTTAGGTTACCTGGGATTCACTTTTGTTTTCAATAAGACCTCGTTTCTCCCGTTTCCCCGTGGTTTTTCACTGTTTTCTTAGAGCAGATCTTTAACATTGGAATTACAGGGTCCAAAACACTGAACGTGATCAAGAGCTGGTTCTCACCTCCGTGGACTAACTTAATCCCAGTCTTTCTTTGTTGCTGTTTTCTGTTGTTTTCTAAGAAGGGGTCTCTTATAGCCCAAACTAGTTAACTAGCTGAGGATGACCTTGAATTTCTCTTTCCCACCACCTCTGTCTCTTGAGTTTTGGGGTTATAGGTGCCAAACAACTTTTGTCCCTTTGAGTGTGAGCCTTGCCTTTAATGATTGAGTCATCTCTCTGGGCACACAGCTCTTAATCACAGTCCTCCTGCCACTGAAGCAAGCTCACCGTAATGGCTCCCCACCGTATTCACTATCTAGATTTGCAGGTTTGTGTCTGTTCAGAACCAGCTGTTCGCAGAGCCCCTGGCTTTGGCTTCGACCTGACAGTAAGCCACTGGGTCACACATCTTCACACAGGTGAGTTGTGGAGACACCTTTCATTCCCAACTCAGTCCCTTCAGAGATCAATTTTCTGGCTTCAAGGAATTCCCCAACTGCAAAAACATCCCTGAGACAGTCTCAGGATTGTGAAAGGGGCCTTGATAGGCCAGGGAGGGGCTAGGCTCTAGTTATCAGCTCTTGTCTATTACCAATTTGCTCCTGGCAAGGCACCTTGGGTTCTGACACCAACCTGTCTCACCAGCTCTTACCAAAATGCAGGCAGTCATGTGTGCGTGGGCACATGCTCCCACTCTTCCCAGAGCTGACCCAGGTCCCATGAGCAACCCCTTGGGAACTCAGATGTGATCTTTTCCTTCAAGAACCCTGTGAGCTCAAAGATAAGGTTCAGATTCATTTGCTCTAAGAATCTGGCTGGGAGTTTGTGCTTCTGCTGCGCTGCAGAAACAAAGGCTATACCCAAGGCCCTAAACTGGGATTAGAGGAGATAGGAATTCAAGAGTTGCAAGGGAGCTTCCAGGTCTCTTAATCAGCAGGTGTGGCTCAACTCTTAGCACATCCAAGTTTCTGGGCTAGGTGCTAGACACCCACAGGTGAAGTAGAGAGGACCCCAGTTTTCTAAGAAAGTGCCTGCTTGGGGAGACAATTTTCCAAGGTCAGCAGGACCATGTGCAAAACTTGCTAGCCAGAGAAATTAGCATAAGGGTGTCTTTGCCAAAGACAAAAGGCTAAAACAGAAAAGGAGGGACCTTTAGTGATGTGGAGTTGTTCCATGGAAGTCACATGAACTGGGGGAGGGGGAAGGAGGATCTGAGCCCCAAGACTGACTCCTCCGCAGTCCATTTTTTTCATCTGGGATCTGGAGAGTCTCAGAACCTTGGTTTTATCACTGGAAGTGCCAGGAGATTAAAAGAGAATAGAGGTGATTAAGGACCAGCTCAAGAATAGTATCGTTATTGTTACTATGGGAGAGGGAAGCATTATAGATATCTTCTGACCGAGATAAGTGAGCAGTTATTAATATGATAGCTTGATTATTGCTATCCTTCCTGTTTTATCCTCCAGTTTTGTTGTTGTTGTTGAAATAAAAAAGGGCATGGCTAGGACTGACTAGATTGTATCCTCCCTGCCCACAATATCTTTTTTTCTTTCCTCCTTTGGGCAAATTCCACCCTGTAAAAACTCAGAGTATTGCTTTACATTCCAAAGTTCTGAATTTGATTATTAGCATGTTGTTCTTTTTTTTCTTTCAGGAAATTAAACATGTAGAATCGAGTAAAGCTACGGAAATTTAAAGTGTGCAAGGATTGGCTGCATGCCCAGGGTCACCTACGCACCCAGGCATTACTGTACAGATCATTGGCTTCATAACGTCTCGGGAGAGGCTACAGCCATAGCCTGAGCGCAAAAAAGTACCAGGTGAACTGGAAGAGGGTGACCCAAGGTAACAGCTGGTCCCTGAAGAGGCATCCCTGGGCTTGCAGGCCGCCTTGGGGATGGATTCTTGTGTTTGTGTGTTGCTAATGAAGAGTGAAGGATCCACATTCCTGGAAGTCTCCTGGGTTCTACCCCAGGCCCTTCGGGTCATGGCCCCCGTGAGGAGCTGAACTCCTATTCTATGGTCTTGCTATTCTCCCACACTACCCCACAGGTGTGGAGGTTATTTTTACCCTACAGAGGAAGATATTGAAGCATAAAGAAAATAACTAGCCCCCAGCTACTGCTGAGAAAGCCGGCATGGGGACACAGGCTGCCCGAGTCCCGAATCCATACCTGTGATGAGCCTAGAACGCTGCCTCCTTCAAACAGGTGAGCCTGGGATTCCATCTCAGAACACAGGACAGGACTCAGGGCTGGCTTCTTCTACAAGAAGAAATTGAAATTGGGGAGAAAGGAAGGAGCCGAAGGCTTCCCATTGCCCTCTTCCTGTGTTGCAGCCAGAGAAGGGTTGGTTCACAGAACAAGACCCATATAGTTCTTGCTGGTGGTTTGAGGTCAGTGGCTTACCTTGAAAAGAGAAAGGTTTGGGGGAAAGAGTCAAGCTATTTTACAACTCACCTCCCGACTCCACCTCCTACATTCCTTTTCAACACTTTTTGGGTTCCTTGAGAAAATGAGATGGGGACACACACAACCCGCCCCACCCCCACCCGCCAATCCAGCTCAGAGCCTAACTCCTACTGTCTGGGCATCTTGGTGATGGCTCCAAATAGTCTAATGCAGCGAGCAAACTTTCCGAAATGGTAAGTTCTGCTGGTAAAAATAGTTTGCCTGTGCGGCCCTAGAGACTCATGGCTCACATGCGAACTTATCCCAGTAAATCCATCCCAATATGTTAGCCACATAATAACCAATCAAAGCTAGAAATTATAAAATAAGAGAATTATTAATTATTAGTACAAGAGAAAGCTTCTAAATGTATTCATCTCAACAGCATTGCACTGTGTTCTTAGGACTAATTAGCAGCTCGGGAAGCTCACCATTAACACTAGTGTAGGAAATCTATTTTTTCAAGCTCTGTCCCTAGATATTTATTCATTTGCCTACTATTTGCTCCATATGACCAGGACATCACTGGCTTTGGTCCCCAAAGTGTAACTAAAGGAAAAACAGGACAAGAGGAAGCCCCATCATGATCTTTCCAATTGCTTGTTTCTTCTGGGTTTATTCTTCATCTCCCAGGGTTTACAAAGGTATCTTTAAAGAATACAGATGCCTGTCTACGGCTGTCCCACCTCAGTGCCCCAAGTGCAGGAACTTAGCATGTCACGCCTGGTTAGTGTCCGAATGGCTCAACACTGGCCCATCCCTGTGAGGGTTTATTTGGTGTGGTCTATATAAGGACTCCATAAACCGTGAAACAGGCTGAAGGAGTGAGCATAGCAGATTCACCCTCCCCCTTCCCCCAGTCTGCCATTCTCATAGTGCCTCAGAAAAGCCTTAGCTGCTGATGTAACAAGAAGCCACTGGGCAAAGGGGTCAGGGCACATATAAAATAACAGTAATGTCAATGCTTTTCTATTTTTTTAAAGTAAAAGTAAATATAAATGAAAATTTAGCTCAATTTTCATTTCCCCCCAGCAGCGTGTGCCTCCTTTTAGAAAGCTTGTTCAACCAAGATCAAAATCATTGGCCTTCCAAGATCAGCGACCTACTTCTTTACCCAAACCTCCATCGTCTCCGGCCCGCCCCGCCCTGTCATCGCCCACACGTTCTGCTGCACAAACGCACAAGGTAGTCATTTTTCTGAAAACTTTCTTCCCTTGGGACTTTGCTCCACCTGGCTCCTCCTTGGAGCAGCCTCGTCTCCCTTCCATGGCTTTCGCAACCATGCTCTCCCAGGGATGCTCACCTGCCTGGCACCTCTGGCGTGCAATCACAGAGGGACCAGCCTAGGAGCAGGGAACGTGGTGTGCCCAACCTGTGTCACTTCATCTAACTGTCAGGGTGATCCTAGGAGAGGAGGAGAATTGTGACAAAGTTGAGGGACACAGAGCTCCAGAGTCACACAGCTAAGAAAAGTGAAAGTCAGGTACCAAACCTATGATAATGGTAGGTTACCACAGTCATTGTGAGGTCCCTTCTCCAGAACAGGCAGAACCTTCCTTCGTCCTCCTGGTAGGGGCCTGGTCACTCCTCCCTGAGTTCCCACATCTCCGTACTTAGAAACACCTGCAGTATTTACTCCACGCTGTCGTACAAGACTGTCATTTGTGTGTGTGTCTCATACCCCCAACTACAGAGTGAGTTCTTTAGATGAAGAACTATATTGAGGCCTACACTGCGTATAGCAGAGGTAGTGAGTGTGGTCGCTGAATAAATAAATGAATGAAAGAATTGCTGGAGCAATGGGAAGCAAGGGTCATAGGCTGGGTATAAATTCTTTCTAACGTAACTTGATATACTACAAAGGCAACTGCGCCTTGATATGTACAGCTTAGGGATTGTCCTCACTGGGGCTGCAAAGATAGAAGGACACACAGACACATGAACAGTAAAGTTGGCTTTGAAAAAAAAAAGAAAAACTGGCTTTGGGTAGGCTGTGTGCTCTGATGGTGACACACCAACAGTCCGGAGACTTGGCACATTTATGTTATACCTGAATTAAGATGCAAGTTTACTGTATACACCAGAACAAGGAGTGTGTGTGTGTGTGTGTGTGTGTGTGTGTGTGTCAGAGACAGAGAGAGAGAGAGAGACAGACAGACAGACAGAGAAATAGAGACAGACAGACAGACAGAGAGAGAGAGGGGGAGGGAGGGAGGGAAGAAGGGAGGGGGGAGAGAGAGAGAGAGAGAGAGAGAGAGAGAGAGAGAGAGAGAGGAGAGAGAGAGAGCAGTCTCAGAGTCTCAGACTGTAGAACCCTGGGAGGAGGAAGCTGTGTTGAGACTTTCTGTAGATGTTCTCAGTATTCACATTCTGGTCTGGGGAAGGCCTTGCAATTACTATATGTCTGAGGCATTGGGGTCTTTTACATCAATATCAACAATACCCATCCACTCCAGACTTCATTTGCTCCCTACACAAATGGGAACATATCTTGATAGGTTACAAAGATTTCAAACCAAAACGGAATACAAAAATTTCGTTTCCCAAAATGCATTTGAGCAGACTAGAGTGCAAGCGGTAACAAGTTATCTCACTAGTTAATATAGGGATGATTCCGGTAAAAGCTCAGAACTGTTTTTATGCAATATAGCATCCTGAAACATGGAGGGTACTAAAAGGATGTCTGTCACTCTGTTTTATTACATATTAGCATTTGATATCTTGAATGACAGGATGATCCAGCGGCTGGCCATTCTAATAATAATAATTAATTAGTAAACAATAATTGAAGTAGGTGATAAAAGAAATTGTGACACATTTAATACTGAAAGCATCAGCAACAAAACACACACACCTCAGGGATGCTCTTCCTCCATTTTATTGATTGAGAATCTGAGAGTCACAAAACTGAAATGACTTGATCAATATCTCACAGCCAAAAAAAAAAAAAATGGAAGTCTATACTCCAACCTAGGGTTTTGAACTCAAATCTGTTGACCGTGGATCAATGCTCCTCAAATACGAAATGAGTCTCAGAAAGTTAGAGATTTGAGCTCAGACACTCTTTGCTATGTACATGATCTAGTGCTTCTGAAGCATTGTTCTGTTACATCTGCAGCCTTAAGCATCCTTCATGATGAAAGAGTCTTGCGGCATGTGTTCACTAGAAGACTAAACACGGTGTGTCTGTGATGAATATCCCTTCCGGGGGCCACAGGCATGCTGTAGAGAGTGAACACCATCCTTCTCCATCTTCCAGCAGAAGCCCTCACCCTCTGTAGCTACCTCACCCTTCCATCCATCCTTCCTTTTACAGTTTTCTCAATCAAGTTGGTGTTCTTCTATGCAGGCCCCAACCATAGCACTCTGGTGGCAAACTGGAAGGCCCCTCTAGGGCACAAGCATGTGGGGATGGAGAATGCAGAAAGCCCTCATTCCAAGATAAAAAGGGAAGGACCAGGAGAAGGTAGAACTCAATGCCTAAAGCCACTTTTGCAGGCTCACTGGAGAGAGCGATCTCAAGCCCCCTGTAAAGAAAGGACAGTAAGGCTGCCTTCTGTCTACTGGAGGAAATGGAGGTGGAAGGCAGGCTCACCATGGCAGTTCTTTCAGAGGGGGGGATGGAAAACAGTTTCCCACTTGTTTCAGGACAGAGCTGCTTGGCAATGATGAGCTGCAGGGAAGTGGGTTGCTGTTTGGAAGGGAAACCGGCTGTCTCAAGAAGCACAACACAGGGCCATCTTAACCTGAGGAGGCAGCCAGTGTTGGTCCAGTGGCCCAGAAGGCCTGAGGTGGGGTTCACATCAGAGGCTTCAGGGAGGGTGAGGTTGAATAGATGATGTGGTACGTGAACTGCTAAAATACCCTTTCCGGCCATGGCGTTTGGGTTTCTACAAGTATTCCACACTTGAATGCCTTGGGAGGTGAGTTTAGGCCCAGCTCATTTGTTCCACAATTCTTGGCTCCAGTGCATGATGGAATTTTATAGACAGCTGTTGCCATCCTGTCTTCAGAAGAGCGGGGAAGAGAAAATTCAGAGACAAGTGAGGGACGGGCCACCATGAAGACAGGTGGGACAAGGGGCCTAGCTCTGGAGCAATAGGCGCCTGAGCCCACACTGTGATTTCCAACCATGGAGAAGAGCATGCCCACTGCGAAGCCCCCCAACCGTTCCTTCTTTTATGAAGTCTTGCAGTCTCTGAGCTTAAACCACTTTAGAGGGCAAGGTCATGTTCCCGAGAATCCACAAGAAAGCGGTGTTTCCCTTTGACCTCGTTGAAAACTAGTAAAGGCAATAAGTCCTTGTGGAATCCTGAGGAATTCTGTCTTGGCTCTGAGAAAAATAGGGTGGAAGTCACAGCCTTGTCAAGCGGAAACGGAGTTACAGACTGTTGAGGGGAAAGCTGAGCTTCAGGAATGGGGTGAAATGGGATATTGTTCGTGAGGGCGGCAAGCATCTGGAGTGACATGAAGCAATGGTGTCACAATCAGGAGGAAACGTTTTCTTGAAAAATGCCTTGCATGTCATGGGTGAGACAGCAGAAAGGTGTAAGCCCCAAATCAAAACACCCAAGCCTCTCCAGACTGTGTGACCCTGGGAGAAATCAACTTCTTTAGATCTTGTCTTTCTTACAAGGATAAGAATTTGTGGCCAGACTTTGCGGAGGGCATCAGATGAGATGTGAAACCTCCTATGACTGGCAACTTAGAGGAAAGATGCCAGGATGACCAACCCTACCCTTTGTGCTTTTTCCTGTGTCTAGGCAGAGGGATTGTGCTGGCATTGTTACCATTCCCTGTTTTCAGAGACCAAGAGCCAGGGATAGGAAGAGGCATGGGTCTCATTCCACAGCACCTGGACCAAGATGAGGGGCGTCCCTCCGTCCCTCCGTGGGAAGACAGCAACACTTGCCCATGCCATGGTACTTCCTCTTCTGCTGAGAATGGCACCATTACAGAACTATCCAGGGGTGGGGCCCCAGACCACAGAGACTTCCTTCTGCCTGACTGTTGGAGGCGCAACTGCTGGGAGGTTAGGAAGGTGCCCACTGGCACACAAGCTCCAGGGTCCAGCATGCCTCCTGCCTCTTCTTCCTCCCCCTTTTATTCTTGCTATGGTTTCTGCTTTGGGATAAATGAGTGGAGGCCTGGATGCTGGCCCCATCAGTGAAAAGATGCCTGCTCTTTCTCTGGTTCTGGGCTCTTCTGCCTCCATCTATCACACAGAGCATTATCCAAACCTTCCAACTTCTGCTTCTGCAACAGTGCAGCCTGTAGTGAGGTTCTCTAACCACGGGGTTCCCCAACCACTCTGTACCCCCAAAGCTCCTCCTCACCATCACCATGACTCCATAAAATGGCACGGGAAGAGACTTGAAGTGAGTCATCATGGCATGGGGGGAGGAGGAGGGGAGAGTCTGTGGGTCCCAGTGGGTGAGTATTTTTTAAGCAGCCTGTTGACTGCTTCATGGTATTTTGCCGAGCCCCATGAAAGGGATCTAAAAATCAGGGTGGTGCCATCTTATCTCCAAGAGCAGACAGAGTGAAAACCAACTGTGGCTGCAACCTCCCAGAACACAGAACAGCTATCCCTCATGTCCTCAGGTATGAAACAGTAGTTGCCTCCTCTGTGGTAAGGGAATTACACTGTCACATACCTGAACCTCAGCCGCCCTCCTCACTAGGGCTTTCCTGGGCCTCTGACATGAATCCTGGCCAGGGCCGGGTGGGCCACTGGACATAGGATACCCTCTCAAAGGATCAACCGCTGGAACCCTTACCTAGACGCACCCCAGGGTCCTAAACTGTAGACATCCTTGAGGTCTTAGAGGCCGAGAGTTTTCCAAAGCAGAGTGCAGAGTGGGAATGTGTGGGGCCCGGCTTCTTCATCAGCCAGGGGCCTCAGACTTCACTGAAAAGGAGAATAATCTGTGGCGATAACAAACCGAAAGGAAAGGACTTTAGAAGCCCCCAGGTGTATAGCCCTGTGGTTCTCAAATTTGACCATGCCTCAGAATATCCGAGGGCCAGATCAAAAAGGTGGCTAGCTGGCTTCCTCTGTGGAGCTGCTGATTCTGACTATCAGAACACAATGTCATTCCTATCGCATGCTCTGTCTCTGTCTCTGTCTCTCTGTCTCTCTGTCTCTCTCCCTCTCTCTCTCTCTTTCTCAATATAGGGTTTCTCTGTAGCTTTGGAGCCTGTCCTGGAATTCTCTCTGTATACCAGGCTGGCTTCAAATTCACAGAGACCCACCTGTCTCTGTCTCCCGAGTGCTGGGATTAAAGACATGCGCCACCACGGGGCTTCCTGTTGCTCTTTTATAAAACTCCATTGCTGCTCTGGTGATGACCTTTGAGAGTCACTGCTTTGTTTGGGGTTTAGTTTTGTCTTTTAAGAGCTTGATTCCTCTATTTCATGGAACAGAATAGGTAACTTCTCCAAGTGCCCCAGCAGGTAAGAGGTAAACCGGAACAAAGTCTCACTTTTTCTTTGCCTCTCTTGCCCCCTCCCCCCATGAACTCTTTGTCCTCACTTGTCCATCACACTAAGCCTCTTCCACTGCCCCACGGTCATGAGTAAAGAACGTCATGCAGTCTAGGCTCCCTGGTGGCTTTATCCACTCATGGGAGGAGACATGCCTAACTTAGAGCTGGCACGCAGTCATCTTGTATCCCAATTGTGGAAGAGATCACTCAGCCTTTAAATTACAAGGCGCTTCCCCCAAATCTCAGTGATCCATAATCCTTGCTCTACTTTCTTTGTCTTATCCTTTTATCCATTGTACTCCAGTAGACAACTTGGAAGTGCTGGGCGTTGTCCGAGACGCTGAGAAAGATACCTGTGGGTGACAGGCCCCTTCTTACGTCCAGGATTTTCACTTCTGGCTGAAGAAAAAGAAAAAAAAAAAAACAGTCAAATCACTGCCCTACAAAGGGGAAAGCAGGGAGTTCCTTGGGCGTATGAGGAAGGAGAGATGGGGCATGATTGCTGAGACTGCCAGGAAAAGGTTAAGTCCTAGGGAGAACCCAGCCAATACAGGCTGTGATTACCGAACAGACATACTCAGTGGGAATCACTGGAGATCAATTACCTTCCATCCTGCTTCTGTCCTTATCGCCATTGCGCCAGAGGCGCCATCATCAGACCCTTTTGTCGAGATGGGGACGCGGAGGCTCAGAGCGGTCACACTGCTTGCTGAAGGTCACATGTTATCAAGCATGAGTTTTCTGACCTCCGAGTCACGTAGAATTGCTCTTTGCCAGAAATCAACAGCTATCACCTACTGTCGGGCCTTGAGGGCTGGAATTGAGTATGGAGGGAAAGATAGGAGGTGGCTTCGTGTGCTGGGACTCTTGACTGACACTGTGAACCATTAGTGCTATCTCGAGGGATGCCCGGGAGTCAATGTAGGATTTTGAGCAGGAAAACAATGCATGACGCAGCTATGTTTTAGGAAGACGGAGTTTGGGGGGTGGGGAGGGAGAGTGCTGATAGCGTAGAGAGGGCATGGCAGCAGAAAGCGGGGGCCTGGCGTAGGGTGGGTGGCAGGAGCCGTTGAGACTCAGGACAGATGTCATTCTCACTCCTGCCGTTGCAAATATTTGACCACTGACTACATGCTTGACCTATGCTAAGTCATCTGATCCTTGCAGTTGCGTCCCTGTCGGCTCTCTCCCTCGGTCTCTTCTTCCGCTGCTCGCGATTCTCCATTTCTCCATGCTTAGTAATTTTCCTACTTGGGGATGGGACCTAAGGCTCCTTCCTGAATATCAGGGGGATCCAGGGCTGAGAAAACACAAGATGAAGGAACCAGAGCCACTCATTCTCCTGACCAGACAGCAGAGGAGTGTGAGACCTGGAGCCAATCAGAAACTTGTTCCATCTACGAAAGGACAGGGCACGAGAAGAGGCCAGAGGGCTTCCCTGCACCGTTGCCAAGCCCCCGCTCTGAACTTCTAGGCCAGGCTGGAGGCCCTGCAGCTGTGGTGGGTGCCAGATGGCATCCCAGCGGCCAGGCTGCAGGGCGCCTGAGGACCCTGTGGTAAGCCGCGACGGGCAGCACCTCCTCCCTCTGGTGCTGTGGGCACAGAGCACAGGGCTGAGTGCAGGGAGAGTGTGCAGGGCAGAGGACAGAAATGTTGGTGACTCACTACTTTGTAGCGTGGGTCACAGCTGCTCGGGGCCATCCCAGCCTCCATGTGGCAGCTGCCATCTTCACCTTGTCAGTAAAGCACCCGAGCCCCGGCAACCAGCGCGGAGGAACAGGGGCCTGACTGGAAAAATGGCTGCACTGCCCAAAGAACCAGGGACAAGCTGTGAGTTAGGAAGGCCCAGGTCACTGGTAGCCCTGCTCCTTCTCTCTCCAACCGTGAAGCCTTGATAAGCCTCCTTGTCAGTTCATGGCATACTCCTCTTTGTCCTCCCTGGCCTCAAAAGATAGGATCTGTCTGGGAGTTGAGGAAAGGAGGGAAAAGAAGAGGAGAGAGCAGAGTATGGGGAAGGAAGGGCCGAGGAGGAAAGGCCATTTGCAGCCCAAAGGTTCTTCTGCCTGTGCCGTTAGAATTGTATCTAGTGATGTTATTATTAATGTCACTAGTCTCCAGGGAAATGTGTGACACAATGCATCTTTGCAAGTGCATTCGAAACCTGTATTGTTTTTGTCACGGCTGGATGAAGTTTAAACTACCTCAAGAAAGGTAATTCTTAGGTTCTCTCTAGTTGCATTCTCTTCCATTTGGGCAGCTTTGCCTGAGCAGACACCGTAGGCACCTCACACTGCCTCTGTAGACCTCACTTCCTAGCAGGAAGACCAATGTTATTCAACATCACAAGCAAGAAAAGGAACTGTTGTGCCAAGAGGGGTTACGTCCCAACAGCAAGCCCTGGCTTGGGGTGACCAGGGACCTGATTCACAGACTGGAGATGAGATTCCAGTGGCCTCAGTGGAGAGCAGGGGCTGACCAAGCAAATAGTCGGAGAGGTTCCTGCCCGGGAGCCAGCCTCGGAGTACATTCTAGAGACAAGGAGGCCGTGTAGCTGCAACAGCATTGGATCATGTCTGGGTAGAGGGGCACGGGAAGGGAGTGGGCATTGAGGACAAGGAGGCAACATGGGGATAAGCTTGCAAGACTGTGTAAGTGCTTTCAGGGACTTGGGGTGTCGCTCTAGAGAAACGGGGCATCGAGGGAGGACTTGAGCAAAGGAGTGGCATAATCCGGGGCATAGTTGAAAAGAGCCTGTGTTCCTTCACTGGAATGTTCTCTGGGTTTGGCAGCCCTCCTGCTTTCCTCCCTGACCCATGCCCTCTGTGCTTCCTTTTTAGGGTTGAGACTGAGAATTCTAGAATTCTAGGATCACGGAGGAACTCAAAACATCTCAGCTGGCAGGGACTCTGTAATCACGTTTGTTAGTGAGGGGCTTATTTCTCCCTTAGTGTTTCGCGTGCCTCTTCTAATCCTGTGACGGCCTAGCTGGCAACACGGCAGGCCTCCAATTTGTTCAAACCCTTTTGTTCCACGGCAATGAACCCTGAGGCCTTGAAGCTTATTACAGCTCACTTGGTAAATCCAAAGGCCTCTGGTTTCCTGATATTGAACCAACTGGTTGAACATCAGCTTAGGCATCAAGCCACCAAGAAAAGAGTACATTGCAGGTGGCAGTGGTGTACCAACCTTTCTTCTCTCACCTCAACAGGTGAGTGCCAAGCCTCTGTGCCCATCTCCACCCTCTGTGAGCTCATTAGAATGAGCAAACTGTAGTCTGCCATAGAATGAGATCAGAGACACTTAGGAACCAAGACCGTTCTCCCTGTTCACCAAGTGCTTAGCATATATCAACAACGCACCCTGGCCCAGGGTACGCCACCCGCCCCACCACGCTTTGGAGTTGAGATTCTCATGGAATGCAACCCTTGCTTCTTAGATTTTAAGGCTCTTAGGGAGTAGTTACAAGGAACTGCCTGAAAAGCTGCTTGGGGTGTCTCTTCTAGAGATTATGGGTCTTGGTGCCTAAAAAGCCAGATAAGAGGCAAATAAAAAAGTAGCTGAGTGGGAGAAAGTTCAAAACAGGGAAGGATGTGGCAAAAAGTCACTCTGATGTCTTTGTTGGGAATGCCACACCGTGCAGACTGAGCCAGTGTAACCATCAGAAGGTACTGTTTTCCAGGCATGAGTCTAGATACCCAAAGTCTAGGTGTGGGCATAATCGGTTGCTTACAGGGGCTGAGAAGAAAGGATCTGTTCCCAGCCACATCCTTGACTTACAAGTGGCTTCTCCTTATTCATACGGCGTCCTCCCTGTATCCAGATCTCTGTCTCTGTACAGATGTTCTTACACGGATAGCAGACGTGTTGGATTAGAGCCCACTCTGAATTAGCCCTTATTTTAGCTTGAGTACATCTGTCCTGACCTTATTTCTACTGAAGATCACATTCCAAGTTACTAGTAGTTAGGCCATCAACATAGTGATTTTAAGGGGGCACGATTCAGTCCGTGACCTTCAGTCAACGTGCAAACGAATCAGAGAGTCAGATCTGGCAGACTCGCTACTCTCGTTCTGGGTTCGTTCACCAACCAATGCGTGAGTGGAAACATGAGCAAAGCAGTTGGCTCTCCTGAAGCCACAGCAGGGAAAGATAGGGACAGTGCTACTGATTCCCAGGCCAGGGACATCCTTCCACTTACCACCTCCTTGTATGCTGTCTCAACACCCTGGAAGAATCTGTCCACATCCAGAGGCCCAGGATATGTGTAGTCTGTGTTCCTAAACTCCCCGGAACATGTAGCTAGTTGGGACCATAGAAGACATTCCGAAGGCATAGGTGGGAATAGCATGGTGTCTACTTAGCAAGGTTCCGGGTGTTTCAGGTTCATTGCTGACCTCCAGGCAGCTTTGAGGCTTTCCCTGTCAGACGATGCGTTCTGACAACACAACCCGCAGAGGGAAATAAAAAAGATCAGCACTGGACTCTACTGTCTCATCTGAAAGAGCAGACATGTTAGCAGAACATCTAAAACTGTATTCTAGTGAAGGGGGGCTGGTTTATGTCTATAATCCTGGCACTTTGGGAAGCTGAGGCAGGAGAATTCCTATGTGTTTGAGGTCAGTAAGCTCCATGGTATTCTGAGCATAGAGAAAAACCCTGTCTCAAAAATTACCGCTGCCTGAACGGGTTTATTTCATTAGTGGGCTTGTAGACTCACTAGTTGGATACAAACAAAATAGAACAGAAAATTAAGAAAAATAAAACTAATGTGGGTATAAAATTGTTGAAAGCCATGTTCTCATATATAATGCTCAAGGCACGCATCTAATTCAGCAGCCACAGTGGCTCTTCCCAGTTTGCATCAAGATTTTAGCCCCATCTGACTTGGGATTTGTTCTGTGGCCTTTGACACTCTGCACACACCTTTCACTCATACTAGCAGCTGTGAGCACCTGGACACTCGGCTCCAGTTCCTTCGTGGAGCACACACGGTAAGGAACCCACCCAGGCATTCTGTTGGTGAGAGCCAGACCAATAACCTCCAAGGCAGTGCTTCTCAACCTTCCTAATGCGTTCACTATTTAATACAGTTCCTCATGGTGGGTGACTCCAAGCACAAAATTGTTTTCATTGCTAATTTCATAACTGCAATTTTGCCTCTGTTATGAATTGTGATGTACATATCTGAAATGCAGGATGTCTGATATGGAACCCCTGTGGAAGGATCATTCAGTCCCCCAAAGAGGTTGAGACCCACAGGTTAAGAATCACTGTTCCAAGGCACATGTCGTTGTTTTGTGAATTTTTGCAGTATATGCATAGCATAAAATGTACCCTCTTGTTATTCAAAGTAATGTCGCCCCATATTGCACTAATTATTGCCCTATATTATACTAATGTAATTATCTTGACTTATTTATTTTCTGGTTAGTAGATATAATGCAAATACAAACAAAAGGATCTGGAAAATTAGGAAAGAGTATAACAAGAACTGGTATTTTTTTCAGGTTAAGTACCTAAATGCTGAACATTTCCCTCCCTTTTTAAAAATTAAACATCTCCTCAGGCATGGGGCATACATCTGTAGTCCCAGGCACTGTGGAAGCTAAGGCAGGTAAAGTGAAGGAGCCTGGGAGCCAGGGAGCTGCCTGGTCCACCCATGAAGATCCTGCCCCAGAAAACAAAACGATAAAACATTTCACTGGTAACTGTGTTTGTTTAGTGATCTGTCCCTTGATTATGCCCACATCCCCTGAAGCGTCCGTCTTCAACTGTGTCTGGATCACACTGTGAAGTACAGAGCCCTTCATTCCTCTTCTGTAAGTGACACGAACTTATCTAGGATCACTGCAGTGGAAGCTGTGAGTGACAGACTCTCGGTCCTCACTCCAGCTTTGACTGACTTCTATTTTTCATTCTGAGCACATAACTGCCTTTGTGGCCTCTCCCACCTGCAGGAACCGGTGGAGTAGAAGCTCCTCTGGGCAAGCACCCTGCGTCCTGGTCCAGGATATTACTCTATTGTCTAGTGCAGGACCTGTCGAGTCCCAGGAACTTAATACACAGCTGATTTCCACTGCGTTACCATCCATGACTTACACACTGCTGTGTTCTCTAGAGCTGACATTGAAAGGATTACCTGCTGGTAACCAGGCAGCTGTTGTCAGGAAGGTAGCAAGCTAGACCCTTTGAAAGACTCACCCCCAGAAGCAGAGACCGCATCCTTGGGGTGCAGGGCTTTGCTTCACAGCACTGGAGATGCAGGTGGAATGAAGAGACAGCCCTAATTACATTCTTGATTTTTTTTTTTCTTTCCCTAAGGATAGCTCTACAGGATGCTGGAGATGTGTATTCTTATAATTTAATCTGGTTTTTTTTTAAAAAAAAAAAAATCCCTGGGTTTTTCCAGCCTGTTAACACTTCCTCTTTGAAGCTTTTACTTTCTCAAGTTGGTAAGCATTAACTTTCAGTTACAAAATGTGCTGTTTATTGGTGTGACACACTAACCTGATAACTTATCCATCAAGAGCGTCTTCAAATTAACACGGTGTCTTGCCAAGAAAATCATTGCTAGAGCGTGAAAAAGGAAAAGGCTTCTTTCCCCAAACCTCCTGGCCATTCTGCCATGGCCCTTCAGTTTAACTCTGGGCCTGTCCACCCAACAATCTGTGAAAATAGAGAACAGAAGGAACCAGGGGAGCTGGCTCCCTCACACCTGCTCAGAATCCAGCTGCTTGCCCTGAGTTCTTCAACCCATTTCATTTCTAAGCCCCATACCATATCCCTCCAGGTTCACTAACAGGGTCAGCGGTGACTCAGCAGTGTCTAGAACTCACGTGAGGTGCGTGCGACCCTGCACAGCTTGTGAGCACTCAGGTCACCCTGGTGTCCCCATGCTCTTCTTGGGTGGGGAGCAGCTGGCCCATGTGCCTCAGTAAACCAGGCTTCTTCTAAGCTTCTCTCATGCACCTTCAGCCTCATCACCATCTACTCCCTAAGACTGGCTCATTTGCCTTCTTTCTGTGTGTGTTTTTAAGTGCCCCTCCCTAGATGGCTAGGACCCATGAAGTAAACCCAGTAGGCCTTTGATTCTCCCCCAATAATTCATAGAGAATTATGTCACCTGGGCCCCAGTCAGCGAGCTTCTTTGAACCTTGGTATCTTCATTTGATAGGTGTGATGATCTAAGGCTTATATAAGACCAGTGTCAGTCAGAAGAGACAAGGCCTAAGAGCCATAACACAATATACAGTGCTATAATCGCATCCTAATGTTTGTGGAGTGATTTCTAGAAGGTAATTCTTGAATCAGCTCAGCTCAGGGTTTGCATCACAGATAAACCTAGCTTGCAGCTACTCTTCAGAGGTCTTTGTTGGGCCCTGTGGTCTGAGAGTCCGAACAAGGAGCCCTCGACCCTACCTGCTGAAGAGAGCATGCCCCTGGGGTGTGTATGATACAGACCTGGAAAATCCCAAAGGAAGAGATCCTGTTTGTCTGGAAATGGTCTCCTGTCTGTGGGTGGTCTGGAGACCAAACAACATTTACGTGTGAACCAGGCTCCCACAATGGTGCAAGGACCACAGGATGAGGCAGGTCCTTCCAGGGCAGGAGCACTCACAATTCCTCAAAACATCTGGTAGAGATTGCCTGTTTTATAAGAGGGTATCCACAAGTATGTTTCAGGTAGGGTTCTCTCTCTCTCTCTCTCTCTCTCTCTCTCTCTCTCTGTGTGTGTGTGTGTGTGTGTGTGCACATGCTACTGGTCTACATTTGACCCATGCAGGTTCTGCAGCCAAGTTATCCATGCTTCTGTGCAAAAGGGAAAAGTAGAGAATATGCAAGCCTGGCTATGTTCTGCCTCTGCCAGACTAGGCTGCCGCGTTTCAGGGTCTTACTTGTTTTTCCACAAAACCCTGGCAATCTCACTGCAGTCTGTGTGGTTCATCGTGGTGTTCAGGAGGAAAAAGCGCAGTTTGGCTTGTGAGTGCCCCAAGGAGCATCCTTCACACACCGTTGAATCTTCTTGTGCCTGGCACAGCCAGAGAAGCTATTCAAAGTACAACCTTCACATTATAGGCCCTGCACCGCTCTCTTCCCGTATCTCTCCCCACTATTTCCTTGATAGCATTAGGTAGCCAAGCTAGGGGCTGCTGTATACCTTCCAAATATAATCCTCTCTGCCTGGAATCGTGTCCCCCGTAAACTCCCACCTGGACTGGTCACAGTCTTCGTCTCCTCCATAAACTCGGCTCACCTGGAGAGTAAGACAGTGTGTGTTTGCTGGTGTGATAGTTTGGTCTCACTCTGGCATAGAGGTTTACAAAAGCACTATGGACAATGTATATGGATTTCCACAGAGACAAGTTCTCAAGGTGCTACACAAGGGTTCTTGCCCTTGTACAATGCCATTACAAGCAGTTCACAATTCTTCTTTCCAACTTTTTCGTTTCCCTTTAGACTATCACAATAAACCACAATAATAAAGATTTGGGGGTTTAAAAAATGAAATTTCAATTGCTATCAAATTTAAATATTGACAAAAATTGTCACCAGGAATCAATAGCAGATGGTGTTTTGTTTTCAATGACGTGGAAGCATATGTATGGTACCCTGATATGTATTCTAAGATAAGAACATCATGTTATCTAACCTGTCAATTCCAACCAAATTGAAAACAACTCAAATGCTCAAAATCAGAGAGCTGGGTCCCCAAGTTTCAGGTTATCAACACCCTGAATGAAGAGCCCTCAGTCCCAGCCTACCTGTGTGCCCATAAGACAGGGCACTTCCTTTTTGTAGCCTCCGTTTTATCTACCACACAGACTATGGAACATCTCTGCTGGTCTTTTGCACTGGTCATATTTTATTCCAAGGAACCATTCCCCAAATGGGAATGGCCCTGCACCGCTCTCTTCCCGTATCTCTCCCCACTATTTCCTTGACAGCATTAGGTAACCAAGCTAGGGGCTGCTGTATACCTTCCAAATATAATCCTCTCTGCCTGGAATCGTCCCCCCCCCCCCCGTAAACTCCCACCTGGACCAATCACAGTCTTCGTCTCCTCCATAAACTCGGCTCACCTGGAGAGTGAGACAGTGTGTGTTTGCTGGTGTGATAGTTTGGCCACACTCTGGCATGAGGGTTTGCAAAAGCACTATGGACAATGTATAAAAGAACTGGGAAATCAAGCCCAAGCCCCTTCAAGGTTTTTTTTTTTTTCCAAAGTTTTTTGGTCCCTTTCCCCTTTGGATTAATTCCGTGTCCTTGTGAGATTCCTAAGGACAATGGGATGTAGCAGGTTTCTTAGGGAAGCTAGCTCTCAGGTACGTGAAGAATGTATGAGTGTATGAGTTTAGACTAAAGTCCGAGGAAGGTTAGAACATAAGGCAGACTGGGAAATGGCAATTTCTTTTTTCTCTTTCTTTCTTTCTTTCTTTCTTTCTTTCTTTCTTTCTTTCTTTCTTTCTTTCTTTCTTTCTTTTGCCAGTAGAACTCCAAGTTAGAACATCAACATCTTAGTACAGCAGCATCCCATTGAGGAGACATGGGAAGTCCTGGTCCCGGCAGCAGATGAGTCTCTTTCATGAGGACTTTGCATTCAGGAAAACAAGTCTCTCTCCAAGCCTCATGTCTAAGCCTTCTGCTGCTGCTGCTGCTGCTGCTGCTGCTGCTGCTGCTGCTGCTGCTGCTGCTGCTGCTGCTGCTGCTGCTACCTGGAGGAAGGCTCTCCTGAGTGCTTCTCCCAGAACTGGAGGATCTATTTTCACAGAGCCTGTTTCCTCATCTGCAAATAAAAGGTTGAACGTGATAAATCCAATTCCACTCCAAGTCTGGCCCTGAATACGGATCATGAATTCAAATTTTATCCTACTTTCCTTTCTCATGCGTTGGCTCCTGTGGGACGTTTGCATAATACCAAGTAGGAAGCAGTAAGGGCTGAGGAGATGGCTCTGGGGGTAAGTGCTGCAGCAAAGAGCATAAGGACCCGGATCCGCATCCACAACACCCAAGGAAAAGCTGGGCATACTGGTGCACGTCTGTAATTCGGGGGCTGGTGAGTCAGACTGGGAGATTCCTGGAGCTCCCTGGACAGCCAGTCTAGCTGAATAAACGAGTTCCAGACAGCTCCTCTCTCCAAAAATAAGGCAGAGAAGTGGCAAGGAAGATACCTGATGCTGACCTCTGACCTTCCCATAGGTCCACCTACATAGACATGAAGGCACGCACGTGTGCACACACCTACAGGAATACACACATACACCATACACACAGTGATGACGATGACCATGGTGTACGGAATGTAAAGTGTATTGTTCTCTCTTGTGTGTGCACCAAGCTTCTAGATCTTCATCCATCTTCGCTCTGTGCCCTTTACGCATCTACCCTGTCTGCCCTTTATCTGTCTACCCTCTGTGCCTAGAAGGACAATCCAGCATGTGACCTCGATGTTATGGCACCAACTTTGAATCTTCATTGTTTTTCTTAGATGTATATTTTCCACTCACTTTTCGTTTTCTTTCTTTATTCTGTGTGTAAAGGGGATCTATGTGGTGTTTTATCACAGAAGTTAGAGCCCTGACATTTCCTGCAGTCCTTATACCTAGGGGAGCAGGGCCAGCCAACTGCACACTTGGAATAACGGGGCACTCTCTACCGCCCCAGTTACTCAGTCTGAACTGTAAACTTAGCTTTCCATTTTAGTTTGAATCTGGTTGTTGACAATCTACCATTAAAAACGAAACCATCTCCATCTGCGCTTACTCCGTATAGATGCATAGTTTAAAAATGCATTTCATTGTTCATATAAAAAGTGAAGTGTCATATATCAATTGCATGCCTAGCACCTGTGCAGGAACCCTTCCATCTATCCAGGCTCAATTCTCCCCCAGAGGAAACCCAGGGAGTTCCGCCCAAGGTGGGGCACTGTCGGGTTAGCAGGAAAGCAAGCTCATCTAGGGGTGTGTCTGGTTAATATTTATGTCTCCCACGGAGTGTGCTGATGGCTCTCAGGTGGAAATTGCTCGGCAGATCTACCAACAAGGGTTGACGATGGGTCATTTAGAATACCGACTTCGTTTCTGAAAAGAACGGCACTGAAGATCCATGCAGAAACACCTTAGGCCATAAAGCTTTCATTTTCATCAACTTTCTCTCAACTCTGACTTCTTAGAAAAGTCATTTTCTCCTCAAGACAAGTAGACAGAGCACCCATTCATCTGTGGGAGAGCCACCTCAGGGAGAGGAGTGTTGGCCCTGGGGCCAGGCTCCTGAGTCCTGGATTCTCACTTCCTGGTTGAGAGAGCATTGGCCAATCACTTGCTTTGCCTGGTTTTCAGTTGCCTTGTTTCTAAAATGGAAATACTAATAGCATCCGTTGCTTCACTGTGTGGTTGTAAGGATTAAACAGGGCTCACAACAGTGCTGGGCCCAAAACAAGCACACAGGACATTATCAGTCAGCTAACATCAGCAGTCGGGGAGAGGCTGTGGATCATGGAAGAACAGCATAGACTTGTTACTGAGCCTTAATCCACACAGCTGTAAGCACCAGCTAATTAAAATAGGTCAGGCTGGGGCTCTTCAGTTTGTGCCTCACTTGAATCCAAAGGGCAGACAGCTGGGAAAGGGAAAGGGGAATGGAGTAAGTTGGAAGGAAAAAAGACAGCCTGGACCCCACAGGGACACCCTGCCTGTGCTGGTCTGGGATTCAGAGTTGCCCTGAGAAGAAAGCGTGTAGGAACTGGAGGAACTGGGCAGTGTCAGCTGATACCACTCCTTAACCACATAAGCCAGCCAACCAGGGACAACTTGTTTCTGGCACTGTGACACATGTTGTCAACACCTTGAACCAGCCACCTTCTATATGTTTAAACAAGGTGGCTTCACCTCTATATGCCAGGTATCATTCAAAACATCTCCTACGGCCAATATCAACAGGTAACAATGCAGTGGAAGGAATTCTGGGAAATGTAGTTTGTCTGCCTGTGCTAATCTGGCAAGACCCACCCTACTTCCAGAGAGGGAACAGTGCAACTAGGTTTGAAAGGATAATCACCTGTTCTGAGAAGAAATGGGAGGGTACTGCAATCCTAGGGAAGGCTGAGCACAAAGCATAAGCAGGTCTGGGATATTCAAACTGTCCATAGCGACTGCAGTGTGGGATAACCCTCACCCCCACCCCACCCCCACCTCACCCCCACCCCTCCAGGCTATAGAATCAGTCTAACTTAACTATAAGCACTGCCGTTTGTGGAAGCGGATTGATCTATTTACTGGGTCCTGAAGTTTTCAACTAAACAACCCTAAGACGAACTCCTTAAGGCCTTCTGATATCAAGGTAATGAGAGAGTTGTCACGTTAGGAGTGCTGAACCTGGAACCTGGAGACCCAGATTTAGCTCCAGTCTAGCCCCATGCTCTCTTGGTTACCTCGAACAAATCTTCCAATGCCCGCCACCCTAGAAGAGGGAGGGAACTCTTCTAGGGAACTGAGGCAACAGCTGGATCTCCAGAGTCATTTCGCACTTTAATAGGCTTCTGTTTTGTGGCTGGTGACAGACTGGGCCCTGTGGCTTCCACTCTGGGGTAAATACAAACAGAAAACATGGTGCTTTTGCCACATGACTTGACATTTAACCCTAGACCTTGGAAGCAGTACAGGACAAGGCAGTCTACAATTTTTTTTATTGCGGCCCAGACCTAGCTCAGGTTGGTTGTGCAAGGCCAGTTAAGGATAAGTCTTCTGTGGCTAGCCCTGCAGCAAGCTGGAAGCACCCAAAACTGTTAGGAAGTAAGTGAGCCAAGTTGTAGGATCGAGTCCTATGCTGGTCTGTAGGTTTATGGATCCCTGGATTGGCAAATTTGAGGAGAGCCATACAGACTCCAGAAACTGATTCTTCAGCGTGTTTTGGTATTCATCTGTGTCCCTAGAAGGACTACAGGATTGATTACTGGGGACAGGGCTAGATACCTAAGACACATAGGAGCTGACATTAATCCCAAGGTGACAGCTACCTCCATGCAGCCTTTTAGCCAATGTACTGGTAAAAATTCTTTTTTCGTTTTGTTTTTCGAGACAGGGTTTCTCTGTGTAGTCCTGGCTGTTTTGAAATTAGCAGTGTAGACCAGGTTGGCCTTGAACTCACGGAGATTCACCTGCCTCTGCCTCCTGAGTGCTGGGATTAAAGGAGTGCACCACCAGGGCCTTGCTTGGAAAATCCTTTTGATTGGAATAATTCTAGATAAGGAAGTAGAACCCTGCTAAAATACTGGGCAAAGTCAAACTGAGTCTTCTTCTTTGGCCTGTATCACAGCTGTTTAAATATCGCAGTCCCAGGAAGCTGACCCATCATCCCCTGAATCTTCCAATAAAAAGTCAATACATTTATATTTTTACATAAAATTAGGATTTTTTCCCTAACTAAATTATGGTTGTATTTTTGGCTGTTTTAAAAAAAAATTGTGAGAAATATGAACTCTGGAGTCAAAAAAACCGGTTTCAAGCTTAACTTTTATTACTTAACACTTTTGCACAAACTTGATACATTGTTTCTTCTATAAAAGGAACTTGACAGCATTGATTGTTCACAGCCTGTCTATTTGTTTTTCATTATAGCTCTTAATTGAGACTATACATGAACCATGTGATACATGGTAAGTGTTCAGTATTATTCTTCTTGAATCTCAAAAAGCAGAAAATAATAAATATCCTGCTTCTAATTCTCCTGTTTGCCGATTACAGTCCACTTGCCCTCTGAGCAGGTAAGCGATGACAAACACAAAGAAGCTGATAAAAAGGATTATGGAAAAAATAAAGGTAGATTCATCGGCATCATTGTTATTATTATTACTATCATGCATACAAATCACTAAAGATACTTTGCTCCCCGGTGTGTGGAGGCAGAACTCATTGATCCTCCTGCTGTGGGACATCCTGCAGGAGCATCCCTCTGCAATTGGTTGGGAGCTGCATACAGCTGTATTATAGGCTCTACAAAGCCTAAGCCTGGAGACTGAAGAGCCAGAGCCATCAGAGCTAAAGTGCTCTCAGCCATCAAGTGAAGCCCTTCTCTGCTGGAGAAACCAAGACTCGGGTTGGGCCCCAAGTGGCTTGTTCAAAAGCTCCCACGTGGTCAGCCACAGTGTGAAGATGGGTATGTATGTCATGCCTCCTCATCTGGTAACACATGCCACCAGAGAGCCTTTGCCGACAATCCTGGAATCTTGGGAAATTCCTCTGGCTTCTGGGTACCCATCTTTCCGTAAAACAAGAGATGACAAGAAGTTGTTGTCCACATCTCTATCAGATGAACGCAGATTAATTAAACCCAAGCTGCAGTAAGCTCTCAAGTCCCTGGAGTTGGCCACAATTCATTTATTATTCATAAACCCAACCCAGTGTTACAAAGGGAGATACTTCTTCACTGAGGAAAGATCGGACCCTTCTTCCACATGGTTGGCTGACTCCGAAATTAACAGGCCATTAACTCATGGAGCAAACCAGGAAAAGTTACCTCGGGGGCCCCCACAGTAGCCATTGGTCAACTGAAGCATCCGGTCCAGCTTCCTTCTAGGCCCCAGTATGCATGTTTCATACTACCCTCTAGTTCCCTTCACTTTAGAACTCAGCCATGAGCTAAGTGCATTTTCCAATGGCAAGAATCTTGGTTATCTTAGAGTCATTAGGAAGGCAATCTCAAACACTAATGAGAGTGAGACTGAACCTAAAACAGGAATCCACATTTTTTTTTTTTTCGAATCATGGCTCATCTGGTCTAGAGTCATGACCAAGGCAAGACACACCAGGATTGCTTCACACTGAGTTTCCCAGTCAGTGTTTCGGGAGCACTCCAAGCTTCTCGTCTCTCACTTTTTTTCTCTTAACCGTTGAGCCATCTCTCCAGCCTCACTTTTTTTCTCAAGGCAAACGTATTCCCAGCGGCTCAATCTGTGGATATTTATTGACTAACAGTGATGAAAAGCCAGGAGAAGAAAAGCCACGCCAAAAGTGAACGCCAGT
Organism: Chionomys nivalis; assembly: GCF_950005125.1. Taxonomy (NCBI): domain Eukaryota; kingdom Metazoa; phylum Chordata; class Mammalia; order Rodentia; family Cricetidae; genus Chionomys; species Chionomys nivalis. The sequence goes on from NC_080088.1 coordinate 70,107,979, forward strand.
TTTTGGCGTTTCACTTCACTTTCTCCGGGTCTGCCATGGTGGAGGCTGAGCCTGAGGACCTTGGCTTTCTTGCTCCGTTCTGAGCTGCCAGTGACTTTAAAATATGCTCTTCACAGTCATCTGAGAATTCTTATTTCACCCCGGCTTCCTCTGGGTTTTCAGAATGGAGTCACCAAAGTTAGAGGCACAGATCAGCTTTAGTAAAAGCCTGGGGATTTTTTTGGAAGCTTTTCCAAACAAGCCTTTAGCCTCACGACCTTTGCCCAGCTGGACATGTTTGCTCCTCAAATGTTCAGCCGGGGCTTGCCCATTATGCCCCTCATCTCCGTGAAATTTTAACTCTTTCATCCACAGTTTTAAGTCCCATTTAATTCCCAAGTGAGGGTGAACTCTTCAGGCTTATATTTCAAAGAAATCTCAATGAATGAGTCAGTTGGTGTTTGGTCCTCACAGAGAAAAGGTACCTTAAGGAAACGCACTAGAGAGGGGTCATGTCACTTGGACAATATCAGCTCAGCAGTCTAAGGGTGCCAGAGCATATCAAGAGAACACAGGGTCTCCCCCACTCCAGCTCTCACACCCCCCACTGCTGTTAATGCATTGCTAATTCGAGTCCTTGAGGATTGCCTCTGGACCTATTTACTGCGAGTTTTGAGGAAAAGTTTGGAACACAGAATGGGTGTTACAATGGAAGAGATTTCAGTCGCAAATGGATTAAACAGGATGTCTGTTTGCCAGAGCCCTGGAGGGATGTGGAATGGGGTTCTCCAGAGCTGGGGAACAAACTTGGTTAAGGATACTTGCTTTGATAACATTGCTCTGAAAACCCGGGGAGGGGGCAGAACTCCCTGAGAAGGGTCTGGAGTGTGGGGGACACCCTGCCAGCCTGAAAACAGAGGCAGAGGCAAGGAAGCAAGAGTAGGGCTTAGATTTTGCGGCCTACACATACACACACACACACACACACACACCCCTGAGCAGGTCCAGCCACCTCCAGCATAAATGCATCAGATAAGCTTCAGGGCGGGAGCTGGAGACCTGGCTGGGTGATTAAGTATACAGACTGTTCTTGCAGAGGACCTGAGTTCAGTTCCTAGCACTCATATCAGGCAGCTCACAACTCCCTGTAAGTCCAGTTTCAGGGAGAGCAAATCCTTCTGGCCTCCAAGGGGGCAATTGCAACCTCCCCCATATATACATATACATACAATTAAAAATAAAATCAATTGTAAAAGAAAAAGCGGGTAAATCCACTGTGTAGAAGTTTACCAAAGGACAGTGAAAACCAGGTCCAAGCCAGGCAGAGCAAGGCAGAAAGACAGGGGTGGGGGTAGCAGGAAAAAAACAGAAACTCACATATCACATAGTCTGTGACCCTAAATAAAGATTACAGAGTGGTGTAGAAAGTCCTGAATTTGAAGTTAGGCCCCTGAGGCTCAGATCACCCCAGTAGCCATGGACTTCTGTTTCCTGGCCCATCCTCCAGATTGGCCTCCAAGCTGTTATGTAGCTGAAGATGATCTTAAACTTCTGGTCTTCCTAGCATGATTCCCAAGTCCTGGGATAGTGACTGTGTGTGTGTGTGTGTGTGTGTGTGTGTGTGTGTGTTATTGCATGTGCATGCTTGCTCGTACATGTGTGCACAGGTGTATGTACTCATGTGTGTACATACATATAGAGGCCAGCAGTAAACCTCTGGGCAGGTAAACACAAGGCGTCCATCTTGTTTCTCTTACTGCCAGCTAGAACTCGCCAGTTAGGTTAGCCTGGATGATTAGCAAGCTCCAGGGATTCGCCTGTCTCAGCCTCCTCACCTATAGGAACGCAAGCTCAAAGCACTATCCCCGACTTAAAAAAAATGTTGGTTTTTGTTTTGTTTCTTTTTTTCACATGGGGATCAAACTCAGGTTACCACACTTGTGTTTCAAGCACTGGACAGTCCTCCATATCTCCCCAGACCCATAAAACGGACATTTCATTCAAAAGTCCCTGCTTCATGTAGTTATGAAGACTAAATTAAATAATATTTATGGAAAATTCATGTTCAGTACCTGGCATGAAAGAGGAACTGAGTCGATATTTACTGCAAATTAAATCTTTAATTTAAGTATGATTTTTATGCAGACCTTCATTCCTTCTGTGTTCCCCAAACTGGTTCACCCTGATCTCCCGCTCAGAAACACTAGTTGTCACCAGAAGCCACAAGGAGCAACTTATCTCTGGAAACAATAGAAACTGGCTCCCATGTCTCTTTTCACACCAAGTAAAGTGATTTCAAAATGCTGGGAAAAGCCAGAGCCAAAATAGATTACCCCAAACTAGCCCTCAAACCCCCTCTCTGTCTATCTGATGTGTCTGTCTGTCTGTCTGTCTGTCTGTCTGTCTCTCTCTCTCTCTCTCTCTCTCTCTCTCTCACACACACACACACACACACACACACACACACACACGAACTTTTAAACCTTGGAAATCAGACAAGAGAAGAAGGGGGTGTAGAAAACAAAGCGGGGCCCCGCCTCCCACTGGCTCTATCTGCTCACTTCACAAACACAGGGTGTGCTGTTAAAAGCGCCTTGGGCAAAGTTTGTACTTTGCTTGAATTCTCACTTGTGTTTACCAAGGTAATAAACCAGTCCTCCAGTGCTCCAGGTGTAAAGCTATTATGAAAAGGCCTATTTGTCTCTCACCGCACCTCAGATGCACCGTTCTTGGGACACTCTGCTCTGGAAGAGCACTGGGGAATTTATTTACCGAGAGAGGCACCCAGACTCAGCAAGGAGAGGCTCCAGGCTCCAGGCTGCAGGGATGCTGAGACCTTTCCCTGTGCAAGCAGCCCCTGCATGCCCCCGTGGTGGTCTTTCTCTCCCTCCCTTTCCACTGATGACGTGTCAGACACCTGCACTTGTCCCCTTACCCTGACAGATAACCCAAGCTGCCAGGCACCTTCCGGGAGCCTTTGCAGTGTCCGTTTAGACACGTTCCATTGCCTTCAGCTCTCTTCCCTAATTTTCCCAATCAGCTCATCGGCAACACCTTACATTCACTTGGATCAGGGCTGATACACGTAGTAGCTATGGACACCTCAGCCTTAATGCCCTGCCTGAAAACCTCCAGAAGCTCCCCACCCCGCCCTTCTGCAGAGGCTGTTCACACCCTCCCAGTCGGGTTATCTGAGGCCTAGGCCGAGTGGGAGGAAACTTTCACCCAAATCTCTGACAGAGCTAAATGGCCCGGAACCCACTCGAAATCGTCGGTCGACCAAAATCTTGGCACTCAGGGCAAGAAAGAATGTATGGAAAAGGGCAGGCTTGGAATGCAAAGGCCATTAGCTGAGGCAAGTGGGAGAGTCACAGAGGGGGTCAGAGATGTTGCTGACTTCAGATCCCTCTGGCAGACCACCCAGAAACACAGAAGGCACCCATCGGTGGCACGCAGTCACCTCAGTGACTGTTCTCTGCCCTGGTTACAGTCCACCATCCCCTCCCAGCATGGATCTTCTGGGAGGTAATTCTAATTCCTTCACAACTTGGGTTCTCATATTTCCTGAGCCCTTACTAGGTGAGAGAGCTTAGCCAGAGTGGGTGTGGGGTGGGCGTAGCCCGTATTGTAAGCACTCAATAAATATCTTTGAACCATGAATTAATTCCAGCACTGTTGCTTCAAAAGTTATGCTCTCACGGGATTCTTAACCCCTGTGAGCTCAAATCTCATACCTATAAAATTGCGATCACAACAGGAGCAAGATGAAGAGCCCTCTGTCAACTCTAGCTGAGCACTGCTTGTTCCAAGGCAGGGCACCCGACTATGTCTGGGGTCTCATGCCTTCCCACCAGGCTTCCCAGCCAGCGTTCCCCTTACCTAACCTAGAAATTCAGTATCACACCCATTCGCTGAGCAATGACTAAGCACGCCGTGTGAGGCAATACATGGAACCTTTCTCTGTCCTCGTGGTACCGAGTGGATGAGGAGTGAGAATGGGGACCGGACATCCTACCAGGAAACACTCCATTTTTGAGCATCTACTATTTGGTCCCACACTCACTACTTCCTGAGGGCCAATCGCTGTCCAGGAGGCGGTTCTTGGCACTGGGGATTGTTTGCTGGGCAGGTAAACACAATGAGTCAACACAGATTCCCTTCTCGTTCCTATGACAGTCCTGGTTGGGCATGTCAGTTGCTGGGGCAACTCTACCGAACTTAGTAGTTCAGGAGCCGGACTTTCTTTCATCTTGTGCCTCCACCGTTCCCCAGGGCCTTGTCGTTACCTGGCAGGAGGTGAAACTCATAGGAATGGGCACAGAAGGTTGTCCTAGACAGCTGCATTGTACACTTCCACTAGAATTCTAGCAACTAGCACTTAAGCTCACCTAACTAGAACAGATTTGAAGTTGGGCATTGGTGGCTCATGCCTTTAATCCCAGCTTTAATCCCAGCACCCTGGAGGCAGAGGCAGGCAGATCTCTGAGTTTGAGGTCAGCCTGGTCTACAAAGTGAGTTCCAGAACTGCCAAGGCTACACACAGAAACCCCATCTCAAGAAAAAGGATTTGAAATGATCCACCATGTTCCCAAGAACACATACAGTCATCCGGAGAGAGCTAACTGCCGCTGATTACAAAGACAGCAAGAGCGAAGAAAGTACCCTTGCCCTCAGAGAGCTCTGTGTCCAGGGTGGCGGGCTGGGGGTATGATGAACAGGCCATCGCGTAACAACAACACATCCCCCATAATATGGACATAATAACAGAGGGGTGGCCTCAGTGCCTGGAGTGTCAGGTCCGTTTTAGATGGAGAAAGGGTTGATCTGACCAAATGACAGACAACGGAGACCCATACGAAAACAAGTTAAGGGAGATTACAAAGGCACAGGCCCTGAGAGGAGCCAAGGGGAGCGGGACCTGCTGTGGAAGAAGGGAGAGCACTGGAGAGGGCCAAGAAGTTAGGGAAGAACCATACTGTAGGGCGTCTAAGAAAAAATAAAAGAATTTCAAACACAGACGATGTGTGCATTCCCACTTCCACCTCGACAATATATTCATTAACTTCGTCCTTGCCCTTGTCTGGCTTTGCCACAAATCCAGGTTCCCACACCAGCAGGCCCCTAGCTGGGAAACAACATCACAATGCTGGGACAAGCAAAAGGGAGAAGCTGGGAGGAACTTTTCCTTTACTACCCCAACAGAAAGGCTTCTTCAGCTGGGTTCTGTCATCTTCCTGGCTCCTGCTCCGGCTGGAGTCCACCATGGCCCGGCTTTCACTAGGAGGTTCTAGACTCTGGTCTTCAATTACGTGACCTTCTTTCCTTGTCCCACTGGCCTCACCAACTGCCCATGGAATAACAACTCTTCTTGCTAATGCCTGCAACGGCTTCTCACTCTTCCAATCACCTGTGTAGCCACGACTTAACTGCAAATCCTTCTGTATAGACATAGGAAGTGGCTTCAGTTCCTTAGCTGGTCCCTAACAACTGGTGTAAAGCTCCTGGCTTTGGAAAAGCCCTGCAACATGAGGTTCCAGGTCCACACTCACCGGATAGGTTTTCTACTTACTGCCGTTGCAACCATACATGTTTATTATTATGCAGGTCCAGACATTAGAAGCCTGGCTCTCACTGAGCTAAAATGCAGGGAATGGGGCTGAAGAATCCATTTTCCAGGCCTCCAGGGCTGCCCCCGCTCTTGGTTCATAGTCCTCCTGCCCGATCTTTCAGCTAGCAATGGAGGTGGAACCCTCTTGAGATGCCACCACTCTGCTCTGGACTCGGCTGGTCACTGTTGTTCATGAATACTTGTCATGGCGTTGGTGTTACACAGACAGCCCGCACATTTTCCCCTTTGAAACCAGCTGCCACAGGCCTGATTCGATCTGGAGCTTTAATTGACCCTTGTCATGTGAAGTAACACATTCAAAGGTCCTGAAGATTAGGACAGGGGCACTTCTGCAAAACATAGTTCTGCCCACAGGATCACAGCTAAGTAAGCTATTAACGGGGAAGGGGGTCAGAAGGTTTGCTAAAGGGGACAGCAGCGTGGTACTTTATGCCACGAGGACTTAGGCCTGTGAGCTGAAATGCAAGCAGCGACAAGAGTCCTTGGGTCTCTTGGCTCCGAGATTTTTCTCTGGAGATGCTCGAAGCATGACTTGCCGATGGTTCAGCGCGTCTCTTGCTTGCCGTGCCTGGGATGTGAAGACGGGACCCAGTTCCTGTTTGTCTCTCACTCAGGGTGGCACGTAGGTTTCTTGTTTTCCCAGAAGAAGGTTCGCTATGGCGAGGGGAGTGGATGAGGGCAAACTGTTGACGGCTGCACGTGAGGCCCATCAGTTGCATTGCAGAGACAACTGGAGTTGACACAGGCATCCTTTCCAAGTGAAATCAAACGCCTCCTGCCGCCAGACGATGTGTTATTCAGTGAGGTTCTGGTGAGGGTTGTTGAGAAGCTGAGATGCCTTCTGTAACTCTATCAGATGGGTCCTGGGAGGAAAAAGAGGGAGGAGGGAGACTTACTTCACTGGCAAGTTGACTTCCAAACTGGTGTGAGTCCCAGAATGCCCTTGTTCCTGGCTGCTGAGGAAGAGATCCACAAAGAGGTGGCAAGTGATGGCACTGTTGTGGGGAGGATAGGCCATGGGAAGGACCCACAGTGCCGATTCTAAAGGAATGACTGCTAAACAGCCACAGAAAGGTGGCAAATGGTGACAGTAGGGTGGGAGAAGAGGCCCTGGACAGTGCCCACAGCAGAGACTCCCAAACAACAACCTGTGCCCTGGTAACACACTTCTGAGTGTTAGGATAAGTTTGAAGAGGGCAGAGTTTGAGTAAGTATAGATAGAATGGTTTTCTCTATTTTGAGCAGACTTTATGGAAATGACAGCCTTAATCTGCCTCTTTGTACTGGAATTCACATGCACACATGCTCTCTCTCTCTCTCTCTCTCTCTCTCTCTCTCTCTCTCTCTCTCTCACACACACACACACACACACACACACACACACTCACACCATATGACCTAGGCAGAGTAAGGTGAAGAAATCTTTGTCAGTCTCATCTGTGGAGAGGAACATCTGTTTTTAGGAGCCTGGGCTGGGGGGTGACCGTTTTGGTAGCTACATCCAAGAGACCTCAGTTCTGTCCTCTGTTTCAAAGCTTGAGAAAGAAACCATTGCCGAGTCCTGGGAACTTCTCTCAGGAATCTTTGGGTCAGGCACCTGTCAAGGAGACATGTCTTGACTGGGTGCCTCCAAATACTGCTGTCAGTTGGGAACATTTTTTTGGAAGGATCTACGCTATAAAATTGTGGTTAGGCAACATGCAGACGACGGCATAATTGTATCTTACCAGCATAGATGGATTGCACTGAAAACGTTTCTTTTTTATAGGCACTTTTTGGTTCCTGAGAACGTTCAAGGAATAAGAGGCATTAAATCACTCACAAATGGACATTGGCAAGCTGGAAACTCAGGAATGAATGATATAACACTTAGAAGAAAACTGGGGGTTGGAGGATATTGACTTTGTGCCTAACGTGTGTGTTATCTATGAAAATTAAAATTTTAATATACAGAATCAATATAATTTCAACCCCCCCCCAAAAAAACAGACAGAACAAGGAAACTACCGTGAAATTTAGATTGTACTCAATACCCTGTAATGAAACTTTCTCAGCCACAAATGTTAAATATTTTCTACATCTTCCTCAACAAAGAAGAAGAATAATTAGAGACCTTTTAAGGTGATAAGTTATGACTTGACCAATCAAGAAAGGTCAGGGTTGGGTTGGGATGCTGCTGCAGACATCTACAGGTCAGGCTCAAGCGCATGAGGTAGTCTCCACTCATATCCATTTTCCGTCTCCAGATTTCTCTCTGGTTTACTGGTGAGTAGGGTTATGTTTCTATAGCTGACTCTTGTCCTTTACTCAGCCATTGTGAAATGTGAGCATATCGCCCTGGGCGATGGCTGGGTTTCTACATAGGTTGCCACCATACATCACTGTCTACCCATCAGCAAGCTCTTCTTGGTTCTGTACCATTTGCACTTCTTAAGCATTTGAAAACTCCGGCCCCTCGAGTTTTGGTTATGTGCTGGAGTAGGAGTCGATCAGGAGTGACTGCTACCAACCTAGTCCGTCCTCCCAAGAGAGGTAGCATATATGGAGTTGCCCTTGTATCTTGAAGAGATCATGCCCTTCAAAGGAACAATGGCATACGGCTGTAGGAAGAAAGAATTTCTTCTTTGATCTGCATTTGGCTTCCCTGTGACCTTGGCCACACTGTTGTGTGTTATGTTTCTCATGCTGGGGATTTTCTGGTCCGAGTGAGTGTCACAGTGAAACAGAGAACAAACAAAATGCTATCGGGCTTATAGGGAGCTGAGCTTAATGCTCCTTTGGGAGCCGAACATGTGGAGGAGGTTACATTTGCACAGATTCTGAGGGACAGGTGGCATTCAGCTGGCTGAAAGGGAAGCATGACCTCAGAGGAGGGCATGCTGTGTGGAGGTGCCCTTGTCTGAACTTCAGACTTGATGTGCAATGTGGAAGGTGATTACACCACTAATCCAAGAGGCTCCTGGGAAGCCAAGTGGCACACTGAGTGGTACAGGCTGCATTTCTCCATACAGCTGCCCACAGGCACTGAGATAGGGAGAGCAGGGCTCAAGGTTTGGGGGTGAGCATTCTTCTCCGTTGTTCCACACTGCGTGCAAAAGGTGAAACAGGCCAGAAGCAAAAGTGTCTACCCCTGTAGCTCACATTCTTCCTCCTGAACCTGATCTGCAACTCCAGAGGCTTCTGATGGAAAATTCTAGTTTGGCTTGGTGTCATGGCATAAGCTGATCCTGGCACTTGGGAGGTGTAAGAAGAATTATGAGTTTGAGGTCTGCTTCAGTCACAGAGTAAGATCATGTCTTGAAAATAAATAAATAAATAAATAAATAAATAAATAAATAAATAAATAAATGGTGAGGAAGAGGGAAACTGTAGTTTGATCCTAAACTAACTGAGCAGCATGCTGAGCAGTCTGTAGCCTGCTGGCCCAAGGTCTTCTCTGTTTGCTAGAACTTGAACAATTTAACTCTAACCAGAGGACCTAGTTTGACTGGGCCTGTGGCATTGAGAGGGCCATCCACCCTAGTCCAACTGACCAGAGCTCAGGCCATCTCTTCCTAGGAAATTACCAGCTCACCCAACACTTCTCTCAGTTCTGAGAATCTCAGTTACTGAAGACACAGTCACTCAGACGCCCTGCAGGAAGACAGGCTTCCTGAGGAGAGAAGCAACACTAAGCCAAGCTACTCCCAGGTACACCGACAGTCAACTAAAGTTCTCTGGACCTTGTCTTGTCATGTGGCACTTTCTTTGAGGGGCTTCTGTATATACTGGAGAGATGCAGAGTAACTCCCATGGCAGAAGAATGAAGCTCGTCATTGTCTGATTTTATAACTTCTGGGAGGGGACCTGTGATGCCACCATTACCATTCTTGGCAGAATCAGCATCAACAAAAGCCCAGGAGTAAATATCTGCTTCTTTGATTTTTCAGAAGAACAACAAACAAATACAGAAACAAAAACAACAGCAAAGCCCCCACACATTTGCTCTATCTTGTTGCTGTTTCATTCTTTTATGTTGCCCACATGCGTTAACACTTAGTCTTCCTAGCAGCCATGTGACAGTGTGTGGACATGACGGAGGATGGGATGAAGGATTCGTGGAGGAGAAGAGTTACATTTGTTGGGGTCATGTGGGCCCTGAGGCTCACAGAGGCTGGTTAAGCTGATGAGAATCACAGCCAGTCACTACTAGCATAGAGCTCTGCCTGAAAATTTCAGGTGTCCTGCCTATTCTGGCTCCATAGAACACCCTATCTTTAGGTCATAGGAACTGTAGGAGTCTCTGTAGTGATTCCCATTCCACATCCATCCATTTGGACCGACAATACAACCCAAACCAGAAAATCTCAAGTAGAGGCATTTTTGTTTATTTGTTTGAGGAGCATCTGACAGTGTCTGGAGACTTACTGGGGTATCCAAGTGAAGAGGAAAAGGTGGACATCACTCGTGGGGGTTGTATATCAGAGATACTGCAGAACATTTGAAACTTCACAGAGCGGCACTCAAAACAAATCATTGTATCTCAACCAGCCGTCACTGTCCAGAGGGTGGGAACCCCTGAGAAAGAATGAAGAAAAAACCTCTATTGCCATGTGACATGTCCATAGAGAGCTGTGTCTCCTTTCCTAAGCCAACTATGAGTATTTTGCCGGTGTTTTCTTTTTCCTTCTACCACAATAAGGGTCTGCCATTCAGAGCCGGAGAGAGAAATCAAGGCAGAGGAAAGAGCTGACTGCAAAAGGTCTTTCACATAATCTTGAGAACGAAAAGTCTATTCTCTCCCCTGCTAACCCCAAGCTAAGACACTTCCTACCTCCCCATGATTTGTTCTCCTTAGACTAGCTCTGCTCGAAGGCTTTTCTGACTCACTGATTCAACACAATGTGGCCTGGAACCACTCACTGACACAGACCTGCTTATAGCCTATTCTAGGACAAAACTAGAAGCCTTGCAGGCCGACACAGGCAGCCGCTACTTAATACTTCAGTCTGCAGGGGCAGATCCATGCCTGTGGCAGAGGCGTGCTCTGCCTGCCTGCCTGTCCGTCTCTGTCTGTCTGTCTGTGTCTGTGTCTGTGTCTGTGTCTGTGTCTGTGTCTGTCTGTCTGTCTGTCTGTCTGTCTCTCTCTCTCTCTCTCTCTCTCTCTCTCTCACACACACACACACACACACAACTGGAAATGAACTGACATCATGGAAGCCCTCGAGTCTCCAAATACTGAAAATAAAGAAGTCTTGGAACTGAAAGATTTTCTTTTCTTTTTTCTTTTTCATAGTTTGCTCTGTTTTGTTCTGTTTCTCAGCCAGTCCGTGGAACAGGGATTGTCAGGGAAACTTCCGGGGTCTGTGGTTTCATTTTCAGGGTCTATGATTTGGTTGGAGCTTCCTTAGACCTTCATAGAGTCTGCGAGAGTATTACGTATCCCAATCCACTGCTTACTGTCAGTGTAGACACAGGAAACGCTCAAGCAGTATTTATTGAGCAGAGTAATTCCCGTGACATATTTATCCTACGAGTGCTGTCTGGACACAAACAGTAGAGCTAGGAGAGCCTGGAGCAAGAACAAAGCAGTTCCCTCCCTAGAATGCTAACAATCCGGCTGGGGACCTGAATGAACCAATAGTTTTCTTCTCCTCAGAAGCATCCCTTGAACTTACTGGGAGACCCAGCTCTCATTGAGTTCTTTTCCTACAATATCCTTGCATCTTTGTCAAATGGCTACTACTTATTATTCAGCACCAAGATCAGATGCCCCTTCCTTTCAAACACCTCAGAAATCTCTCTAGGTAATGAGGATTTTGTTAAATACATCTCCCACTTGTCCAGATGGTTATGTGTGTAAGGCATCCAGCAAGGACAGGAGGAGCCTCTTGTGGGAATTAGAGGGCCAGGTTAACAGGAGGTACTCTTTGTTTATTTGTATGTTTGTTTGAGACAGAGTTTCTTTGTGTATCTCCAGCTTCCCTGGAACTCCCTCTGTAGACCAGGCTGGCCTCCAATCCAGAGTTCCACCTGCCTCTGCCTCCCGAGTGCCGGCGTTAAAACTGTGCACCACCTCTGCCCAGCCAGGAGGTACTCTTGATGCCGCCCTAGTTGTATTGCTTGCTGATGCCATGGGTAGTTCACCTAGTTTTGGTCTGGGTCCAGTTTCATCGTCTGTTGTAACCATGAAGCGTCGTGAAAGACTGAGTGGATGTGGCTCAGTGGGAGAATACTTGCCCAGTATATACAAGACCCTGGATTTCATATCCAGCAAGGAAAATTAAAAAGATGTAGCATCATAAGTCACGGGCAGTAACTGGCATATGACAGCTGTTCCATGCAAAATCAGCACATGCAAGGATCAGGCACTAAGTTCTTTGTGTTGTAGAAGACCTCAAAATCCAAGCAACACAGGCATGTCTTCCAAAATGTCAGCATTATATAGCAAGTAAGTAGGAAAGAGACCTTAACACAATCAGGATGTTTACCATAAGAAATATCAGGAAGCTGGTAAAAATTGTTTCTGACACGGTGCAAGAACTCTCTGTTCTTAGAAAAGATAGAATTCAAACCAGGCTTTGAAGGGAGGCTAGGGTACTCCAGGCAGCCAACCTATACTGAGCATTCAAGAGGAACGGAAGTGAGAGCCCTGGAGGAGGTCACCACCCTTTCCAGGAAGGCTGTACTGCCCCATGGCAGAAGGATGGGACTTCAGAGATGAACTTGTAGTGAGAGAAAGGAGGTGAGTTAATTAGCAGAATTAGTTGGAAAGGTAATTGCAAGCTCTAAAGGACTTTCAATGCCCAGTACAGGGTCTGGCTTTCTCCCCAAGGCTGTGAAAGGATGGCTTGTCCTCCTCCCATCCCTGCGACCAAGTTACTAAGTCTGGGGAAGAGAACCAGCTCAAGAAGGAATGGCAATTGGATCTGAAAGGTGAGGGCTCAGAAGCATAAGAAAGGAATGGAATGATTAAGGTGAAGCCTTTGTGAGAGGAGATGAAGGGGCCTAACACCAGAACACCTCTTCCCCAACAGAGCCCCACATCATGTCTTCATATCTAGCAATGTGTTGGTGTTCTTCTCTGAACAATGCTGCCATTCATCAAGCCTTTCAAAAACTGCTGACTGAACCAGAAAGTTGTAGACAGCTGTGGACACAGCATGTAGCATGTTATTTGGAAGGAAAAGTCTAGCAGCTGTTAGGAATTTATTATTTATTTATTTATTTATTTATTTATTTATTTATTGCCACAACTCATACGAGAAAAGGCAGGGCTAGAAGAAGGGCAGCAGGAAGGATATGGAAGAGGTTGGATAGAGCAGAAACTGAAGACAAACAAGGCCTGTTGAAGGTGAGGCCAGTGACAGAGGAGGAGCTGAGAGTCAAAGTCTACCAAAGATGTGTCTGGGTGCACAGAAGCATGATGTTACCATGACCTGTCTACTCGAATCACATGGATACCATCCAGGTAGGGATTCACTAAACATCCGTGGGTAGGATGCGTGGGTGAATGGATGGATGGATGAATTCTTGACACTAAACTAAATAGGACTTAGCAACTCGGTCTCATGGGGATTGAGGGGAACTTACAAATCATCAGCTCTTTCGTTCCATATACGAGTGAAAAGAGCTAAGGCGGCAACTTATAGCTTTTGATCCCATAGTTGCCTGGTGGTAGATTTGAGGCATGAAACTAACTCTCGGGACTCGCAGGCTAGTTTCTTTCCAGTATGTGTTATGGTTATTTTCTTCAATTCTTAAAAAGAACTTCAGAGGAAATGGTATGCATGAATATCATATACCACTTGTAATTTATTTTTTTAACTAAAAGCTACATTGGGAATTTCATTTCCGTTTCGCTGATTAAAATAGGAATTTTGAAAGTCATGCATATTGATTGAGGCATCCTTGGCTTTGGGGCCAAATTGTTCCAATAACTGTTACCTTCTGCAATCCCATTTCCCCAGACATTTCTCTCTGGCCCACCCAGATCCAAGAGGCCTGGCCTGCTGAAGTGTGCAGGAGTAGTTAGCAGTGATCCGGCCTAAGACAGCTCTGAGCACAGCTCATCATTTGCAGAGGTAACTTTGACTGAGATAAACATTCGCATAGTAATTGAATCAATCCATTTCCAGGAGGTGTGGCTTTAAATTTCCTAAAGTTAGACGAAAAACCAGTAATAAGTTGTGTTCCCCACTTTGCGAGTATCGAGTGGTCTCTGAAGTCCTTCACCGCCCATGCTGCTGTGATGGGTCAGAGAAAAGCTTTAGTCTGTCCTCTATAGAGTTTCCATGCTTGTTGAGGAGGGGGGAAACGCTTGGAAAAAAAAGCAACAACCCGGCTTATGAGCAAAGCCTGCTTTTTTCCCAGGAAACCCTCGGGCATTAAACAACTGAATGAATGCCGTCTCCAAAAGCTGTGATTCTCGATCCCAGTGGGCATGTAAGTGAGCGTGCCTCCCTCGTCGGAGCCTATTGTCTTTAGTCTCCGAAGAGAGAGAACACTCCTGTTCACTTGTGTGTGTGTGTCCTACAGGGAAAGTAGTGTGGTGGGCAGTGAATCAACACATTTAAATGTGAGGTTTCAAGATGGCGGAGGACACACGGAATTGAGGCAAAGTATTACCTTCTAGCACAGAAAGACCAACTCAGAGCCTCTTCGCAACTCTTTTCTCTCCTTCCCTACTCATCTCCGGTACTAAAGCAGCTGTGAAAAGCTGAAGGTTCTCGCTGGGGCGATGCGCTTTACTAACACCAACACAGCAAATATCTGGTGAGCGTCTGTCCCATGCTAGGCACTGCTCTTACTGATTTACGTGCATCACCTTATTGTACGGGGGCAGTGGACAGTAGATCTTGGTTCTGGCATTCAGTACCTGTCATATGCTGTGACAGTCCTGCTGCTGGGGGCCTGAATGGGGAGGAGACAATCGAGCAATTGCCAGTTGGAATATAGACCAGTGTGACCTTTGGAAAAAGAATGACACCGTTCCTCTTAAGATTATAAACGCCTGGTTTCATAGATACAACTCTCTAACCTCTAGGAATCCATGCTATAGCGGCAATAGCGACAAATATATGCAAGGATTCCTGCATGAGCCTGTCTGTGACAGTGTCACTTGTACGCTCAAACATGTCAAATCATCACCAATGTCTATCAACGGTAAAGCAAGTGGCAAGATGTCTAGTCTATAGGATGTGGAGTTGTTTCCACAAAATATTTTAAAATAAAATAAAAAAAAAACTTTGTTGGAACTGGAGAAACAGCTCAGCAGTGAAAGGTGCTTATTGCACCTACAGAAAAGTCAGGTTTTGTTCCCAGCACCCACATCAGGCAGCTCACAGCCACCTGTAAGCCTAGTTACAGAGAATCCAGTGATTGCATTTGCATTTGGCTGCCAGGATTAGCTGCATGCATAGGGAACACGTCGATAAACTCAAGGCACACATACCATGTAAAGTAAATTAATAAATAGATCATTAAAGGGAAAAAGTATAGGTCAGTATTTGCTATAAATAAGAACGTCAGTGTAATGTGCACAGCAATGTGTTTAGCTCTTGAAAATGCTCTTTTTGGTGTTGGTGGTGGTAGTGTTTTGAGACATGTTCTCAGTGTATAGGCCAGGCTAGACATTAGCTTACAATCCTCCCTCTTCGTCAGGTCTGAGAAAAATATCCTGATAGACAAATGTTAACAGAGTGGAGGGAAATCCTGCACTGTCTAGGCTCTTGGTTTTAAGTGGGGGAAGGGTAGTTTTGACGTTTGCTGCCCTTTCTCAAAGATGAGCCAACTGTTTAAATGCTTCCTGAAATGCTTGTTGTTTGAGGATGGTGGCATTGACAGGAAGCCCTTACTGTCTGATAACCTAGCTCTAGAGTGACAGCCTGAAGGTCAGGGCTGAGGAGACCCCCCCCCACCAAGGAAGAAAGTGGGTCACAGCTAAGGTAACAGGGGAGCAAAGAAAAATGCCTGAGCAGGCATGAAGAGGAAGGTTTCTCCGAAAGAAAGTCACCAGTGAGAACCAACTTGTTGGAGGAGGAGGCCGCTTGTTGGTTCCCAGCCACCCGGCTAGCTTAGATCCGAAATTAATCACACAGAAACTGTATTATTTAAATCACTACTTGGCTCATTAGCTCTCGCTTCTTATTGGCTAACTCTTACATATTAAGTTAACCCATCTCCATTAATCTGTGTAATGTCACGTGACAGTGGCTTACTGGCATTTTCAGCATGTCTGACTCTGGCAGCTCCATGGCTTCTCTCTGACTCTGCCCTCATTCTCCCAGCATACAGACTAGCTTTTTCCACCTAGTTCTGTTCTGCCCTTGCCATAGGCTCAAAGCAGTTCTTTATTTATTAATCAATAAAAGCAACACATAGACAGAAGGACTTCCCACACCACCAACTGTTTTAGGGGTCTCCTGGGGTCAACATTTGCCTTGTTTTAGCATCCATCCTGTGACCATGTTTAGGTACTCTTCCGACTTGTCCCACCTGTACAGATTTCTTCCTATACAAATAGTCTTTGAAAATGTCAATTGGGCAGATGACATGTGCACTCCTTTAAGCTCCTTCAAACAAGCATGCCCACTATCACCCTCACCTATGCTTTTTTTGTTTATTACCTTATTTCTTCTTCACCTATATGCCTTGTCTAGTCTGCCCTGCCTGCAACTATCCAACTTCCATGTGAATTCACACCTTTCACCTTTTACCTTTTGCCTCTACCTGCCTTACCTTGGATTCCTACACGCTGTCTGCCTTGTGGGTCCTACTCAGCCTTCAAGACTGCCCTCCAATGTCTGTCTCCCTTCCTAAATACCTCACTTGCCTCACAACAGAAGCATCCATGCTCCCTCTGAGCTCTGAAGCACTCTCTTATCTTGGGCAGGGGGAGCTGCATTGCCACTGTTCTCCCCAGAGGACACTGATGTGTGTCTACTCTTGTCTGTATCCTCAGCCTCCGTGGCAGTGCCCATGCAAGGCAGATGCTCACAGTGGGTGAAGAAATACCAAATGTATGGATTATGAGTCCTCTCTTTGGCCTAGCTTTTGTTTCAAAGGTCTCTTTACACAGAAAAATTTCTCCCTAGAGTATGTTTTTTTCTACTGGTTGAAGATCTATGAGGACTATCTTGCTCCAAGTGACCATTGTTCCATCCACAAACAAGGCCAAGGACTATCGTATGGATTGGTTACACTGGACTGTGCTGACTCCTTGAAGGGTCCTTGAAACCTGTTCAAACTCCAAGGAGCCTAGTCTAGCTGGGTCCTCAGCTGATCCTGGAACAGAACTAGTGGCCAGGCCAGCAGAGGGGTGTGACCACAGGGGTGTTCTCAAGGTAAAGGCTGAGCCTGCCCCGAAGCCACTGGCCTTTTAACAGCACAATGATCATGTAAGAGTCCTTGGCCTGGCTTGGCTCAGCCAGCCACTGATCACTGGCGGTAGCACTCCACCCAGGCTAATTGATCTGTTTCTGTCCTCTGATGGCCGCAGGCGGGAGTCAGCACATTTTCCTCTGTGCCCAGATCTTCCCTGTGCCAGGCTTACAAAAGTGAGCTTCTTGAACTGAGTGGCACAGGCCTGCTTGAAGTTGTCCTGCGTCTTGTGACCGTTCCTCCTCATCTTTTCAAGCTTTTCTTTCACCCCATCCTTGTTTTCTTTCTCCCTGGGTACGTCAGCCTTCTTTCCTCCCTCGCTCCCTCCTCCTCTCCCTCCATCTTTTACTCTCTCTCTCCCTCGCTCCCTTCTTTCCTTCCCTTTTCCTGGTCTTGTTCTCAGTCTTCCTGTCTCTGTCTGGTACTCTCTATTCCCCATACCATCCCTCCCCCTCCTTCCAGTCTACAGGACTTTCACTCACAAACATGGTTGAGAACTAGCCTATGGCTTGATTGTGCTGGGCTGTGCTGACTCTGTGGGGGTCCTTGGAACCTGTTCAGACTCCAAGGGACTGAGTCTAACTGGGCCCTTAGCTCTTCCACTGAGGCCTCGCTCCTACCCTGATGCCAGCATACCTTTCCCCAACATTTGCCAGCTTCCCCCTGTGCTTTCCTGCCCACGGTGTTGGACAGAAGTCTAATGGCTTTTTGTGTTCTCTGCTACTTCTCTCCTCCCCTAAGCACCCGAGAAAAGAGAATATTGTTTCCAGCTCCTGTCAATGCTGTTGCGGGCCCAGGTCCTGTTTAACCTTTGCCACCTTCCCTTCCCAATGGCTAAGCTGCTCTATGCTAACGTACAGAGCACAGATCCAGGACCCTGTCCAAAGTCGGTAGGGGGTTGGCTCGTGGATGTCCTCATGCTGAGTCTGGCAACCCAAAGTTTATGGATTGTCTTTTTGCCCTTTCTCCCCTTTCCTGGCAGGATCACTCTGTGTACTTAAGCTACCCATGAGTGGCCATGGATAAACTCTATGATTTTACCTTCACAAAGATGTTAGATGAG
This sequence comes from Chionomys nivalis, assembly GCF_950005125.1. NCBI lineage: Eukaryota > Metazoa > Chordata > Mammalia > Rodentia > Cricetidae > Chionomys > Chionomys nivalis. The sequence goes on from NC_080088.1 coordinate 70,126,011, forward strand.
AAAGTTGATGCAGCCACGGCCAATATATCTGCCTGTTCTTAAACCCAGAACCTTGCACACACTAGGCTAGCATTCTACCCCTGGCCTACACCTGGAGTCTGGCCCATTCCTTATCCCTTCTGCTTCCTTGTTTAGAACAAAACAGAGGCTGCGACCAAGTGTCCAATCGCTGAGGCCACAACTGAGATATGGAAGAAGTGCTTTCTTCATTTATGTATCCAACAGAATGTACCTGAGTACCGTTTATGTCCCTGAAAATGAAGTCATTCCAAGTTTTCAGTGTTTAAAACTTCGTAACGAAGGAAAGGAGCAGGTACACGGGACTGTGAAAAATGGCTGAGATAATTGTTAAGAAAGAGTCAGTGAGGTGACATAGAACACAGATGTATTCAATGAAAGAAACACAGGGTAGGGTATATTGGCACTGAGTCTTAAGTTTTTATACAAACAAGCCAATAAATAGACTTCCCGATTATTTGTATGTTTGCAAGGCAGGGAGACTGGCTTTACTAGAAAAAAAAAAGACACAAATAATTTTTAAAAACATCTATAAAGTGAATGCTGCCCTAACAAAAACTATCGGTCAGAGATTTAACCGCTCTGCACCACTGCCAAGCTCCACTGACATTTTTAATTAAAGCAGAAGTGTTCTGGGCTTGAGAAAAGACTCAGTGGCTAAGAGCGTGCACTGCTCTTACAAAGGACTGCAGTTTGATTCCCAGCATCTCTATCCAGAGCTCAGAACCACTTGTAACTCCAGCTCCATGGGATCTAACGCTGCCTTATAGATTCCACAGGTACCCCCATTCCTGTGTACAACCCCCAAACACACAGAGAGATTTAGAAATAAACTTTTAAAGTAGGCTTCATTTTATTTTACAAATTTCATACACAAATCCAATGAATTGCATCGTTTCCATATTTTCTTCTCCTCTCCAAGTCTGCTCCTGCTCCCTACCCCTTTTGAACTGGTGACCTCTTCCTCTCTAATTATTATTGTTATTATGTGTATAATACCAACACACACACAAAATCCTATTGACGACAACAGTATTATTGTTTATTATTATCCACGTGTGCATGTGTTTAAGGATGAGCATTTAGGATTGAACAGCCATCCTAGAACTCATCCCTCAAGAAAACAGATTCTCCTCCTCTTCCACGCATCTGCGGGTAAGGCCATGTGAAGCTTCCCCATGTATGTTGAACTAGCAACTGGTGCAGTCTTTTTGGAGGTCTTGAAAAGGCAACCATATCGTTCATGGGCGCAGCATCCCTGTCATGTCTAGAAGACATTATTTTACAGTGCGTGTTCTGGTCCTCTGGCTCTTTCACTTTTTCTACCTTCTCTTCCAAGCTGTTTCCTGAGCCTTAGGGGGTAAGGGTTACTTTATACATATACCAATCATGGCTGGGTTCCCCATGGCCACTTATCGTTTACATTCGAGCAGCCATGAATCTCTGTATTGGCCTCTGTCTACTGCACAAAAAAAAAAAAAAAAAAAAAAAAAAAAAAAAAAAAGCTTATTTTATGAGGGGTGAGACTTGCACTTGTGGGTATAATGCTAAGTGTTTATGTATTTGTATTTATAACATATTTATAGTGGAAAATGCCATTAGTAGGTTCTCCTCTAGGGTCTGAGACCTTTCCCATCATGGGATCTTGCCTAGCTTTACCATGTGGGACCATCCCTTTAAAATGTATTGGTAGAATTAATATTGGAATAATAGCCATCCTATCAAAAACAATTTACAGATTCAATAAAATCTTTGTTAAAATTTTCATGAAATTCTTCACAGAGACAGAAAATATCATAAAATTCATATAAAAGCATAAAACTAACAAACAGCCACAATCCTGAGAAAAGGAATAATGCTAGAGCAATAAAAACAGCGTGGTATGAGCACACAACAGACACATAGAGCCATGGAAACACAACTAAAGATCCAACCTAAGCTCACATAACTACAGCCACCTGACATTTGATAAAGATGCCAATGATTCTGGGAAAACTGAATGTTCACATACATGCAGAAGAATGAAATTGAATCCATATCTATCACTATGCACAAAAGGCAACTCCAAATGAATCAAATAGCTCACTGTGAAACTGTAAATGTTGAAACTTCTGGAAGAAAGCATATGGAGTAGTCTAAGATTACACACACACACACACACACACACACACACACACATCCAAGAAGGGATTTTCTGAATAGAACTCCATTCTCTCAGAAATTAAGGCCAACAGCTGGCAAATGGGACCTCATAAAAGTTAAAAAGAAAATATCAGTTGAGTGCAGAGAAAATCAGGGAGTAGAAATGAGTCTTTGCCAGCTTTATATCTGAGAAGGGATTAATATCCAGACTATACAAAGACGTCAAAGCACAAAAATCAAGAAAACAAACAATCCAAATTAAAATGTTTTATGGAACCAAATAGAGAATTCTCAAAAAAAAGTAAGAATAACTATAACTAAGAGGTATCTTTAAGTGTTTTCTGTCTTTAGCAATCAAGAAAATGTAAACTAAAGCTACTTTGAGCTTTTATCTCATCACCGACAGAAAGGCAAAGATCAAGAAAATAGCTGACAACCAATGCTGGTGAAGTCTCATCTATTACTGGGGGGGGGACCACAAATTGATACAGCCACAATAGAAATCAGTGTGGAGAATTTTCCAGAAGATAAAGTAAATCTACTGAAGGACCCAGCTCTACCAACCCCTTGGCATCTGTCCAAGGGACTTTTAGCCTGCTGTCGAGCTACTTGCTCACCTGTGTTTATTACAGCTATATTCACAATAGCGAAGAAACAGAAGCAACCTAGCTGTCCATCAACCAATGGACAGATAATGAAAACGTAGAACACACACACAATGGAATTTTACTCAGTGATAAATAAAAATGGAACCATGAGATTTTCTGGTAAATGGCTCAGACCACAAAACATATTGAGTGAGGTAACTCAGACCCAGAAATGCTACATGGCCCCTCTTATTTGTGGATCATAGCTCTGCATCTTTAGATAAAAATAGACATGTTTTAATCAATCTATAAGTCCCAATTTCAGATTGAACATTCTAAAGTCAAAGGGAAAAAGGCATGGGGATTTAGAAGCAAGAGGCCTGAGTTGTTCTGTGTGTGATATGCCATTTTAAGCTAACTCCTCTCTCAGCTCTCAGTTACATTTCCGCATCATATCACTTTAATTCTGTTTGATTCTCTCAGTCTTTCTCAATGACCTGTGTGTTCTGCCATGTTTTGTATAAGGCCTTCTGCGTACTGCAGGTCAATCATGTGTTTTTAAAGTGACAATCTTTGGGGAAAGGACATATGGGAAATACTTTCACAGATTTGGAAATGAAGAATAAAAACTGGTTAAGTACTTTACCTTTCAGTCACCACGTCTTTCCAAGTCACTGAGTGGCAAAGGGCAAGGTGAAAGACTTTGGTGCTATAAGGGTAGAAACCCAAACAACACCAACATGCAAGAATCTATGGATCCCAGAGTAGTAAGGTGGCCCAACTAAGTCCTTAATTTTATGAACAGGGAGACTAAGACCAGAGAATAAGCAGCTTAACCAGGTCTACAAAACAGTGAGTGACAGAGCTGAGACTCAGTCTTGCTGAACCATTGACCAGTGTCCTCTTTATGATACCATATTGTGTTTCTCCTCAGCTCCTCCACAGCTCCATGGCAGGTTTGCCCCCTCGTATCCTGACACCTAAGTTCCACAGCGAAAGCTCAATCCCTGATAGAGATGTGACATGGTGAGAAAATGGCAAGGACAACTTCATAACATACACTGAGGTGTCTCACCGCTGCATTAACCTGATTTCTGTCATTATAATAACATACCCAAGACGGGAGAGCTTTATAAAATAAACAGGTTCATTGAACTCATTGTTCAAGCAGCTCAATAGCATAGCATTAATACTCAGTTGGCTCTAAGGAAGGCTTTGCCATAGATGGCACCAAAAGGAGCCCATGGCAGAGGGACAGATAGCCTCACTAGAGAGAACCCCGGTGACGTAGGGATTCGGATCAAGGCTTTTAACTTATCTTTATAATATTAGTTTTATCTCTACTTATGCGTATGTGTACGTCTGCTCCATGTGCACGTGTGTGTGGGTGCTTCCCTGAAACTGCATGTGGTTGGGAGCTGCCAAACTGGCTGCTGAGAACCGAACTTGGGTCATCAGAAAGAGCAGCACGTGCCCTGAAACACTGAATGATCTCTTCAGCCCTGGAGTCAAGATTTTATACTAAGTCGTTATCATAATAACTCATTTAAGATCCTGAAGAGTGAACTTAACTACTTCCAAAAGCAACATTCTCAAACCACCTAAAGAGCTCCTTCCCTATTAAAGGTCCCATCACCTCAACTTTGCCTCATTAAGAACCAAACCTGAAACCTCTGAACTCTTACGTGGAGAATCGCATCTGAGCCACGGCAACTACCTCTGTTCTTTAGTGTGGGCCGCTGGGACTTCTACAGGTGGTGCCTCTCTGCTCCAAATCAATGCTGTTCACACTAGTTGAAGACATCCAGGGCAGATTCTACTATTAATTTTTTTTTCTGAGCTTTTTTGGTTCCTGTCCTGGAACTAGCTCTTGTAGCCCAGGCTGGCCTTGAACTCACAGGGATCCGCCTGCCTCTGCCTCCCGAGTGCTGGGATTAAAGGCGTGCGCCACCACCGCCCGGCTCTACTATCAATTTGGAGACACAGCAAACTGCCTTGTGTAAGAGTTTGAATGAGAAGGGTTTCAATAGGTTCATATGTTTGAATACTTGGTTTCCAATTGGTGAAACTATTTGGGAAAAATTAGGAGGTGGAGCCTTCTTTTTTTTTTTTTTTTTTTTTTTGGTTTTTCGAGACAGTGTTTCTCTGTGGTTTTGGAGCCTGTCCTGGAACTAGCTCTGTAGACCAGGCTGGTCTCGAACTCACAGAGATCCGCCTGCCTCTGCCTCCCAAGTGCTGGGATTAAAGGCGTGCGCCACCACCGCCCGGCCGGTGGAGCCTTCTTGAAGGAGGTGTGTCTCTGCGCATGATCTTTGAGGCTCCAAAAGACTCGTGCCATTCCCCATGTGTGCTCTCACTGTGCCTTTACTCAGAGATCAAGATAGGAGCTTTTGGCTGCTGCTCTGGCTACTCTTGCCACCATGTTTTTCCTCCGCCATCATGGGTTCTAAGCCCCTGAAACCACAAGATGAATTAAACGCTTTTTAAAAATTTAAGTGCCTTGGTCATCGAGTTTTGTCCCAACAATAGAAAAACAACTAATATGTCTTGGTCTCCATTAAGAAGACATGATAAGACATGAAGGAGGGAACGAGCAGACACTTTGTGTTTTGGCAGAGGACACCTTTGCATTCCAACCCAAACATTTCATATGCTCAGAATCCAAGTTCTTCCCCATAACCCTCAGGAAACAAAGATGATCCTTTAGCAATGAATTAACATGACCAAGACTGGGAAGGGCAAATGGACCTTCATTACTGTGAATCTAACCATAAGACAGAATTTTGCGGAGGGAGCTGTGAACTCCCCTTGTCTTGTCTAATTCTGAATGTTAATTGCCACTGATTTTGTGTGTGTAGGTGGAGCTAATAAGGACGCATGCTTTTTAACCATTGAACTGATTGTGTCTGTGTTTGGACCATGGTGATTTATTTTGACACACCTGTTCCCGTTGGTGTTAATTACTGTAAAGGATCGGGGTTCTCTCTCAGGGGGAGAACTGTAGAATGTCACTTTGCAGTCCGTGAACATAGCTTCTAATTATCAATGCTTTCGCCACCAGAATGGACTTAGCCCTTTCTCGAAGAGATTCGGCTTCACATTATCAACCATTCCCTAGACACGGCCTCATTAAAACTTGCTTTCTAGTAACAGGTGGGTGTGCCTGTGTGGTTCTCTGCACCAAGGTCCTTTGGCGTCATAGCTGCACTGCAGACACGCACCTACCTCCTGACTCCCAGAGCAGATTCTTCTCCCGTCGAGCCTTCTTCAATCACTTTGACTGAAGCAAAGACTACATTTCACTTCCTTTGAAAGTCCCAGGAGTACTTTGCTGGTTACCGCCTCGAAGACTTTGGACAATTTATTCGAATTATTTATTGACATTTGCTCTCTTTGCCTTATCTGAGTTGTCTTTGCCCTGGTGACATTGAAACCTTCCCCAGTGTGTAGTAAATGATTGATATGTTGACTTAATTGAGGTTTTCCCCTAACGTCCCACCTGGAAAGAAAGAGTTCCAATTTAAAATTTTTTTTGAGTTTTACATAGGAAAGGAATTCATACAGACATAACTTTTTTTTTTTTACTGCCTGGCATTTTATTGTGTTTTGCAGATAACACACTTTTACAGCCTAAAGGTTCTTGCAGCCCTAAATTAAACGTGTCTTTAAGTGAACTGAGACTACGGCTGAGTGGAAATACTTCTCTGGTACGTACAACACCTTGGACTCTCTCCCCTAGATTCTATAGCATCAAAACAAACAAAAACTGCTCTATTAATGTCAGTTGCCCAACGGTATGCCTGTTGTATCTCTGTGCTTTTCTTTCTAACATAGGATCCCTCTGTCCTTGAACTTACCGAGTGGACCAGGCTTCAAACTCACAGAAATATGCCTGCCTCTGCCTCCCGAGTGCTGAGTTGAAAAACACATGCCACCATGCCCAGCTATCTGTGTCACAGTCTTATCATTTTGTCACCATGTCACACGGTCCTGTTATTGCTACATATGTGAAGGTACGCTTTACTTGGTGGTCTTTGATGTAAATTTCCGGGATGTCAAGAGTTTTTATTTTAAAAGCAGCCAAGTCAACTGAAGAGAGCCTTGGGTGTTCTAACTGCCCCACCCACCAATTGCCTCTCCACTTTTATCCCTGTTCCTGCCCCTCCTTATCTGAGACACAACAGTATTGAAATTATGCCAGCTAAGGATGTCCTTGTGGCCCAGATGTATCCAAATGCGAGGAAGAATCTTGTATTTCTGACTTTGAATCAAAACTTAGAAATGTATGTTTGAGAAAGCATGTCAAAAACTGAAAAAGGTTGAAAACTAGGCTCCTTACCCCCCCCCCCCAAAAGGAGCCATTTGAATGCAAAGCAAACAGTTTAAAAATACAATTCCAACAAGAGTGATAACATAGATAGTCAACACCCTTACTGATGACATGGAGGCAGAGTTCGTGGTTTAGGTAGTTCAAAGTAGCCATAACATTCTTTTAAACCTGAGCTCTCTTGAATTCTGTGAAAGCTGAAAGAGGGCAGGAAACTGCGTAAGAAAATGTAGCAGAGGTTAGCTCCCAGGGCTTGAAGTGGGAGAGAAGAAAAGCCATCTCCATAACAACAACAACAACAACAAAAAAAAAAAAAAAAAAAAAAAAGCAATGTGAAGCATCGAGCCTTGCTATAGGGGCCACCGAAAGGCTCCGGATCTAGCCACACTACATTCTGAAACAGATTTTCACTGTAAACAAAGCAGACTGGTCTTGGATGAGGAGGCTATCTAGCACTTTCCGAGCTACAGAGAATTCAGTGGCTGGTTTCAAATGTTCAAAGGTCGGACTGACTTTTGCCAGGAGACAATGCCGCCGGTAACTCAAAGTTCAAGGCAGAGCTCACTCACTATTATAAAAGCCTAGAGCCCTTAAGGACGGTTCTAAATCTGCTCTGCTGTGTTGGCTAAATGGGCCAAAGCCTGGATGATAGTATATCTGTTTATAACTTGCTTTACTGAGAATTAAGCCCACTGTTGTGATGACTACCCCCAAAGAGTAAACTCATTTATCTCCAATATCGTTGTTTATTAACAAAGCACCTAAGAGCTCAGATGGGGACTCACAGTGAGATGAATGCTTTACCGCCCCCCCCCCCTCCCCACACACAACATCCACTCTGTCATACAAGGAGCAATTCCAAAACTCGGGTCCTAGTTTTCAAAGACATCCCAGATTGTAGAGAAGCAGCTCAGCTGATGGATGCGGGGATAGTAAACTGGAGACTTTGGGGGAAAGGTGCACCTTTTCAGGTGCCATGAGGGACATTTGTAACCTGTGGGAGGTCTCGTGAATTAACGGAAGTTTAGAAGAAGCTGGCCCCGGTGTATGTGGATGACTCTGAAGGGCTTATGACTTCGGTGGAGGAGCAACTGCAGATGGAGTGGGCACAGTCGGAGGAGCATGGGGAGTCTGAAGAAGCCCCTGACTGGTGCAGTCTCAGCATACAACTTACAAAGTGAAGACTAGCTTTTTTTTTTCAGCTCTTACTTAGTTTTTATTCATAATCATAAACTTAACTCTGCAATCCAGCTAGACTTGAAGGAGAATGAGGAAAATATGGAACCCAAAGAACTTAAGTGAGAGCAGAGATTACAGGGTACTGCGAGCAGATGGGGCTGGGGTGCTCTCCTGAGCTACAGAAGGAATGGTCTGATGGGTAAGAAGCCTGCAAGTCAAAAGAATTAGAGCTGTCCACAGTCGGAAATGGTGATCTTCTTGCTGGTCTTGCCATTCCTGGACCCAAAACGCTCCATGGCTTCCACAAAGTTCATGCCTTCTTCCACCTTCCCAAAGACCATATGTTTGCCGTCCAGCCACTCAGTCTTGGTGGTGCAGATAAAAAACTGGGAACCGTTTGTGTTTGGTCAAGCATTTGCCATGGACAAGATGCCAGGACCTGTATGCTTCAGGATGAAGTTCTCATCCTCAAATTTTTCTCCGTAGATGGATCTGCCGCCAGTGCCATTATGGCGTGTGAAGTCACCACCCTGGCACATGAATCCTGGAATAATCCTGTGAAAGGAAGAACCCTTATATCCAAATCCTTTCTCTCCAGTGCTCAGAGCACAAAAGTTTTCTGCTGTCTTTGGAACTTTGTCTGCAAACAGCTCGAAGGAGACGGGCCCAAGGGCTTGCCATCGGCCGCGATGTCGAAGAACACGGTGGGGTTGACCATGGCTGCAGCAAGCGGTGAGAGGGGACAGCGGCATCTGCAAAGCGGCCAAGACTAGCTTTTTAAGTGTTTTTTTTTTTTTTTTTTGACATGGCATCTACTTGTGGCAAAGATGCTACAACACTGTTGAATAACAATGAAGACTCCTGAATACTATACAAATTTAGAGGGAAGAGCAGTTCTTCTTTGAGAAGAATGGCTGGTTTATTATCAGGAAGTTGTTCTCCATCAGCCAGCATAGTATCCAAGCCTTTAATCCCAGCATGAGGGAGAGTTGGAGGCTAACCTGGTCTACATAGTGAATTTCAAGACAGCCAGGGCTGTAGAATAAGATTCTGTCTCAAAAAAGAAAAAAAACAAGATGTGTAATCAAGCAGTTTCTTATACTACAGGGAAATCATTCATGAAAGGAGGAATCATTGATGCTTTAAACCCAATATTCCCAGTATTAATTTGTCTTAAGAAATTGCTACAGCTGTCCCAAGTATTACCAACCACCAAGCTGACGAGCCAACAGTTGTCAAAATTGAGGCGAGGACATCCACTAAGAAAACAAAATGTTTTTTGTATGGGAGTAAGTTTTATAGTACAGTTGGTACAGTACTTGGTGAACACATATGAGGTCCTGCATTGATCCCCAGCACCACATAAACTGTACCCAGTTTATGGCGGCATGTGGTCCATGCCGACAATCCCAGCACTCTGGGGTTACAGTGTAGCTGGACTTTCTTTGGACCACCAGATCCCAAATAATGACACAGAGACTTATTATTGATTAGGAAAGCTTGGCCTTTAGCTTAGGTTTGTCTCAAGTAGCTCTTATAACTTAAATTAACCTTTCCCTATTAATCTACATTCTGCCAGGTAGCATTTTACTTCTCCTCCTTTCTATATGTCCAGCTTGCTTAGTGTCTAACCCTGAGTTCCTCTTTCTCACCAAAAGTCTTGCCTATTCTCTCCTGCCTAGCTATTGGCCATTTAGCTCTTTATTAAGCCAATCAGAAGGCACCTTAGGCAGAGATATCTCTTTACAGCATAAAAAAAGATTACCCTATAACTGTACAGGCTAGTGTCAGATGTACAAAACTTGTTTCAGCTACATAATGAGTTTAATGTCAGCCTAGGATACACAAAAGCATGTATATGTGTGTGAATGTATACATATGTATATGGCGTATATGTAGATATATCTATATACATACACAAAATGTGTGTATGTGTAACTCACTTTAATGTAGTATTTGCTTTATGGTAGTGATCTTAAACGTAACCCACAATATCTCTGAGGCATGCCTATACATCTACATGCACATAAATAAAACTACTGAAGTCTATAAGTGATGGATAATATAAAACTAGCAGACATCTCAAGAAAGAAAATACGCATACTTCCTGTAGGAAATGACTAGAGGTAGGTTCACAACCTTTAATGCCCAACTACTCCCAACAAAGGAACCAAAATGGATGACACACTATTTATGGATGAACACTGCAGCTGGAACAGCAACGGCAGAGATGGCAGATGCAGTCACTGACTACAGAGAATGAATGTGGAGCATACTGTAACGGTGGACATACAGAGCAGAGGAAAAACAGGAAGCAGGTCAACCCTAATTTGTTGGTTTATCATTCACGTGTTTATCTAACAAACCTTTATTGATATGTTGTAATGTCAAATACTCTGCTTACACTGCAGATATGAAAGTAAACAACAATATCTAATTCTTGCTATTCGGCTCTGCATGATATGGCCAATGGCCAAATCGGGCTGGACATCAATAAAGTTTTATTGGAGCACAGTCGTAACACTTCTTTCATGTGTGCCTTTCCTTTGTCAGTACAAAGTTAAGTAGTACTAACAGAGACCCTGGACCTTGCAGTTCTAAAACCTCAGTCAATAGCATTTATAGAAACAAAGAGTTGATCTTGATTTCAGCTCACTAAAAAGTCACTAAATACATGGAAAACAGTGCCACATGGGACATGGTGCCACAGAGGACACACACTCCAGAAAATAATCAAGGAAGGCATCTCTGATTAGCACCATGGGGGCAGAGAGCTGCTATGTTACAAATGACTGTATGGTGCCTGGCACATAATATGTGCTCAGTTCATATTTGTTAACTAAATACGTAAAGAGCAGGGCTAGAGAGATGTCACTGTGGCTACTCTTCTAGAGGACCTGGGTTCAATTCCCAGTACTCACATGGCAGCTTATACCTGTCTGTAACTGCAGACCCAAGAGGTCTGATACCCTTTGCATCTGGTATGCATACATTCATGCAGGCAAAAAACACATACACATAAAAACTAATAAATAAAAAACAATACTACAATATGACCCTGACCCATTGCATACATACATGAAAAAGTCAGAGAATAAATAAACTGTATTTTTAAAATACAAATAGATTGTTTATAAGGTTGAGTGGAAAGCTGACAGTCCAGGAGATGTGTGGGTGCATGGGCACAGCACAAATAACAGGGTGCCACTGAGAAGGGATTCAGTCAGAGAGAGCGAACTCTTTGTAGTTGGAGGAGGAAGAGATAAGCTGTAAGAGGGAGAGGAGCTGGCTCAGCCAGGAGCAGTTAACTTTCAGTATAGAGCTAGGGCTTGATTGAGATCCACTGCATTTTACATTTTAAGACAAGCTCAGAATGTGTCCTCAGAAGGTCACGTGGGACACTTTGTAGAGAACCAGTTACAAGAATGGCAAGCCTGGGGCAGGGAACTTGTCTATGAGTTAGGGCGAATCCCAGGGACTCACAGGTAGTGACACTGGGGATAGGATCCATAGATTCGTTGAAGGGGGTTTAGGAAGTAGGGTTAGTAGGATTCTGTGATTTAGTGCTGTTGAGGCTGGGTGGGGGTGAGGCACAGAAGGGGAAAGTTAAAGAGAACGACAGGAATTTTTAAAAATGTTTTTATCTATTTTTTCACAATTTTATACCTACTCACAATGTATCACATCCAACGCCACTACCCTTTAGTCTTGAAATTTTGAGTAGAAGGTAGAGCCCTTCACAGAGACCAAGAAGACATAAGAAATTTATAAAAAAAAAAAAAAAAAAAGGAAGAAATATTGGCTTATTTGGGACATTTGCAATTGAACAATTTAGGATATATTATAAATATTACAATTCAGTGAATATATATGTATATATAAATATATACATATACACATATACACACACGCATATATATTTCAGGAAGATTTTGAATATGCAAATTACAAACTCAAGTAAGGAGTTGGTGCTGATGTTGCTTCTGCAGAGGACCCCAGTGTTGTTCCCAACATCCTCCCTGGGGACTAGCAATACTTGTAACTCCAGCTCCAGAAGATCCAGTGCCTTTTCTGGCTTCCACAGGCATCTTACATGTCTGTGCAGATACACCCACACAGACAAACATGCATATAAATAAATTAGTTAATTGTAAACATCTAAAGAATAAACTTGTGTGAAGACAAAATTGGGAATTATTAAAATCTAGAGACTAAACTAAAGTTATCTGAGTAGGTGACAGTTTCTAGAAAGAGAAAGAAAAGACGAGTTAAAAAGAAAGGCAGAGAAGGAAGGAAGGAAGTGTGGAAGGAGTCCAGAAAAAGAAAGTCAGAAGTATGCCAATGTCTAATAGAAAGAAGCCTATGAAGTTGTAGCGGAAACCAAGGCAGAGCACTTCAAGATCAGGAGCAAAGCCAGTAAAATTTCATGTAAAGGAAATAAAGGACATGATTTGGTCAAGGTCAAGTGTTTCACACGGTTAAGAATGTCTAGTGTACAAACACTGCAACCGAGACAGAGGCAGGCCGGGTTTACAATTGCCCTTCAGGAGAGCATTTATGATAGAGAGCAACAGTGGAAGCCAGACACCCAGCCGAGACCAGAGGGGCCAGGCGGTGCAGGGTGTTCATGCAGGATGTCTTACAGGAGTCTGAAAGCTTGTTTTCTCGCTGCTCCTCGCTCTGCTTGCTTGTGTGTTCTTTCTCTTCCCTCTCCCACCTCTCCTTTCCGCCTTCCCCCTCGCCATCCTCTGTACAAGAGATGTGATAAAGCTTAAACTCCAGCTGAGTGGGAAATGATATTTCCACTTTAATAATCATGGAAAGTTGGTTTCTGCAGCAGATGACTTCACAAGTTTTGTCTCTTTAGAAAGAGAAATTTACTGACCCAACCTATTCTCTTTTTTGGTTAAGTTTCCAAGAAGTTTAGAATCAAATTCGGTTCCCCTGGCTGCCTGGTAATGTTTGCTGACACTTCCCTCACCTGCTTTCTGTTCTGTTTTAAACCTACATATCTTACTTAAGATTATTAGCCCAAGATGTTCACAAGAACTTTCTTATTTAATATTCACAGCCTCTGTCCTCCACCCAACTGTGTGACAAACTCGATGGCTGTTGCTACTGTCTGGAGGAGGTGTTAGCAAAGAGGGGCAGGGCTGGCTTTCCAGAGCTGTTCAGTGCGGTACCAACCCACTCTCTCCTTAAGGCAACTTTAGCAATGTAAACCAGAAGGAAACCATTCTGTTGTTTACGCCATTCTTACTGTGGACCTTGTCAGAGCAGCTGAACCTGGGGTCTGCCTGACAGAGTCACCAGGGAATAGCAAGCAGAACACCGAACTAACACCAAGTAAAAACCCTGTAAGTCACAAGGTAGAGTCAACAGGTGAGTTAGGCATGACCTCAACCTCAGGAAACCCAGCTGAAAGAAAATGTTAGGCACAAGCATTTCAGCCATGCAAGGAAAGAACAGCTCCAACACCCGAAGGCAGGATGGTGGCCATCAGCATGGGCCTTAGGATGAGGGATCATCATTACAGATGGGTAATATGTGAGATCAACTTTCAAGGGGAGATAAAAACTTGGCTCACAACAGTGAGTAACAAAAAGGCTAAGGTTCTAGCTCAATGGTAAGGCTCTTGCTTAGCACGCAAGGCCCTAGGTTCAGTCCCAGCACCTCTGGAAGTGAAGAAAAAGCCACAAGACTTCTCAGATAGAAAGAATTCTACATTTCCCTCAGATTTTAGATTCTGGTCATTTGAGAAGCATGATTCCAAAGAGTGGCTCCAGGTCACGTCACCCCTCACCCCAAACAGGACACATTAACCTTGTAAAACCATGACAGATGACAAAATGTTTTCAGTATTTAGGAGAATCAAATAGTTTCCAAGTCTCTGTTCTCCCCCATTTATAAGGAGGCCCTTGATTCACTCATTTTGAAGCATTTTGGTGAATTAATTGGAGCGTTCCTATAAGTACTTTGCTGAGCACAGCTTCACGGACTTATTACGAATTACAGAAAGAGGAGAAGATACCAGAACAGTATCCTCTACAGAAGCACCCACAACAACTTCCCCCTAATGCAAACAGACTTTCCCTCCGATTAGCACTCTTTAAGGAAAGGACTGGTGTCTTACCCTAGGCTTTTGTTGCTTCCTCGTGAAGGAGTGAGCCCTGAACAAACCCCAGTCCTGTAGCTTTGAGTGAGAATAGAGAGATTGCTGCTGTTTGTTCTGCAGTATTGTCCAGGTGGAGCACAGTGTGCCATTTCAGTCTCCATATGCAGCACGTGATGATTAGATCAAGCATTCGGTGCAGCATTTGGTGCAGCTATGACTGGAGGTATTTATCATCAGTTTAGGTTGAGAATGTTTAACAGCTTCTCAGCTACTCTGAAAGGCACAACTGATTGTTGGAACCATCGTCACTCCACAGTGACAACCAACATGAAAAGATGTACTTCGCATTCAGCCATGCCCCTAAAGTCTAGACTCGGACACTGAGAAGGAGGTGTTGAGCTTGTTCATGTAGGAAGAGAAGGGTCTACATAAAGGACCTGAAGCTTGAGGGGGAAAATGGCTGGGTGTGTGAACCAGTTGGAAAGAAAATCTGTCTCTCAGATAGATGTGCTGCTGGCAACTTCACCATAAACAGGTGGAACTGGCAAGTAACTTTGAGCCAAACTTAAATATTCCTGAACCCATCCTCCCATAGTTCAAGCCTACAACATTAAGTTAGGCCCAAACATAGCCCAGAGATTTCGCTTTATTTGGACCCAACAATATGAACTATTGTTTGCTTGAGTTCTAAACTCCTGCTCTAACCTAAAAGACATTTTTTTTTTCTCAACACTCCCTTTTATCCTCAGGTCTGCTCTCCCCACCACCGCAGCTGGAATGATCACTTTGACCCTGTGGGATCATGTGGAACTTCTATTCAGATGCCCCCCCCATGGCTCCCCATCTCCTCCAAAGTTAGAACCACATGCCCAGCAGGTTCTCCTGCTGACATGTGGATGCCATTCCATATTCTGCTCTGGTCCCCTGGCCTCCTCGCTTTTCCGAGGATGCTCAATTAAATTCACACAAAAAGTACCACTTCAAATGATGTCTGGAACAGTCTTCCTTCCAGTTGCCACAGGTGCACGCCTTCGTGTTTCAACTGAAGCATCACCTTGGCCTTGTGCACCGTGTGCTTTGCTTAAGATATTCTTAGAACAGACTTCGGCAAAACCTGCGGTGTCTTTTCTTTTTGTGTGTGTGTCTTTTCTTTTGTTCACCCCCTCAATAAATGTAACCTCTGTTGTTTCAAGAATGTACCTGTTTTATTCATCCAATTCTGTATTCTATTACTTTGAAATGCATATGGAATATAGAGACACTCTGTAAATCCTTAAGGAAAGAGTATTCAGCTGACAGTGGTGCTACATGCCTGGAGTCCCAAGCTCTCTGGACCTGGAGGCTGAAGGATAGGGAATTCAAGGTCATTCTTGAATTTGTAGAAAGTTTGAGGCTTGGACTATGGTTAAGCCCACTTCAAAAAGCGAAAACAAAACAATAAGATCAAAAAAAACAAACAAACAAAAGCACTATTTAGAGTGAGACACATTCTTTATAGGTTGACTTCTTTCTGGTGTTAGACTTTTGGTCATTAAAATGTCTGGGGTCAAAGTTGATGGCTCAGCAGGTGAAGAGCTTGCAGAGCAAGCATGTCAGCCCAACTTCAATCCCTGCAACCCATAAAATGAGAGGAGGAGGGGTTGACTCCATAAAATTCTCCTCTGATGTCCATAACAGGTGCATGTCTAGATACATACAGCATTCACATGCATGATGATAAACAATTTTTTTTAACTAAAAATACTATAAAAAGATGTCAGACAACACTCAGGAACAAGAACTGGGATTATGGTTTCTTACAATTGTCTAAGTGTCCTGAGTACTGAACTCAGGTCCCCTAGAACAGTAAGCAAGCACACTAAACCACTGAGCAAGCGCTAGTCCAATTTTTGCTTCCTTTAGACATGGTCTCATGTGCTCTTGATCTTGCTATGGTACCAAGCATGGCAAATTGCAAGATACTCCTGAAGGACCAACCGGTAACTGGCCAAGTGGACAACTCCCAGACCTAAGGGCCCTATCACTCTCGCATGGGGTGGGTTCCATCACTCTGTCAAATCCAGACAACTATTATTTCCTGCCTGAGTAAACAAGGTGACAGGCATGGGTGCAATGTCACTGTGTCAGCCTTGACAAAGCCAACTGTTTTACGGGCGCTAACGCTATCGGGTGGTTTGGGCTGAGGCAGGTTGTGCTCTTGATGAGCGGGAATGAAGTGTCTGGAGGTGTCAGAGCACAGTGTGGGAGCTCTGGGGACAGGTTCCAGATCCTCAGCTGGCGATCCAAATCTGCGCTTGATGGCTTCACACAGGCAGAGCTTACAGACTTCCCCAATACCAAGTCTGCTCTCTGGCAAAAGGATTCACAAACAGTTTCTGCCTAACCACCTCATGATGTAAAGTGAGCAGAATTAGCTTTTCTAACTAGACAGCACTCTGTGTAGATTGTTCAGTGAGTGGCTAAAAGCTGTTATCCAGGGCCTTAACTGACTCCTAGAAAGAACAGTGGTCACGTCTGGTAGACAGTCTCTCCCAGATCTCCTCAGTGGAGAAGAAAGCTGGGGGATGGAGGAAGCTAACTTTATGACACCCAATTTTAGGAGCCAGGTGTGGAGGTTTGTTCAGTGATCTTTCCGAAAGATATACACACACCTCAGGACAAGGTTGTTTCTAACGTATGCAGTATTTCATTCAAGTCAGTTAATACTAATGAGCTAAGCCAGACTCAGCCACAACTTTACCTTCCTTCATCTGCACTCCCTGGAACTTGTGATGGAATTTTAAGCCATCATATTCTTGATGCATTTTTTTCCTCAGCTGGTAAACTGAGGCTCAGAAGAATGAACCAGTTACTACACAACTAAATCAACAATAGGAAGCGTTGTTGAACTCTGACCTTCTGACCTCAGTTTCATTCTTTCGAATACTCTTTGTATTCCAACCAGGTCCAAAGGGTCGGGCAGCTACAGGCTCCATCTGCCATTTTGAGCTTGGATTTCCCTCTTTGGAAATTATCCTTTAACAGTCAAATCCTCTTTCTGAGTCAGTTTCTAACAGCCAAGCCTCCCCAGCCTCAGGGCCACCAAGGCCGAAGGTAGACTGACGTGTTTCGTCCAGGACACCAATACTCCGTGTTCCAGCAATCAGTGCTATATCTCTACAGGAATCCTAAAGACTCACTGTTTCTTCTTACAGACTAGTCAGCAAAGCTGAAGGAAGTGTGTTCCCTGCCCCAGGTCACACAGCTAGAGTGCAGTAGGACCAAGATTTAGAACAGACTTACCCAGTCCAGAGCGGGTTATTGCCTTAGTACCCTCAGCAGAGCTTTGACCTTGAAAAAGGAACCTGGTGATTGGAGCTCATTCCAAGGGGTGATGGTCTCCCCACTCTTTCCTGGGGGTGGCGGCCCTGTGACCGGAGGCTCTGGAACATATCTGCAGCCTCGCCACATACTAAGTGGTGAGAACTGGGGCAAGTCACTTTACGCCCCCTCAGATACGAGAGGCGATAATGCCTCCCTAGCAGTTGTGAAAACTAAGGATTGGAAGAGATAAGATTCCAGCTCCAACCAGTAGCCTGTGAAAGACAGACACAGCCAAAAATGTCAGCTGATGACCTTCGTTTTTCTAACACATATGCTAGCTAGGGTATTGTTTACATTGTTTTATTGTGAAGCCCTTGCTTGTTTTCTTTTAAATTATTTTTATTTATGTGTATGTGTCCACGTCAGTGTATGCCACATGTTTGCCAGTATCCTTAGAAGCCATAAGAGGGCATTGGCTCCTCTGGAACTGGAGTTCTAGAGTGTCATGAGTCACCTGGTAGAGATGCCAGGACCAAACTCAGGTCCTCTGGGAAAGCTGAGAGGACTGTTAGAGGCTAGTGCATCGTCTCTCTTGTCTCCCGTAAGCCTTTTGTAATACCTTGCTTAAATGGACAGACTATGTACAAGAAATGTAGAAATAACTTTTAGAAACTGTTGAATTTTTATACCTGACCTAATGCCAAAGTTTATTTGTAGCTTATCATGTCATCATACTGTTCTTTCAATCTTGACAAAAACATACGGTTGACATGTTAACAAACACCTATTGAGCACATGTCAAGGACTGAGCGAAGTTTCCTATTTCCCATCATTCCATTTGATTCTAGAAGAGTCAGATCCCATTGTTGTTTCCATTTTTTAGATGAAAAAAAACTAAAGTCCGAAGTGTCTAGAACCCTCGGTTATATAACTGTTAGGCAAAAAGACCGATTAGAGGCCTGCAAGATGCATTTGATGTTGCCTTGAATCAACACTACCAAAAGAAAACATTCAAATGTTGTGTGTGACTTGCAATCAGTATACATAAAAAGTAGGCAAAATAGAGCTAATCAATTTTGAATTTATGCATGTGCCTGTGTGTGTGTGCCTGGCAGGCATGTGCTTGTATGTATGTGTGTATCTGCATGTGTGTATATTTGGATGTGTTTGTGGCTGTGTGTATATGTGTGTGTGTCTGTGTGTATATGTATGTGTGTATTTGTGTGTGTCTATGTGTGTCTGTGTCTGTCTTTGCATGGGGGCATGTACTTGTTTGTATGTATGTATCTATATTTGTTTACACATGTATGTTTGTATATGTGTGTATATGTGTATTGTGTGCCTGTGTTTGTGTATATGTGCGTCTCTATGTATGTTCATGTGTCCGTGTGTCTATGCATGTGTGTGTTTGTGTGTGTGTCTTGTGCATGTCTGTCTATGTGTGCATTTGTGTGTATACATCTGTATGTGAGAGGGAGAGGGTGGTTAGTAGGCAGGATTATGAACACATATATAAACTACAGAAATTGTGTATTTATGGATGATAGCTATTCCCTTCACAGAGAGACATGTACATGATCTCTAAGTGACATATCATTTACTGTGCACAAGGACAAATGTGCAATCTTTAAAAGACATAGAACACAGAGACTGAGCCTTTTCCCAAACTAAACCTCACAGAATTCTAAATAAATGGCTGTATGAGCATATTTATATTTTATAACATAAGTAAATTTCCTTTAAAGTATGCTTAAAAATTGTTCTTTTAATTTGTTTGTTTGTGGTTGCTGTTGTTTTGTTTTTCAAGACAAGTTTGAAAACAAGATTGTATAACAGCTTTGACTGTCCAGGAACTCACTATGTAGACAAAGCTGGCCTTGAATTCACAGGGATTTTTCTGTTTCTACTTTCTGAGTGCAGAGGAAAGGGGGAAGGAATAAAGAGGACTCTTCAGTTTGGGGAAGTATGAGGATAGGTTTAAAATAGAAAGAGGTAAGTTCTTTAAATGGTCAAGACGTTGGGCACAGGCTACTTTTATCTTCAGTGGAACTTTGAGCTTCTCAGAAAAAAAAATCCAATGTCCTGAAACCTAAATAGAGTGAACAGGGCTTCTGACTCCCCAAGGTTCAGATCAAGAGCCCAGCTCTTCCACGGAGGACAGTAAAACTGAGAGATGGAATGTCCGTTATAAATTACCCCAGAGTCTGGTCAATAACAATTTCTTTTGATGTCCTTTAAAAAACCTGGGATGCAGCCAGAAGAAAGGTACCCAACAGGCTAAGCCAAGAGAGCAAGAAAATATCTACAGCTGATTTCATTTTCATAGCACTTAACTACTACAAATCACAAGTAGGAGAGCTGTCCAAATGTCTCCGCTCTGCCATGCAGGCTACCTGGCCTCTGTTATTCTCGCATATCGGCGTTCCCTAAACCCTACTTCAAAAAAGACTCCTGAAATCAGAAACAATGACATTCACATCTTAGCTGAGCCATGTAACAGGCGTGGCCAGACACAAGATACCTGGCCTCCCCACGTGCTTTTTGTCTTGGTCTCACCTCTGCCAGTGCGCCCTACCTTACTAGATAACATCAAAATAAAACAATGGCCGTAAGGGCACATTGGGAGGCAATCGAGATTTTGGAGCAGAAAAGACTGTATTATCTCAAATCTAAGAGGTAAGAGATGGAGAACCAGCACAGTGGCTAAGAGGGCTCACTGTTCTACCAGAGGACTTGAGTTCGAGTCCCAGCACCATGGTACAAAATTACAAGCAGTGAATGATGCAGGTGAATGCACAGAGACATCCCTGGACAGAGCCTGGACAGAGCCTGCCTGGATCTTAAAATACACCTTCACAATATAGTCAAGGATTTTCCCTGTGCTGTCTTGATCTAACCCATTTATGTCTTCATATTAACTGCCCGGTTGGACTCTTTCTACTTTTGGGGGATATCTTTCTCTGCCTGTCCAGATAATCTTAATCTCCCCAAGAAAGGAAAATTGATTCTTCCTGCCATCATTGCAAGGTCAATCTGAGACTTGCTGGCTGTCATATTTGGACCCCATGCCCGAACTCTTCCCTTGCTGTGGATGCATGGTTCTTTGAGGTCAACAGTTTTTCTTTGTTTCAGTTGCCAATCAAATGCTAAGAGATAAGGGAGCACTTCACACATGAGATCCCCTTTAACCCTTTCTGCTGACCAACAACGTTAATCCCTTGCTTAGCAGGAGGCAGAGGCTCACACAGGTTGAACAGGTGTCTAAGTTTATAGCTGTGAAGTGGGGAGGTCAAATTGGAATCCCGGGTTCTGTGGTGCCAATCCTTTCCACGTCCACGCTCCCATACACTATACAGGGGGTAGAGCAGGAAGCCCTCACTAAATGCGCTTTGATTAACTGAAAGAACAGGGTAAATGGGTGAGGAACCCCGCCAGTCTTCAAATCCGAGCCTGTCTCTCTTCCATACGGAGCCTCGCGTTCCTTCTAGGTAGTGGCTGTGCAGCAAACATTTCCTGAAGGAATCGAAGGAGCCTGCTGTGTCTGGCTAGCCCTCAGCCTGTCCTGCAGCATTTGTAAGTAGGCTGCCATGCCTTGGACAGGTGGCACAGGAGAAAAGAATACATCAGCCATTTGCTCTGTTCTTCGGAGACTCATCTTTGATAAAAATGCGAATGACTGATGTTTTTCAAGCCTAAGTACGAAGATGCGGCTGAAAGAAGAAGGGTTGTTTGAACACAGAGAATCCCCAACAGAACGTGACAGGTGGCCATTAAGGTAAGCCTCATCCTGAGCAGGAATAAAGGACCCTCGGGGGAGGAAACTGAGCTGAAGGGCATGAAGAATAACCGGATGACTCACCCATCAAAATAGGAAGCTCTCTCTGGGAAAGATGGCGGCACCAAGGATGCCTAAACCACAAAGATCCGCTGAGGCTCTTACCACACTGGTGACTACGTTCTTGCTTCTTGGTCCTTGTGATGACTGCACCCTGTCAGTCTGCCGGGGCGTCACAGAGGTAGTGGAGCAGAATAGTAGGAGACCCTAAGACCTAGACTCACTCTGTTTGCCTCTAAACCTTCCTAACTCTGTGACCTTTGAATGCATTTGTTCATGTTGTGGAGACCCCCAACCATAAGATTATCTCGTTCCTATTTCATAACTGTTATTTGGTACTATTATGAATCCTAATGTGAATGTCTGATATGTGATGCCCAAACGGGGTCATGAGCTACAGATTGAGAACCACTACTCTAAACAAAGCTTCTCCCAGTCAGCAGTCATGCAAATGTTTGCAAAGAGGAGGTAATAACAACTCTACCATCACCTCATTATGAAGAACAAGGTGTTGATACCTGTGAAGTACACAGACTAGTGGCTGGCTGATAGGAAATATTTGGTAAAGGCTGGCTACTTGTGTGTGCTTTGAACTCTGTAAATTTAGACTGAAGTATCCAGAGAATCTCGGAAGGAAGAGACGATGTTCGCATCCTACTCAGATCTGAGATAGGTGCACAGCATCATTTATCGTACATATTCTAACACCTTCTGGCTGAGATGATGGTTGCCCGTCAACGCAGAGACAGGCTCCCCTGAGCTGCTGTTTGTCACGTTTCTCTATAGCCACACTGCGAGTGGACTGTACACTCTGCGCTGGGTCTATGAATTCCACGTTCAACTCAGAGGGGAGCAGGGAAGGCCAGTCTTCTAAGGTCACTAAGTCATCTTCGTTATTACTTAAACATAGCAGTAGATTTATCAGAACCCATGACCTATTTGTGGAACACAAAAATATTATTCTAACCTCAAAAGTAGATACTTGAATAAAAGAATGAAATGCTGATTTAAGACACATTTTAAACATTAAAAAATATACTTTGGAGAAATAATAATTGTATGCAAACAATTAACAGTCAAATGCTAGACTTAGCTTTCTTGAAAATTTTTTGATTTTAAACTTTATAGATTTTTTTAAACTATGAACATGTTTTAGCACAAACAATTTTTAAAATTATAAAAGGGGAATAAGTGTTTCAGAATTCTATTTATTTACTTGTCATACATTTTAGCTTGCCACCAAATGCTAAAGGTTTTAATTTGTCATATTTTCTGTAAAATACTTTAAATACAAGGACCCAATTAATATGGAAGATGCATCTTGAACTGACAGAGGAGATAAAACTAAGTTAATTTTACAGGAATTTAGACAAACGAAACAAGTCTATGGTACTTTAGCAATAGTCATATTAGGGCTTTCTCTTGAGTGAGACTTCAGCTGAGTCTGAGACAGTTTAGAGAAGGTGGTAGTCGTGGTCAAAACAGAACAGGCCAAACCTCAGCTCTGTCACGTTGGCTACTCGCCTGACGGGCTTCAGCATGTTCACCAAAAAACAACCAAACCTATGAAGCTGTCGGAAAGCTGAGAACCAATCGTGTATGAAAAGCACTTGCAACACAGTAGATGCCGTTGGTACGAGGACGATTGTCTGGCACATTTGAACCAAGATTCCACTAGACTGTGTGTGTGCTGTATTTGTTTGCTTTTAGACCAATATTGCTTCATACTGTTGTCGCCTTCAAAGCCAAAGGAGGCTGACTCCTTTGTTTTCTCTGTAACAGTTTCTTTAGTGTCTTCAGGAAAGCACCCCAGCAAGGCTATCACACCCTACACACACTGGATGTGGTCTGTTGATAAAGACGAGAACGGCACCAAAAATAGGATTGGGAGATGTGTTCGCTTCTGATTTGATATCAAAGAGCTGTGTGAATTTAGACACAGGTGCTTGTCTTTTTGGCCTCAAAACAACTTTCCTCTGAAACTATGACGGGAACCTACTTCTATGGATTCAGAAGTTTTAGACATAGATTCAAGACCAGACAAGGAAGAAAAATCTATAACAATGACTTCAGGTGTTGGAGATGGTAACTATCCACAGCATGTCCAAATAGACACAGTATTGGTCATCTGTCCACACAGCTCTTTAAAATTGGAATTTCAAATTTAAGTGAGTCAGTCCAGCTCTTCTCCCCTGTGACAGACCATTGTTTTCACAACAGCCTTCGTCACCGATACCTAAGTCTGATGCCTGTCCACATTGTTTCTAGTCCTGGCAGTAGGCGCACTGCTTCACAAATGGCCTTTCCCTCTTCCTTCTTGTTCTGACCGTAAGTACATATGGTAGGGAGCTGGGGTACAATGCATAGTTCCAGATTTTATTTCCATCTATTGAAGTCCCACATATCCCTAAACATGATTACTAACTGATACTGCATTGTGACAGTATCTCTTCTTATAGTTAAGTCAGCAAAGAGTTCAAA
This sequence comes from Chionomys nivalis, assembly GCF_950005125.1. Taxonomy (NCBI): domain Eukaryota; kingdom Metazoa; phylum Chordata; class Mammalia; order Rodentia; family Cricetidae; genus Chionomys; species Chionomys nivalis. Next base: position 70,149,998 of record NC_080088.1, read on the forward strand.
CGAATATTTTTGGTTGTCAGTCCAGCCTGTAAGGGCTCAGCCCTCTTTCTAGCCCACAAGTTCAAATTCAAACTGTTCCACTTCCCAGTTTGATCGAACATAGAAAGAGTTAACTTGAGAGACAGATTGTTCTCTAGAGATACCCCCAAACTGGATGCTTTCACAGAGGTGATGGGTTAGAGATTCAAACAGAGAATTTTTTTTTTTTTTTTTTTTTTGGTCTTTCACTTTCCTCTGAACCCAACGGCTTTTATGATTCTCTAGTGGCCCTCATTCTGACAAAGCCAACTCTAGAAGTAGGGGTGTGAGGCTGTATATTGGGATTTTTTTCTTTTTATAAAGGAGCTGTACATCAACCCTGTTAGGGAAGAGAGAGATGACACACGGTTAGTTGAAGCTTAGTGCTGACAACTCTGGGCTCCGGGGTTCTGAGCCATGCAATGCAATTAAAATAGAAATGGCAGCATTGTGACAATAAATAAATAAATAAATAAATAAATAAATAAATAAATAAATATAAATAATAAAGTCAGTAGAGGACACTGACATGCCCGAACCTGGACTTGGCAAGCAGAAGGGAGCGAGATCACCTTGCTGGTATTTGCTAGGGTTCCTGCTGATTATCTGTTCATTTCTCCCCCAGATCTTCTGAGAATCCCAAAGCCTCCTTGGTTGGTGCCCAGTTCGGTGCCCAGGCTCCACCAGATTCTCCTGCCGTTTAATCCACTCCTTCTCTTGGCGGGCTGCCAGGTCTAACTCGAGATTTAAAAGGTTGCACTTCCTTAAAATGCAGCATTTCCCAATAGAACGTGCATCAAATCGACTGGTTAATCACTCCTGCGCTGCCCACGGGTGAGCACTGGGTAATGAGCTCTGGCTTTGTTGTCTATGGGGCTGGCCTTTCCCTCATCCATCTGAGAATCAGCTACTTGCGAGGAAGTTCATGGGATTACCTGGAATGCAGCAGGGAGAACAGCTGGTCCAGTCAGCAGAGGCATCCAGAGGCATCCGAAGCATCTCTCCAGATCTGGTAAGGTTGTGGAGTCTTGGTTTTAAAGTTCAGGGTTTGGAGAATGACTCCGGAATTAAAGCCTGGCGTAGTGATGGAAGGGTTTCTTGGCTAGTGCTTGCCTCCCGGGTCTTCAGAAAGCCCCAATTGTCTCCTTTTCTGGATTCCCGTGGCTTACCTCGGGTTTGTGTTGATCTGCTAACCTGGTGGAGGAGTAGTCTAGTCTAACCGATTATCTTCAGGGCAGCTGCCTCTGTGTGCATCAAGCCAGGCTCGGAGCTCACTTTGGCTTCAGCTGAACCCAAGTCTGGAAAGAAAGGCCTTTCCGTGTTAGGACTATACCTGAAAGGCCAGGCCCGTGCTTGTCAAAGCAGAGCAAGGTGTCAGGGCCTGGCTTGCTCTGGTACTCTCACAGGAAACACAAATGGGTGGTGGCATCCCTACTCATTGAATAAGCTCATGTTCCTGCTCCTGCCTGCTCCTGTCTGGGGTTGCTATGACCTACTCTGCTGGAAGGAAACCATTTGGCTCTAAACTAAATTAATTCTCATTAGGAACCAACCATCTCTCCTCTCACCATCCCTGTTCTTTCTCAGATCTGTTTCCTTTTTGCTTATTCCACGTGTTGAGTTGGGGGCCCTAAATGTTTAACATGGTCCCCAGAACAGCCTGAACACAAGGTCTTTGAATCTGTTTGTGAAAAGGGGGAAGTGAAAGTGCCCATTGGTTGAGTGGTGACATCAAAGAGAAGCCTCTGTTCTGTGCTGTGTGGGGTGGCTGGGAGATTTTGCTCCAAGAAGAGGATGAAGAAACATAGCTTTCCAGGAAAGGAATGGTGTTTTCTTTGCATGCCCTGCATATCCCAAACCATTCAGAGCCTTGGATACAAAGAGATCAACTTCATTCTGAGGAGAGACCTAAAGTCATTGAACAACCATACTAGAATTACAAGTGATTCAAATGATGATGTTCAAATGTTGTTCTGCTGACTCTGTTGGTCTCTAAACAGTAGGTTATAAAAGGATGGGTTTAAATATTATCACAGTTTTCCAGAGAGGCCAGGATGTGAAATACCTTGTTTGTTGATGATAGTTACAAACATGGAATAGACTATATACTTTCTTTATTTGGAATGCTTTTAATCTACACCAAGAATAAGGCTCTAGATTCTACAGTTTGGGCCCAATACCAAGGGAGAGGGTTATATTTTAAGTGTGGGTTGAAGATTTATTAGCCTACAATTGTTTTCTTGAGACCCAAACCAGAACCCTGCAAACCCAAGCCAGACCTTTTGACATTTCTTGGTGATTGTTTGTCGTAGTTGAGAGGCTAGCTATGTTTTAACCTGACTAGTAAGAAGGCATTCTGGGATCAGTATCCAGTTATGATATTGCTGTTATGGCCCAGGGATTGACCATAGACAAGTTCATCTCTCATGCTAGTGAGAGCGGCAAGAGCTGGTCCACACGTACTCACACTTTGCCTGGCACAGATCACCCCCTGAGAAACTGTTCAGCCTGCTACGGTGGTCACAGCAGGGTACCTGTGGAAACAGTTCAGTTTACTGTGCCCACCTGTGGGGGAAATTTCCACTTCTTATTGATTAAGTCTGTGAATAAAGACTTATTTCCCCCATCTTGTCCTCTCTTGATCACTACCTGCACCGTAAAATTAACCACGAGTGCAAACTTAGAGAGACGGATGTGTGGTGGGAAACACTTAGCTAGGAGTAGGAAGCCCCAGGTTATTGTCAGGGCCCTGTAATCTTGGGCAAACGGCTCAGCTTTGCAGCCAATAGTCTCCAGCTATCTCATCAGAACTGGACGACACAGTCTGGCACTGGATGGAGCTCTCTGTTTCATCTACTTTCTCTTCCCCGTGTATAACTTTGTGTTTGTAGTGTGCCAAGACATTAGCTTGAATTTCTTTGGTTAAGATTCATCTTATTTTAAAGTACATGTGTTTGTGTGTCTGTGGGTAAAAATGTACCCATGGGACTGCAAGTGCCTGCGGAGTCTAAAAGAGGGTGTCTGATCCCCTGAAGCTGGGGTCACAGGTGGTCGTGAGCTTCCTCAGTGTGGGTGCTGGGAACTTTACTAAGGTTAACATCTTTCCACTCCCATGCTGAACTTTTGCAAGACAAGAAATCTTGGAAAAACTAAGAAGTTAATGAACAATATATACTAATAAATAATTTGTTTTTTAAATAATCATTCACCATTCAAAATTAGAGAACAAATAAATGGAATTTTAAATTACACTTCTTATTGTTCGGTCATTCAAAGAGTTCCACTGTTAATATTTTAGTGAGCTTATTTTCAGTGTTTTGTATATGCATATAATATACACAATATAACATATGCATACACACACACTTATACATATTTATATGCCGCCTATAATACATACATGCATTTATTATTTCTTTCTCATTGGCATTCCAAAGAATGTTTCAGGACTTGGTGCTATGTGTCTGTGACCTTGTATCATGTATATAAGATCTAACTCCATAATAAATTCTTATTTTTGTATCATTTATTGTGGCTCCACTTTCCTGCTTGAGTTCTGACTGGTACAGGATCAACTTTGAAAGCATTAAGACAGTATATTACAAAATAGCTCTAGGGTTTAAAAAAAATGTCTTCCATTTCCCTACTATATTTAACATTTACCGCACATACACTGTACATGTCAGAGGTCATGCTAGGTGATTTATAGGAATAAATATTACTTAATCCTACCTCCCTGGAGGGAAGTATATCGTTGTCCTCATTTACGGATGAGGAAACTGGGGTTTATGCAAGTTAGTTGGGCCAAAGTCACTAGCTAATGAGTGTCAAAATCATGATTCAAACACAGGCAGTTTGCTTCCAAAGTCCATACCGTGGATTCAAAGTTAAACCACTTCACTAAGACACTGATGCAGAGGGTCCTAACCTGCTGGGACTCCGGGAGCCCCTAAGGCGCTTGCGCATACTGTGGACATGCTGATGTGCTGGAGTTGAGTTGTCAGATGAGGCGCCAGCTATGGCAATAGGAGGTCATGAAGTCAAAAAGGCCTGGGAACGCACCCCGCAGGCCATGTGACCTTGGGTGTCTTAGTCACTGATCTATTGCTGTGAAGAGTCACTGTGACGAAGGGAACTTAAGAAAGAAAGCACTTCATTGGGGGCTTAGGTTATCATCATTATGGAGCCCGGGAGCAGACCAGTAGGCACAGCCCCGGAGCAGGAGCTGAGAGCTTGTGTTCGGTCTGCTGATCTGTAGGCAAGAGGATGAGAAAGCAACTGGGCATGGCGTGTCATCCCCAGTGATACACCCCAGCAAAGCAACACCTCCTAATCCTTCCTAAACAGTCCACCAACTGGGGACCAAACATTCAAATGCATGAGCCTATGGAGCCATTCTTTCTCAGAGCACCACACTGGCCATGACATTGTCTTGTCTCAGCATCAGAGCCTTACTGATTAGGGTTGTATTGTCAACCAAGAAAGTAATGTATGGAAATACTGGGTATGTTTCCCATGGAATAGTAAATTTGCATCAGAGAAGGTCCCATGGAGGCCTGGTCTTCAGTCTTGGTTGAAACACAGTTGCTATGAGATTTTGAAGAAGATCTTGAAGGACTAGGCCCTCATCTTTTTGGATGGTCATCTGGTTGGACGAGGGCAGTGGTTCTCAGGTTGTGGTCCAAGACCCTTCCAGGTGTCAAACGACCGTTTCGCAGGGATCGAATGTCAGATATCCTGCATATCAGATCTTTATATTATGATTCATAACAGTAGCAAAATTACAGTTATGAAGTAGCAATGAGAATAATGTTATGGTTGGGGGGCTGTCACCACAACTTGAGGAACTGTGTGACAGGGTCACAGCGTTAGGAAGGTTCAGAGCCACTGCCCTAAGTGAAGGGATTTCTGGTGTTGAAGGTTTTGGAGAAGGGTGTGGTTCTTTCTCTACAGTTCCTCCCTCTAGCTGCCTCCTAGCTTCTCTACCTTACTCCAGGTGTATAACAAGTTCTCCATGTGCTATTGAATTCATTGCTATGTCTGCTAGAGAAAGACTCCACAAGTGGAGACTAATATCAGATGCTTAGTGACTATCAAGCAAATAAATAAATAGAGCAATTGACCAAAGACTTTTATCAAAAAGGAACTGGATTTGGGTTAGGTGTCACATCACTGGCAGGACCAGACTAAGAGAGATTCTGAACAGGGCTGCTCAAGAGAAGGACCCAGAACAGAGCCCCAGAGAGTGGATGATGGTACCATGTAAGACTGGACCCTCTGGCCTTTCCCCATCAACATTTACCTTCCTGACATTATTTCTTCCGGATTATCATTACCTTTCTCTTGTAAGTGATGGCCCCCTGTGGTTGTTGGTGTAATGGACAGCTCATAGTGGGAGTCAGAGTCAGGGAGCTGGATCTAGAACTATGACTGTGATCTACCTCTAACCTCTCCCGCCTTCGGCTCGCACATCTACCAAAACGGTCATGGCTTGCAATTCCCCGGGGACTGTTTGGAGTTCAAACCAGGTGAACAGCGGAAGGTGCTCCACTTCCAAGAGCTGGGCCACTGTAGGGATCGGTAGGATGAGTGAGTGTGTGGATACAAAGTTCCTCGGGTTCATCTCAGTGGTGAGGAAATGGGGAGGGGAGATCCAGACTTTGGCTAGTTGGGGGATCCTTCATCTAGCTTTTGGCTAGGGGAGTAATATAATGGGGGTTGGAGGGGTGGGGTAGAAGGCACACCTTCCTGAGGATGTGGTGAGTGTCCTAACAAGGTGCTCTTTCTTCCCGGAACAACCAGGGATCGCTTCTCCTTTCATCTTTACATACATGCTCGCTCGCATTAGATGGTGCTACCTCCTTTAGAGACCCGCAGACTCAAGCTCAGGAAGGTTGTTTAACTGACCCACAGTTACGCGGCTATTAGTGTCAATCTCAGGGGAAGAAAATCTTCATCTCTATAGCCTGTGCCCTTTCCATTAAGTTGCCTGTTCAGACACCTTAATGCCAACAATTAAGCCCTGATGGTGCTGTGTCAAGCAGCCTGGATGTAGAAAAGTAGATACATTTAAAGCAGAGCCAAAAGAGGTACCAGACTGAGTTGTTCGATACATCCTAAAGGTGGGAAAGAGGGCTGAGGTGCGCCCAACCCTGCAACCAGGACCTATCCAGGCCCAGGGCTGTGAATATTTTATTCTGCTGTACATGATGACTTTTTTCTTTTTTTAAGAAATCAGGTATTTGATAGATATTTTCACTAAGAGTAAATGAAAAACTAGGGCCGGGAATGATGCCCTCTGGTCTTTCTATACACCAGGTTTCCCTTTCAAATTGGTGAAATGAAAGTAAGATCTTTGGTATGATAGTCACTCAGCAACTGCCTGTCACTGAACGGGACTTAGCACCGATTACTAAATATATTCATGGATACATGTAGAATATGCATGGTGAAGGCACAGTTTCCGTAAATATGTAAGTTCATATTCGCAAAAGGATGGATGACGGATGTACAAATGGATGAACAGAGCCCAGAGAGCAGAGACGTTTCATACACATGCCTAACCTGTAAATGTGTATACAATGCTGAGAGATCCTATTTTAAAATCAATACACAAAAAATTTTGTATAGTACCTCCGTGTGCTGGTAACAGGAAATGAGGGGCATAGTGCCTTGCAGTGACCTCAGAAGACCATAGGAAACACACATAGGCAATTTGAGGTTATAATTTCTGTAGTTAAGGAACACTGGTATTTGGAGGCAAAGAAGCACAATTTTCCTCCCATGTGACTCGCCCACTAGAGAGTGCTGAGATAAGGAAGCCTGGGTCTTTGGGTACACCAAACCACTTCGGATTTCAAAGCTGAGCCACACAGAGGAAAGTTACACTGTGGTGCACACGCGGACTCAAACCATTCAAACAAACATTCCTTCCTGGGCCACCCCTGTGCACAGAAGGTACCACAGAAAGTTCAAGAAAGAGGACTTTGAAAGGAAACAGAAAGCAAGGAAGAAAAGAAAAAGAAAGAAAGGAAGAAAGAGAGGAAAATCTTGATGAGATGGGCTGGAGTCAGGTCTGTGGACTCGGGAATCTGGGTTCAGCTTCACCTCCCTGACAGTCTGCCTTGCACCCACTTTTTGGTCTTCTAATTGGGTTCCAAACTTATAAAATATAGGTACATGCTTCATGTGTCTCTGGTCAGGAAGAAATGAGCCTCTGCAGTTGAAAGGCATAGAGGGAGGCCCCAGTTCAAGGGTTCTTAGTGTTCCATCGCCCTCCAAGGTCCTGTGTGCCCTCACACTCGGGCAAGGCACACTTGGCCATCTTCCTCCCGCTCATCTACCATCCTCAGGTGATCTAAAAGGCTCCATTCAATGAGTCTTTCTAGTCCTGCCCCCTTTAAACAGAAGGCCAAGAGAATGGTAGCATGTGAAAGTCCACTCTCTGCATTGATGCTGACAAGATACCACTGTCCTCAATGTATTGCCCACATGGTAGCAGTGTCTTTTCCCTTCTACAAAGGACCAAACCAAAAGCATGAGCCCTAGAGAGAAATAATGATGTTGAACAATGAGGAGAGACTCTTCTGGAAGACTTGACAGCATTTAGGAATGAGGCCTTTCTCTGGAAAGAAATATAGCCTTGATAAATCATATGTAAAATGTATATGTAAGTTGAATATGATAAATAATATTCAAATTTTTGCCCTGTGTCTTCTCTCTTCTTGCATCCAAAGCTTTAGTTGTCTTTCTTATTGTCTTTTGGAAATGTTGCCTTTCTGGGCTGAGATCAAATCCTCCCAAGAGCTGTGATAGAATCTGGAAGACAAAGGAACAAAACACAAAGTCCTCTGCATCAGGATCCCTGACTGAACATGTACAAACAAATCTGATGGTGCTTGGGAAGCCAGCCCTTCCTTGCTGCCAGAGGCTGTCAAGCTGGCTGTGACTTTTCTCTCATCTCTTGATTATCTTTCTTTTAGCATTTGACTTACTTGCCACAGGATCCATTATGCAGCCAGTCCTGTTCTCTGAACACTGATTGTATAGTCTCCCTGGAGGGTCTAAATCTGTGCCCTAGGAGTGGTACTTACTGAACTGTACCTATGTGACCACCAGTGCAGTACAGAGTTTTGTCATTATTTCAGCAATAGACTGAGCCTGGGGTATCACTGGCTGCTCTATTCCTAGCCATTTCCACAGACACGAAGCCCGGTTTCAATCAGTTCTAATAACGGAATTAAATTTTTTTTTGAAAACACTGAAGCCAGGTTTCATATTTAAATATTGACTTTCACCACACAGGAAAGGGCGGCCAAATGTAAGAGCAACCGGAAGATTCTGGCGAAGATATTAATTGGGATTTTCCATTGTCAGAAAAGCTACCTAATGAACTCACAGGTGATGCTGTGGATTCTTAGGGTCCCAGGGCTCTTAGTGACAAAACCTGAGCAGAGCCTGAACGTGGATGTGAGAACGGCTCGGGGAAAAGCACTAGGCTTCCGGGAAGTAGTCGGACTCCAGCTGTTTCCCCTTCGAAAGGCAAGGAAAGCCACCACACAGGGAGACCATGGAGATGAAACTAGAACGCTGCCTCTCCACACTCCCTCCCCTGACCTGCATTTTGAAGTTCTGAGCGTCACTCATAAGGGTCTAGAATAACAACGAAGTGCACGCTGCAGGTTTTCGGAGTTCAGGTGCCAGCTCAGCTGTCTGGAGCTTGACCTTTCTACATATCTGTTTCCGGTCTGTAAGATAGGGACAATAACCACCACCACTACCACCACCAACAACTTTCTAAGATTGTTACGGTGACTGAATAAATCGTAAATACAAAATATTTTCTTAGAACAGTCCGTACTGGGTACTATGGTAAAAAGGGACTAGTCATTTCAAAGCCGTTGACTGGTTTTATGCCTGTTATTTCAAGGGTATGTATATTTTTTTTCTTTGTTTCAATGCTATGCTAAAATCTCTCACCTCTAAGAAGTTCCGCTCGATCTTTTAGTCTCAAGTAGCATGGAATTATGTTCAACTAAATTATATTGTTTGTCTCCGACGGCTCTGGTCAATGCTTCTGTTTGCTGTTACCACCCTCCTGCGTCAACCTTGGAGCACCGAGGGACAGAGGCTATGTCTTTGGCCTCTGTATACATGGTCTGTGCATGTTAAATCGTTGTTGATAGAAAGTGTGCAACTGGAACCACAGGGACATGCCTGCCCATGCAGGATAGCAGCTACTACACCCTTCATTAAATAACTATATATTTTAAAATACTTTATTTTTTGAGATTATAATCTAATTACATCACTTTTCCTTCCCTTTTCTACCTCCATAACTTCCCATATCCTTCTCCTTGCTCTCTTTCAAATTCATGACCCTCCATTTTTATTTATTGTTGCATATACATACATGTATGTACATATATATTCCTAAATACAGCTTCCTTTTCTGTATAATGTTATTTGTAGCTGTGTTTTCAGGACTGACCGTTTAGGATTGGTTAACCACCTGCTGGGGAAGACTTTTTCTCCTTCAGTCCTTAGTGGCCTGTCGGTCTTTGCAAGGCCTTCTGGACTTTCCTCCCTCCACTCTGGTATGTCTACTGCTGTTCTTGTTTAGATCATGCTTAGCCAGACATGTTGGTGAGACTTTATAGGTGTAACTTCTCTCATTCCTAAGACATACAATCTCATGCAAATGCCTGGCTATTACAATCTTTCTGTCCCCTCTTCTGGAATGATCCCTGAGTCATGGGTGTGAGAGTTGTTTTGTAGATGTATCCATTGAGACAGGGCTCCAACATTTTGGATTTTTGTTGGTTGTGGTTTTCTGTAATGTTCTCCAACAGTTGCAAAGGAAAAGGGTTCCTTGTCAAGGGTGGGGACTACACTTCTCTGAGTAAGAACTAAGACTTGGAATGTTAGGGATTGTACTGGCTCAGTAAAGCTGTGGTTGTAGGTTCTCTTCTGATCACCAGGCATGATTTCCCTCCTGCTGAGTGGGCCTTAAGTCCAGTTAGAGAGCTGTTGGTTACTGCCAAGGTATCTGTGCCAATAGTGCACCTGTAGGGTTCTTGCATCACGTTAGTAGTCATTGTGCCATAGCACAACTGTATTTTAAAAACTGAACAACGGAAAGAGAAGGCAAGATATTACAGAAAGTTCAATAGAAGTTCCTATTCATTGGTTGCCTCTAATTCAGAACAAGCATTGAATGGGTAAATTGTTTAACCTGCACATCAGGTCTAGATTAGCTCAGGCTAGCCTAGAATTTGCTACAGTCCAGGGCAGCATTAAGCTCATGGCATCCTTCTTCAGCCTTCTGAGGATGGGTACCGCAAGAGTGAGCCACCTTCCCCAGCCACCACTTTGGCCTTAGTTCTTTTTGGTGTTTCTGTTTTAAACTTGTCTGGTACAAAAAATCAATTCTTTCTCCTTCTATCAAAAATTGATGAATTCCAAATTTGTGTCTCCAAACTGGCATCCTTTTTGAATTCAGGTCTTGAATATTCAATTGCCTCCCTTAAAACACCTACCTCAGAGACATCTAAACATATCATGTTCAAAACTGAGTTTTGAATAATTGCCCCTAATAGATTTTATTACCCTGTTTCTAAGTGAATAAATAGAAACAGTCTTCCAGATGCCCAGTCAAAAACTCTGAGATTTATTATCGCTAGCTCTCCTTCCTTCTCCACCTACCCCAGCTCAGCCTGGTCTGTTGTTAAATCCTGTCAGTTCTCACTTCAAAGTATGTCTCAAGTCTTTTCAGGCTTTCCCATCTACAAAGCTAATTCCTTAGACCGTGTTAGTTCACCTCCCACCACGGATCCTACAATAGCCTTGTTAAAAATTCTCTTCTGGCAGGGCCGTGGTGGCTCACACCTTGAGTTCTAGCACTCAGGAGGCAGAGGCAGGTGGATCTCTGTGAGTCTGAGACCAGTCTGGTCTACAGAGCTAGTTCCAGGACTGGCTCCAAAGCTACAGAGAAACCCTGTCTCAAAAAACTGAAAAAAAATCTTTTCAGGCCCCTTTCTTCCATAAACAGTTGGAAGGATGAGCTGGTGAGCTGTGTTTGTCAGCTTGTCACAAGCTACGGTCATTTGGGAAGATGAAGCCTCAACTTAAGAAAAAAGAAGTCTATAAGATGGGCCTACAGGCAACCATTAATGATTGGTGTGTGCTAGCTTAGCCACTGTGGATAAGTTATTCTGGGTTGAGATAAGAAAGCAGGTTGAGAAGGACATGGGGAACAAGCCAGTAAGCAGCACCCCTCCATGGTCTCTGCTTCAGTTCCTGCCTCCAAATTCCTGCCCTGAGTTCCTGTCTTGCCTCCCTGATGATGTAAACTCTAAGTCCAATAAAGCCTTTCCTTCCTGCATTGCTTTCGGTCATGGTGCTTTATCACAGTACTACTAAGCAAATTCAGACAGAATTTTCTGAAAACAGGAGTCAGATCTTGTTACCATCTTGCTACAAACCCTCACATGATCTCATTAAACATTTGGAATAACCTGTCCTAAGCGTGATCTGTGAAGCCCCACCCAATTTACCTCCAGATTCTCCCCCAGCTCACTTTACTCCGGTGCCTTTCAGCCGTTTGAACATACCATAAATTTGTGCTTTGAAATGTTTCGCTCCTATTTCCTTGACCTTAACAAGCTCTCTCTCACTTTGGGCCTGGTTAGTGCAGCCTCCTCCTTTAAATCTCATATTAAAATTTACTTCCCAGCTATCCCTGTCTGCCTGGGTGAATTGTGGCCTTCCCTAGTCTCATTGCTCCGCTTATCTCCTGTATCCCAGTTGTCACAATTTGGCAGGATCGATTTGTGAATGTGTGTCTCCTCGTGTAGAACGTGAGTTCCTTCAGGGATGTGTCTGTGCTTTTTGTATTAGTTAACTCTAGTCTAGAATTCAGTGTATACTCGGTGTACAGTTCATAATTAACTTTTGTGGGTTTGACTCTCATGGTTGTCGATTTAGTAAGTCCTGAAGATATGTCTCTGTGGTGAATCCCATGCTGAAAAAGTACAACCAAGTCAGTGATCAACTGGGGAATACAGTGGATTGTGATTAGTTTGTCCATGTTTCTGTTCTAGACTCCATAAATCAGACAGTACTCTATTCTCCTCTTGGACAAGCTCAGTTTCCAGTGTTGAGAAGGACAGACATTGTTACGATAGTTCCTCTGCTTTGCTCGCCCTAGATATAGTTAGTTTGGGGTGGGAATAAGGGGCCCACAAGTACAATTGGGTGGAAGGTGTTGGGGATGGGATAAGTGGAAAGAGGATAAAATGGATCCATAGTGGGAGATGGCTGTCCTTGCTCGATATGGGCATTGTTCAGGATCCTAATTTCTGTTCCAGTGCGCCCATATTCATTTTTTAGTCTATATAATATACATCAATATTCTTGCCACATTACCTCTCAGAATCCCCCCAAAAAAGCCCTATTAATTGTGGACTTGGTGCGACTAGACTGGCAAGTACTGCAGGCAAGCTCCATACTGTGGGAGTTCTCATGCCATGCTACAGCCTGCCACCTTCAGCCTTTTGGAGGTGCTGGGAATCCATACTTGTGGAATCCCCTCAACTTTCTGTCCCATTTAGGTACTTACTGTAGACTATACACAGGGAATGGGCCTGAGATGGTGGCACACACCTTTAATCTCAATAACTTGAGAGGTAGAGGAAGGAACGTCAGGTCTGCAAGGCCAGTCTAGGCTACATAGTAAGTTTGGAGTCAATCTTTAAGGAAAAGAAATGGAGGGAGAGAGGGACAGAGGGAAAGGGGAGGACTTCTAAATTATTATTTTATTTATTTAGCTTTATTTTCTGTGAGTGTGGTTCATAAACATGAGTGTTCATATACATGAACATATGTGTGTATGTTCATGTGAGCATACACACGTTATGTATGCATGTTCATCGTATGCATATGGAAGCTAGGGATTGATCTTTGAGTATCTTCCGTGATCTTCCATGACTGTCCTCTGTCATATCTTTTGAGGCAGGCTCTTTCCCTGAACCCAGAGTTCATTAATTTGTCTAGGCTTGCTAGCCATTGAGCTCCAGGGCTTTGGCTGTTTTCACGCATCCCCCAGCACTGAGGTTACAGATGTACTCCACAGTGACTGGCTTTTGTGTGTGTGTGTGTGTGTGTGTGTGTGTGTGTGTGTGTGTGTGTGTGGTGTAGAGACCAGGAGTCAACCACAGAGTGTCTTGTTTGAATGATCTCCATTTTATATTTTAAGACAGAGTCTCTCCATGAACTCGGGGCTCAACAACTGGCCAGACTGGCTGGTCAGCAATCTGAGGAAGAGCCTGACTCTGTCTGCCTTCCTCTCTGTCCTCAGATGTACACCAGGTTAGAGATTCACACCACCATGCCAGGATTTTCGCATGACAGCTGGGGATTCGAACTCAGGTCTTCACACTTATGCATCAGGCACTTTACTTATCTTTACCCGTCTCTCCAGCCCCACAAGGTGGGCTTTCGAGTGGTTAGTCTATTGAATTTACACCATAGCAGATGTCAAACATCTATTGTTTTGTTTTATCATTGCCTTCTTCAGCTAGTGGTTGACTCTCCCCCTTAAATACCACTGCTGATATTTCCTTTAATCCGTATGAAGATCCTCTTTTATTGACTGTCATATCCTGGGGATGGCTCTGTATTTGCTGCAGAGATAAAAGGGATAGATGTAGAGATTCTCTCGTGGGATAGAGCTAGACCAGGACTTTTTCCATCGCTGAGGATTCGGGGGTAGATAATTATCCTCCCTCGTTATTTCGATAACGCACTCATCCCTTCAATGGCTTGAAAACATTGTAAGCAGTGACCTTGTAGATCTTAGAACGCAGGCTTAGTCAGTTGGAAATTCACTGTTCATTTTTCTAAGAGTGAGGTTAGCCGAAAACAACGGCTATTTTCCTATTTGGGTATAGAAGAGGCGTAGGGAGGAGCTAAAGTAAAGGGGAAGAAGGTACCAGAAACAAGGATCTAACACTGGATTTCGGTTCCCACTACAAGAAAATGGTTCATTTCCAATTCTGCATTTCAAGAACAAAAAGACTTTCTGATGATCTTTTTAAATTTTCTTTGGATCAGTGTTTATCTTTAGCAGAAATGTATGTCTTCCAGTATTTAAAGGCTTAAAGCATTTAAGGAAGTGAAATTATCATATTTAAGAATGGTTACAAAGTCAAGACAGGGCACTTGAAATACAGTTTTTCTAGAAATAATGTGGTTCTTGGAGTGTGTTATCAAATGAGGGAATGCCTTGCTGTGGCTGGAACAGTTGTTATCCAATTAAGGATTCCCAGGCCACTCCGAACTGTAACTTCTGGATCACCTTTCCCTCTGTTGCTCTTAATCCTCATAAGATGCCTCTTAGGTTCGCCCTTGATAGAAATGACCATTTTAGAGAACAGGAAACTGAGATCCAGAGAATTAGTCAACTGTGGAGCTTCTCGCTGTCACCTGGGTCCTCGGGCTTTGCACTGAATTCTCTTTCAGTTCTTCCTTCTTCCACTCCGTCAACATTTGCTAAGTGAGCATCGTCTGTCAGGCATATGCTAAGAAAACAAAAACAAAGTACCTCTCATCCTGAGTTTATACCCAAGGCAGAGAACAAGGCATGGAGGCTGTGGGTGTGGAGTGGGAGAAACTGCATGGTTCTTACGGGAGTCCAGTGTAGAAAGTTGTGTGTATGGGATTGGAAAGAAGACAGAGAGCCCAAAGGGCTTCATTTTTTGATTTAGCATCACTTTCTTGATTCCCAATAAACCTTTCTAAATTATGGCCTTTATTAAAACATCATTATTAGTCTTTTTCTGTCGATTTTGTGTTGAATACTTTGCTGAAATTTTACTGCCAATGCTTATGAGCAGCAAGGTTGATCTCAGTAATAGGATGCTTAAACATTGAAAGCTGCTAGACATTCGATTAATTGTAAAATCTCAGTATCTGTGCAGTCTGGATTGGGAATGCCTCCCAACAGTGCCATACGTTAAAGTTTGGACTCCATCTCACTAGAGGTGAAACACTCTAAGAGGTAGCTCTCCTAGGAGGGCTTCAGTTCATCAAGGGTGTGACCTCTTTCGGCATTCTAACCTTACAGTGAATGTACCACTTTCTCATGATAAGCTGCCTTGCCACAAAGCCCACACAACGGGTTCAACGAACCAGATTGAGACTTCTAAAACCTGGCCAGGATAAACGGTTTCTCTTTAAATGTTATTGCATTGGCAGTTGTTATAGGGACAGGAAGTTGACTGCTACAGTATCTAATTTATTTTGCCTGTCTATGTAAAATAGTCACAACTCCTGGTTGAGAGGTCCAACCTGAGGCAGGCTGGGTCTTGATGACTGGGATGCTGTGGAAACACATCTTGTTGTGGGGCTGGTGCATAATATCTAAGGTTTGTGACCCCAAATTCTAGAATGCCCATAGAGCAGAGGTGCACTTAGCCTTGGATGAATAGACCTCATGGTGCCCAGTTTCTGCTGTGAACAATGTTGGAGTCTAGAGTCCAGGATGTGAATGTAACTTGAGGTTGTGTGCAGCAGAAGAACATAATGCTGGGTGATCTCTATTTATGGTAGAGCCCAGGAGGTACTGAACATGTAGCCCAGGACAATAGGCTTTTCAAGGCGGTTGAAAGAGCAAGTCAGATCTAAGCTGGGGTTCTAGCCTCCCTGGGATAAAGTTGTGCTGCTGTGGTCTGAGGGTTGGGCAAAAAGGCTGATGATGGGGGACAAAGCTGATGCTGTGGGCATCTTTAGTGCTCTCTCTATGTGGAGAGCTAGATGTACCTCAAGGTACATCGACACATTGGGCTAGACTCGATTTTTATAAATACTAGATCAAGCGCTTCAAAGAACTGATGCTGTCAAGAGGGAGCCAGTGCCTCACCCTCATATGACAGTCATGTCAAGGAAGAACCTCTGAGAAGTCATCAGGACATGTGGGGCCAATCTTCGTCCAGGCGCCATCTTTTGCATAACTGAAGCCATGTCTCACCACCTTTCTGGATCTTTACACCTTCAGCAGATGGTGAACACCTGTGGTGAGGATCCCACACTTTGCTCATTCAGCACAGTGTCTACCTCACAAAAGGTTAATGGAACATGTGAGCTTGAACATGGAAGTACATGCATGAAAAAGCAAGCCATCGTGTCTGCAGTTTAACAGAGTCTGATTGGAACCACGATCCTTGCTCTCACCTTCTAGTAGATCCTGACATCTACAGCCATACCCTTCTTGGAAGACCAGTGACTCTGATAATGGCGTAATCCCCAAAGTTTTTAACAGCTCTGTGATTCTCTGGTGATAACACACTGAAATAGTTTATCTGCTTTTTCCCCCCGGCATTTGCTAGCCAAACATGCTATCAACCACCCGTTGACCCAAGAGGGTCTTGGGGATTTAGCTGCCAGGATAGCACAGCCCCAGGAACCCCTTTGACATTCGCAAATGTTGTGGAACACTAACCAACAAGATACCCACACTATCGGGGTGCGGGGGGGGGGGGAGACAGAGCAGAGACCTGCAGATTCCCTTTATCTCTTCGCAGTCAATGCCCATAGGAGAGGTGGCAGCTTGTTCTTGGGGAGGCCGGTATCTCCAGAGTAGAGGGCCCTCTCTCTCCAGAAATGCACAGGCAACTCTCACTTTCACTGTGAGCCTCACAGAGGTGATTGCCACTTGACGTCAAATATTCAAAACTGGAAAACAAGCAACTCCCTGTCTGCTTCACTTGGGGTTTTCCATGTCTTGAGTGTGAGCTGGCAAGATAGGTGCTAGACATTAGACATCTTTAAAGTCAAAGATTAGAAGAAAAACAATCCATAATCCTACTACTGTAAAATAGTCACCTTACACATTTTGTTAATGGTATACTCTTGTTTATAGCTCATCTATTTCCTATAAATACTTTGAAATATAGTTGCAAGTATATTATGTGGACCTATGATAGGTATATGTATGCGTATCCAACTTCATTCTTTTAATTGTTTTGTTTGTTTGTTTTGATGTAAGTCTCACCAAGTCATTCTCGCTAGCCCAGAGTTTACTCTGTGGATTAGGTTGGCTGCACCTAACAGAGATCCACATGCCTCTGCCTCCCAAGTTCTGGGATTAAAAGCACAGGCCAACACGCCCAGCCCTGTGGATATTTTTCAATATATTTTCAGACTTGGTATTTTGTAATTTACTTAACCATTCTCTGCCTAATACCGTTTCTACCAGCCCAGTCAAGATCAGACATGTAGACTGTTTAAAGTTTTGCTATTTGACGCAGTGCCAACAGGTATATATTCAAAGATTTTGCTTTCCTGAAAGTTTAATTTTACCCAGAGTGTGGATTCCTAGAAGTGGAACATTGGGTCAAAGGGCATGACTGTGTTTACGATTGTTGACACATGGGACTAGATAGGTTTCTGGAAAAGATGTATTAGTCAACGTAGAACTCAGTCTTACAGCATTTCTCCAAGAATTATTTTTAAATGTTATATATACAATGGATGTAAGTGTTGGTACAAAGACCCTGTAATAGTTGACACAGAGGCTAGGAGATGTGGGAAAAGCCAAAGGAGAGTAGGAAAGAGACACTTGACTTGAATGAGCTTCAGAACTAGAAGCCACTGGTCACTGACAAGCAGCTAGGAATTAATGCGACATCTAAAGTCATTACACATATCGATGTAGCAATTGGCTAAAGCAGTCACCGAGGCTAAATAATGGATTCAGTGTAGATCCGATGGGACGTAGCCACATAAACTGGCTAGGTGGCCTTTGTAAACTATTTCCCTTTCTGAATTTTCCCCAAACATAAAACTCGTGAGTACAAAGATGAGACTAGAGAGCATGGGTGTACGAAAAACAGCCTTAGAGAGCTCAGTTCAATCAAATGAAGGTTAAACCAGAGGCTTTTCCCCATTTAGACTGAGTTGTATGAGATTAATGAAGGCAAGCTCGTGCCTGGGGGTTCAGTCCATGGCTCATCTTCACATCTCACATCCAGAGTTACAACTCTGATGACCCACAGTCCCACTGGAGTTATTGAATAAGACCCGACACTCTGTAAGAGGCACCTGTACGTTGAGAGCTCCTATACCTTCAGCAACAAAGCCCTAGGTTCTGTGTGTCCCATATGGATTGACGGCAGGTTTACTGAGAGTTTTGTTTCCATGGAGGGTTTCCACAGAGAAATGCTAAGTTTGTGGACTGATGAAAAGGTTTGGGTCATCTGTTCCTATACCTGCGCTTGGCCTTGGCCATCTCATGGCTATCTAGACCGTGGCACATAAAGACGATGTGCTTTCAATTTAGGAGCTAGGAGAATAAACAGAAGAGCTGACTAATATTGTTGGCAGCTCTGGTCACAGAACCCTGGGAACTGAGGCAGGAGGATCAGGAGGTTACATAGTGAAATCCTGTTTCAAAGAACCAATTGAATGAATGGATAAATAGATATTGCAAACAATAAATAAACACGGTGTCTTGACTCTTAGTGATGATAAGGACTTATCTGAATTTAATAGATGCCTAGGTCACCATTTGGAGGTTTCTAATAATGAAAATAAAATCACACATAAATATCATTTTTTGAATTATAGGCTTTATTTCTAAGCATAATTTTTCATTAACAGAAAAGTAAGAAAGTGGTCCAGAGAGTGACCCTGTACCTAATTTCCCTTCCTATTGGTAATTAGTAACAAGCATGTTTCTAAACGACATTCTGTGTTGCTATCATGATTCAGTCTTACTTGGGTTTCTTTTCTCTTATGACTTTTCCTGTTCAATGATCCCATCCAGGATGCTCCTCTGTTTTTGCCATGTCACTTAGGCTGCTCTTAGCTGTGATACTCCCTCTAACCTGCCTTGTTTCAGGCGACGCTGGTCAAGCTTTTTGTAGGATGTCCCTACTAGCATACTTGATGTTTTTCTTATGATTAGATATGGACTATGGAAATAGGACCACAAAGATAAAACCCTACGTTTATCACATCGTAGAACGGGCACATACTATCAACATGACTTGTTATTGCTGGCAGTGCTCTTGCATCGGGCTCAGATAGGGTTGCCAGACTTCTTCATTTTCACTTTCCTTTACTTGTTTCTACATATTGTATCTTTGGGAAAAGGTTCTATGAAATCCAAAGAGAAAACTGATTTTAGCAAGTTATTCTCTGATCTACACACACATATACACAACACACACACCATGACAAATGTGTGTTTACACACACAACACACACATACACAATGACAAATGTATACACACACGCATACACACATATGAACAACTAAGTAAACAAATGAATAAATGTCTATAAAGAGTTAGGATTCATGCTTCCCCTATATAAATTATTTGGATTTTTGCATTGGTTATTTGTCTTTTTTCTTCTGTTATTAATGTTTAAAAATAATTTATAATATATGGACTTCTGGATGGTTTTTCTATATTTTAGATAATAATCTGAAATATTATTCTACTTCATTGCCCAAATCTGTCCACCCTTGGTAGAGCTCTGCACTAGGGTCCCATGTAGCCTGGAAGTACCCTGACTGTAGCTTTGTTTTCAGAATTATATACCTCACGTCCTCCACCCTGTTTCATTTTTATTTAGTCTATTTCCCATTCTGGTTCTAAATGCAGCCCTTTCCCCAAGGAGTCTTCTTTCTCGATTTCGTATCAATAAGAAATATTAGACTGCTGGTCAGTGGTGGCACACACCTTTAATCCCAGCACTTAGAAGGCAGAGGCAGGTGACTCTCTGAGTTTCAGGCCAGCCTGGTCTACAGAGGAGAGTCAGGATAGCCAGGGCTATCCAGAGAAACTCCATTTCGAATATGAGAAACTTAGGTTTAGGCACTAGGTGTGCCTGTTGTGGGTCGTTGCGTCAAGGCCAAACACATTTCAGAGCTTACATTTTAAGCACCAGCGTACACAGGGTAATGATGCAATTGCCTTTTTGTAAGATGCTGCAGACTCGGCGAGAGCAGCAAACCACAGCACTGTGTGACTCTATGGTCCTGAATGTAAGACCTGTAAGGGAACTACGGCCTTCTCGCAGTCGTGTGAGCGCACCACTAACAGAAACGCCACTCATACTGGCATGCAAAACAGCGTCTGTACCAGGCTGCCCACCCTATTCCTGCTTTCTCTAATGAACAATGCAGTTACCACAGTGAGTTCCAGACCTGGGCATGAGCTTTGGATCCAACTCGGTGACAGTACAAGGTGATGCATTCTCTCTGACGGTGAACTTCTAGCGACATAAGATCTGTTACATTGGCTTGGGTAGAGGAAAGGCCTCTCCCACTTTTAGCACACTTAAGAGTCTTAGGCTGAAGGAATGTAATTGGCTTCACCCCTCCTTACACACAGGTCCCGTATTCAGATAGTCTAAGTGGTAGACGGTTGGAAGGGAGAGCACTGCTAAAGAATTAAGGGAATTGTATTATTTTTCTGACCATGCCAGGAAAAGGTCATAGATTGTTTAGACAATCAGGCCTCAAGAGACGTCAGACCTTTCTTTTTCAAAGACCAGAGAGCAACAATGTTAGGAAATAATAATAGAAAGTATGTGTCATTCCTTTCAAGTTTGGTCTAATGGATTCTGGAAGCCGCTGGCTTGCCTGCTTGCTTGTCCATGCCTCCCTCTCTACATCAGGAAGTATTTCCCAGATTCACCAGAAGTCCCGTGGCTTCAAGACTACCCAGCTTACAGCTGTCCTTCTTTTTTTCTCACTGACTGGGACAGTTTTCCCGAACAAAAATAATAAAAAAAGAAAATAACAAAAACTGAAAGGCAGAAAAGTTTCCAGTGTCTGCCACCTCTGATCATGAGCTGGGGTGAGTGAGGGGGCACGGTGTCTCGGTATCTCGGAACCTGCCTCTTCCGATCCTGAGCATCTAAAACCTTCCCTTGGCTTTTGGACTCACTCAGCACAATCAGAGACTTTGGTCTACAACTGGTTAAAAATTGATAAGGCGAGTATTTGAGGACTGCCTTCCTTTACTTGGAAGCTTACATTTTAACCTTCCACTCCACGCCCAGACCCAGACACACACCAGACCTGTTCTGCCCCCATTCTAAAGTGGCACACATGTATGTCTGGATACAGAGCCGTAAAAGCCACAGCCCCCTGGCACTCCATAAGTCACTGGGCTATTCTTCTGCCTTCCCACGGCTGAGGAAACTGAGTCCTCACAGTGGCTCTGCCCCTTGCCTTCTAAACAGTTCCAGGCAGCTTTGTAATTAGATACCAAGAGCTTTGGGCAGCCAGCCCAGCCTTTTCTCCTCCCTCACTCTGTGTACCTCAGAGCCAGGTTTGTGTTCTTTTGTGTGTGCACAGGCTACACAGACACTGGCATGTAGGGCACATGCACCCAGCCTCGGCAGCCTGACCTCAGGGGACAGTTTAATGACTTGAATTTCAGGCAGCTGAAAAAGTTTCTGCGGGTGGAGGCTGAAATAAACAAGAAAAGCCACTGTGGAGATGTGAATGGAAAAGTACCAGCCCGCCCTCCCTCCACACATTCTTCCGCTCTCCAGTCTTCCCTGCCACCAAGCCAGCTTCAGATAGGTTTGTGCACGGTCAGGTGTACAGAGGGCGGTGTGGGGAAGAAGAAAAAAAAAAAAAAGAAAGAGGCAGGCACAACACGTAAATCAAGTTTTTCCACTCTGAGCCTCAGGTAGTCAGGAGAGCAGTCTGGCAGGCAGGCCAGCCGCTCTGCGTTTACAAACACCCAGGCTCCTTCCTCCCTGCGCCGCTCTCACTTTATAGTCCAGTTTCCGCTTTTCCTCATGCTAAGGTTTCATAGGAAGTGAAAACCTTGCTATTCAAAACAGTGATCGAATGCAAAACACCAAAATGATTGCGTGTTCCCATCCCCAACACTTCTCCATTTTAAAATTCAGATATGCCTGGCCTGTCTAAGTCGGCGAGGAAAACATGGACAATCAGCATCGTGATGGAAAAGTTCTAAGTCAGGCTGGAGAGGTTTGCTAAAGGGGAGCAGATAATGATAGTGACAAAGATGATGATGATGATGACAAAGGATGGATGGATGGATGGATGGATGGATGGATGGATGGATGGATGGATGGATGAGCAAATGAACCCGCTTTGAGCAGGAGGAGAAAATGAAGAGCAGCTGCATCCTCTTCAGAAGGTGACAGCTGGGACTGAGCCTGGGTCTGACCCCTCCTATCCCAAGACCTCCACATTGTTGCTCAGTTTCCTCTTTTGCCCTCCACCTTCCCGCACTCTCCTAACCCTGCACTCTTAAAAAGGCACGAGTCTTCTCTGGTGTCTAAGGGTTAATATTCAGCAGGGCTCATCCAGGTTGGTCTTGTTGTTTGTTGCTGTTTAGTTTGCTTCTCCAAGATGAGTCCTCATGTAGCCCAGGCTGGCTTCCAACTGGCTACGCAGCCTTGAACAGCTAATTCTTTCCCCTCCACCTTCCCGAGTACTGGGGTTACAGATTTAGCTTGGCTTGTTTACAGCAGTTTTAAATGAGGGAAGGGTCTGACATGAATAAAGAGGCAAACTTTAGCAGGTGGTGGTGGTGCACATTTTTAATCCAGCACTTAGGAGGCAGAGGTAGCAGGATCTCAGGGAGTTCAAGGCCCACCTGCTCTCTAAGAGTTAGTTCCAGGATAGGTTCTGAAGCTTGACAAACCCTGTCTCAGGAAAAAAAAAGAAGAAAGAAAGAAAAAGAGGCACACTTTAACAAACATCTCCCCAGATTCTTCAAAAGTCGTGTTCCAGAGCCCAGGCCATGCACATAACCAAACCCAAATGGCCAAACAAGCTCCCATAAGGATGGTCTGGGGTTGGTTCTCGGAACCAGCTACAATTTACGTGAAGCCTAATGCAGTCTTTCTTTCCTCCATTCTGCAAGAAACAGGATACACAACCCAAGGGCAGACTGTCAGCTCAGCCTGAGCTTCAGAAATGATGCAGGGCCGGCCCTCTATTCACATAGCCTCGTGGATCCTAGATTAGCAATACCCCTTCATAGGGCCAGTCCGCCTTCGGGAAGAAGGACCCGGAGAAGTGATTATCTGTAAGGCCCCTTCTTGTTCTAAAATCTACAATCTTGATAGGACACTTTAGAGACCTATGAAGGTCCCAGAATCTCCTGGCAGTTTGGAACACACTTCTAACTCTCCACAGAGAGGTTACGGGACAATGGACAGGACAATCTTTATGCCACAGGCTCCTCTTCAAAGATAGCTGAATTGCGGGAAAGCTTTTGTGATGGGAACTGGGTGTGAAATATGTTCCATTCTTTACACACATGTAATATTACTAGCAGGATATTTTATTTTGTATTAAAGCTTTTGTTTACCCAGCAGCTGTGCTCAGGGACCCATTCCTATGCTGAGTCCGTGGGTCAGCATGGAAGCTGGCCTGGCCGAGCCTCTGTTCTGAGGAATAGCAACCAGGAATATTAAATCATGGCATTAGTTGATACATGTGTTCTTAAGTTTGCAGAAATATTCCTTAGGACCCTAGGGAATAGAATTGCTCGTGTGGGCTCCATAACAATAATTTAAAGGACGCTGAATATATGCCAATTTTAATTATTTATTTATTTTAGCCCAATGATAGCACTGTAGAATTCAGGGAGTCCACATAACTGGAAGTGATGGGGAAAGACTAATAATGAGGGGAGGAAGGATATTCAGAAAGAAATTAAAATGGCATAAGACTTGATAAAGTTACTTTCCCAAAAATCGAAAAAAATCGAAAGGTTAGAGCACAATTTTCCTCAACATTCAGGAGAGAGAAAAGAGGCTGGTCAATCTCTTCCAACATCAACACTTTGGTGAGGGAGAAAAGAGAGAGAGAGAGAGAGAGAGAGAGAGAGAGAGAGAGAGAGAGAGAGAGAGAGAGATAAAAAACAAAAACAACAAAAACTCACCACAGGCATACAAACTCTGGCGCATGGTCCCAGGGAGGATGTAAGGCCTCTGGTGATGGGGATAATTATCTATAAGTAGGCCTGGTGGGCTCTTGTTCCGGAAACTCTTGAGAGAATCAAAGCAGGGCTTGAGGTATGAGAAGGGTAAATTCCTTCCCAGCCCCCACTCTGGTTGGCTCTACCGCCTGAGGGAGCACATTTCCCTTTGCTCTGCAGCGCCCCCATGGGGCTAAGAGTGGCGAAGCAAAGAGAACACTAGATGGACAGAACAAGATGTGTGTGCCTGCGCGCCTGTGATTAAGGTTGGGGTAGGAGTCGAGATGAGGCACACGGTCACTTGGACAAAGAAAATAATCAAAAAATAAATAAAGTAATTCTATTTATAGGAATAACAATACAGCAAAACCATACAATTCCTGTTGCAAAGCTACAACTGCAGCTAGAAAACGGACGCACTTATTGCTCGGGAACAGTAGACAGCTAGCTACACAAAGAACATCAGGGTGTCATTGTGGTCCAATGGGATTTATTTAATCCTCTAAAATGAGAGGGAATGGGAACTCTAAATACAAAAACCAAAGCAGCTAGCCTGCTTCCCGGCAGCGTGGACCCATTTGACAATGTCATGTGTCTTGGAAGTAAAATGTTCATTTCCACAACAGTGGTAGGATTAGGCCTATGTATAGCCTTTAAATCTCCTTCCCAAGACAGGCTTTTCCGTCGGGACTGCAGTAATTCATCTGCCAGTAAGTATTCAAATATTCAGATTTCTCGGGGACAGACAACAGATTTTGTAAGTGCCAGCCCTGAGGAAAATAATCAGGTCCTTTGGACTCTCGCAGTTCTAAAACCCGTGACATCACCTTTTGAAGCGATGGTGTTACTCCAGCAACATAGCTGAAACTTCTTACAGGACCATTTTTGGGGGACAGAGATTCCTCCGAAACCCCAAACCGTCAGCAGCGCTCAGAGCTCTGCTCACATCTGTATTTTTAAGGCCACGTTTGGGGTTGTGGCCCACAAATATTCACGAGAAATTAATATATGAGGACATTTTGCAGAACCTTTCAGAGAGCCCATCCGTGATTTAACAAGCCACTTGAAGGACTTTCACAGCTAAAGTCTAGAACAGCCTGACCTTTGAAAGCCTCTTTTGCTCCAAACACTTGGGGTTCATTCTTAAGGAATCCGAATATTATTTTCCCCTCACACCTTTCTTTCAAGAGACAGACATAATAGAAACAAGAGTCTCCCTCATTCAGGGATGAGTAGGAGGGAAAAAAAAAAAACCAACATTTAAACAGGCAAACTGGCAGCTATGAATAAACACACCAGGGCCCACAGTAAAGGGATTTGGCCCTGCATTCACCTTTAAAATAAAAGAAGAAAGAAGGGAAAGAAAGATCCCCCCTCCTTCTCTCAGCTCTGCTCCAGGGCCTAGAGGACCGGACTGCGTGCAGTGTGCGTCTAGTGGCGGCACAGCCTGTCCTCAATACACGCAGTATCTGTGATCCTGGCAGGCAGGCCTTTAGAATTCCCTCAGGCTGATCCCTTCAACACGCACCGAAGAGATTTTTTTTTTCTTTCCTCTAACGACCTTGAAACGAACCCGGGGGGTGGAGGGTAGGAAAAAAAAAATGTTCCAGACCTTAAGAAAAAGCAGAACACAAACACGAATTTGGATGCAGAGAATTTTGTAGCCGACAAGCAAACACGTACCCACACAGACGTTTCTAACAGCCAGAAATTTCCTAAGAGTCAATAGTAACAGAAAGAGTAAACCCACCACTTGCTGTCCTGGAAAGAAACAAACCAAAGCAAAGCAAATCCTTTTACATCTCTTTCAAGTGCAGGAAAGCCTCCCGTCAGTAAAAGTCCGAGAGGAAAAGGAAGCTGCACCAAGGGCGGTGTGTGCGGGGGGGGGGGGGGGGGGGGTTGAGGTTGTCATATGTGGCCAAAAAATTTAAGCTTCTGTCAATGGTATTGGGGTTGAAATAATGCATATTTTAAATGCCTGAGCGATTCAAAAGGGAAAGAACAGAGACAATAAAACCAACGGATGACGGGTCCTACGCTTTACATAACGCCACAAACTTGCAAAAGGTAAAAATCAGAAGCAAAAAAGCCCTCTAAATCATCAAAATACAACAAAACGCAATTTCAAGCCACCACCCCAATAGAAAAAGAAAACCCTCACCTCCCACCACCAACATACTTTGTCCCAAATAAAAAGAAAACAAATGAACCCACCGAAAACTGCTTGGCAAATATTTTTCTCGTGGTGCCTAATATTCTAGCTGGAAGGAGCTGTGGTATTTATTGTTTTCTCTCACTCGCCTCTCTAAACGTGCCTCTAACATACTTGTTCCAACGGCTCAGATCTCTCGCTCCCTTTTGTGTATTTAGCTCCTGGAGCCGAGTTTATGGGTAGGAGAGGAAGAATTAGCCCCAGACCCCGGGAAAGCGTAGCGCACTCCCCCTCTTATGTCACCGAATAGCAAATTAGTTCTCAGAATTCCAGAGGCCGAGCTTTGCTACAGCGAAGACGCCGACGTCACGGAGGAGGAGCCCACGTGACGGCGGCGGAGCGGGCTGTTCCATCGGCGGCCGGGGGCAGGGAGGGTCGCCTGCCAGCTGCGCTCGCCCGTCGCGGGACCTTTGGTGTTCCGGGCGGCGGTGCTGCGGGGAGCTCGATCGGCCCCGGACGGTGGCCAGCGGCGTGACTCCGAGGCCCTGTGCCGGCCAGGAGGGCGCCGCGGTGTGCGGCGCCGTCACCGAGTCCTCCCCTGCTGCGGAGCAGTGGTAAAGCCCGCAGCTCAAATTCCGAGAATTGAGCTCTGTTGATTCTTAGAACTGGGGTTCTTAGAAGTGGTGATGCAAGAAGTTTCTAGGAAAGGCCGGACACCAGGTGATTATTGCTGTTGCTGCCGCCGCCGCTGCCGCTGCCGCCGCCGCCGCTGTTGCCGCTGGTGCCGCTGCCGCCGCCGCTGCTCATGATCATGATTTTACCTTTTAATTCTTTTTTTTTCCCGCTTTTGCCAAATGCTTTGGCTCCAAGTTTCCTATGTGTATCTATTGATATAAATGTATCTATTTATTGATTCTAGCTGTCAGGTGTTAAAATAAATGCCGAAGATCAGCCCCACGTCTCTCCCACTGTAGGATCTAGCTTTACGCATACGTATTCTTCTTCTTCTTCTTTTTTTTTTTTTTGCTGTCTTGGAGCGCCTGGGCCGCCTCGGGGAGGCTGTGCCGCCCTGCCCGGTGTTGTTTCGGTGTTTGGAGACGCTGGGGCGCGGGGCGGCGGGCGCTGGGCTGCGCGGCCTGGGAGGGCGGACCGCGGCGGCCCCGCCGGCTTCGCGCGGCTTGGCTTGCTTTCTCTGC
Source organism: Chionomys nivalis (assembly GCF_950005125.1). Taxonomy (NCBI): domain Eukaryota; kingdom Metazoa; phylum Chordata; class Mammalia; order Rodentia; family Cricetidae; genus Chionomys; species Chionomys nivalis. The sequence goes on from NC_080088.1 coordinate 70,177,348, forward strand.
TCGCTTGCAAACTGCCTTCCCCGCCGCTGCCTCCCTCCCCGCTCAGTTCTCCCGGTGCCCGCGTTGGCGGCCGTCCACCGGCCCCGGCCCCGCACCAGTCCCTTGCCTTGCAGCCGAGCCGGGAGTCGGCATGGGGGGGAATGCAAGCCAACTCCTCGGCTGGTTGTTTTATTTTCCCTTTTCTTTTTGGTCATAAAGCCAGATGAAGTAGCGTGTCTGCAGTTTCCTTTGAGAGCCGTGATCTTCCCAAGGAGAGACAAGAGTGTTTTGGGGAGGCTTCGCTTGCACGAGGGGGGGGGGGCGGGGATGTTGAATACTTTGAAAATTATTCTTTCTTGGTTGTGAGTCGAGGCAGTCGGGAACCCGGGTGCGCTCGGTCTCCCCAGCCCGAGGAAGGAGGCTTGAAGGCGGGACAGGGATTTTGGGGGTGAGCGGGAGAGGGGTGCGCGGCTTTTTTTTTTTTCTTTTTTGCACCTGCGGCGCTTTCAGCGTGCAGGACCCCGGGGATCTTGGCCAGCCCGTCCAGAGCTCCGGGGAGGTGGCGGGATTTCTGGCGGCCGCGGTGTTTGTATTTTGGGTGCTGCGTGACTGTGTTGGCTCTCAGCGGTAGTTCCCCTCCCTTTCCTAAATTTAATTTCATTTTTCCCCCTTGGTGCAAGCTGTGTAAAAAGGCAGCGATGGGCCTGGGTATAGCGGATTCCAGGCTTCAGATTCCCAAGGTCCTTCTTTTGGGCGAAGGAATGAAAACAGAGCCCCAGTCCGCGTTCCTGATGTGAAAAACCAGGGAGGGAAGAAGGACACTTTGTGACTCTGGCTGGGGGACCCGGGATGGGAGGAGCGGGTGCGAAAGGGAGATCTTTGTGAGTGATTTTGCAAAAACAGATTGCGAGGTTGGTTGGATTTGCAACCTGTGGCTCTCCTCGAGGGAGTAGGAATGGGTAAAAGCGGCGGCGGCGGCCCGGGGCGGGAGTGGGTTGGGAGTTGGAACCTAGGAAATTGGCTGCCTCGGGGGCAGCGGGAGCTAGAGGCAACCCTGCCGGAAACAGTGAACGTTAAATGTCTTGAGAACTGTGGGTTGCGTTGCCTTTATAATACCGTGTTATTGGAGCCCTGGAGAAAATGGAACTAGTGTTGCAAAAATGAGTTTTAAAACTCCCCCATAAAAAAAAACACCAACCAACATTTTGTTTTTAAGAGTAAAATAAATAACCTCTGTGTTGTGCTCTCTCCCGTAGAGATTTAGTTTTGGTGCTAGGGATAGTGAGAAATTACCTCAAACCTGGTGCTGGCCTTCTAGAGCTGTTACATGGTCCTTGAGACAAGCGTTGCACCCCACCTCCTTAAAAAGTGATTTTTTTACCTTTGCCCCCCCCAACATTGTATAGTTCCCAGGAGGAAGATATTGCTATGCCAGTGGATGCTTTACTATCCACAAAAAGAACAGCAAAAAAGAAAAGAGGGAGGGGGCAAGAGAGAGAGGGGGATCTTCCGAAAGGACTGTTTAGAAATAGAGTTTGTGGCTCTGAGCTATGCCGCTGGCTTCCTCTGCAGTTCACTGGTTTCCCTTTTTCTTTGCGAGGTGTTGTGTGTGGTTTTAATAAATAACTTTAAAATAAGGGAGGGGGGCAGCATGACCCATCCGGAGACGGCTATCTATTTTGCTCTCTATTTGCTACCAAGAGCCTTTGGCACTTGAGCAGGACCTCGTAAATCTGCAGCCCAAGTTGAAGTTCATCTGGCCCTAGTCCACACGCTATTCCTGGAGGTAGCAAACATGAGCTCAAAGGAGTGAGATGAAATCATACTCTTCTTTATGTACCGATTTTAATAAAAAGGAAAGAGATTTGTCCCTGGGGGGAGAGAAAATGGCGAGAAAACACCAGGGGATAGACATTTTCTCTTACTAAAACGACTGCAGTTGAGCCCTGGGGCCAAAATAGAAACCTGTAGATAGACAACCCCCACCGCCCATCCCCGTTTATAAATAGAAGTTTCCAGTATCCTATTTGGAAGAATTTCTTTTCTAATACTTTCAGGCGTTGAATGATTTTAAGGGTCTGTTTGGTACCCACAATAAGGCTGGATGCTGTTCAGGACAACTAAGCCAGTGGAGGGGAGAGACCGCCCGGAAAAACGGGTATTTACGCATTACCTTGTTCCTCTCCTCAGTTTTGAAAGGTTTACAGCAATATTTTCTTGAAAAGACTAATCTATTCTGGGCTTGGTGGTCAGGAATGGCATCCTAGATTTCTAAGTTGTCTTTTACTGAGCCCCGAGGAGGAGTTGCAGTTATGGGTTGAGTAAATGCCATGACTAGATGTCAAAATCCTTCCTTCCCTCTGTCCCCTGCTGGGGATATCCCACTCTGTTGTGAAAAAAAAAAAAAAAAAAATTAAGTTTCAGGGGAGGTGGTGCGGCAGCGCCACCCCTTGGTGGGCGAAACTATTGGTAAAAGCCGAGCATTTGAAAAATAATTGCGAAATGACCGTAATTAATTAGGCATGTGGCCCCAACTCCCTCTGAGAGATTTTCAAAAACTTTGAGAGATGAAACTTTTAAATTTAATACCTTGCAGTTAGTCTCTTAAATAGGATAGAAACACGTTGTTTTCAAAACGAGCACGATGTTCTTCCCGTAAATGAAGGGACACCCTTGCCGGGGTGGAGGTGGGCTCTTAGCTGCGTCTTCACTGGGCTGATGTAGCTATTTTTCCACTTCGGACTTGACTGCTCAGGATACCCGAAGTCTGCTGATGGTCTGAGTTTGAGAATAGAAGGAATGTTTTGGTGCGAAAACCCGTAGGAACGAAAGTGCCCTAGTTTCCCCCGGGTCTGTGGTGGCGTGTGCCCGGGTGGTGGGGAGAGGCTTGTGGACCGCAGGTAGCAGCGGTAGGCTGGGCTGCAGCCATGTGGGAGTCAAGGCAGTGTGGCGCGTGCCGATTTCCTACACTGCGCAACAAGTGGAACCTCAGCGACGCGCGAGGGTTCTGCACAGTGGCCCCGCTGGCCGGCTTCTTTTCGCTCCTTCCAACCCTTTCTGTTTCCCATTTCCAGACCAGTAGCCCCCCTCGAAGGATATAGTCGGTTCGGTTCCCTTCTCCTGCTTTTGTTCAGTGGGTCAAGGTCTTAACTCCGGCTCCCCCTTCCTCCGTGGGGATGGCTCATGAGCTTATTCCAGGCCTTTGCTTCTCTCTCTCTCTCTCTCTCTCTCTCTCTCTCTCTCTCTCTCTCTCTCTCTCTCTCTCTCTCTCTCTCTCCTCTCTCCCTCCCTCCCTCTCCGTCCCCCCTCCCCCTCCCCTTCCCTCTCTCTCCTCTTCTTTCTCTCTCCTTTTGCATGAATTTCTCTTAAAACTTTCAGGTATCACTTTTTTTTTTTAAGTGAGTGTAGCCAGCTTTGAGGAGGGGAGGAGGGGAACAAATAACCAAATAATACCCGAAAGCAGTTCCCGAAACGGTGCGGTGTTAGATAGAGGCGTGAGCACCGGAAGAACAGAATTGCATCTGCTCAACTAAATGTTTTCCTACTTCAGTTTTGGAAGCATCTCCTCCCCCTCCCCCCTCCCGCCACCCCCAAGAAACAGACAGAAAGCCTCTGGACAGGGCTACCGTGGAAGTCTAGGCTAACAGACTGAACGGACTGAGTCCGCCACCTAGTGGTAGGTTATGGTCAAGGTTCCTGCTCGGAGCGAGCGGTGGTCTGATCTGATCAGCCAGAACTGATGGGAAGGGCATTCTCCAACGAAGATGGCATTTGACTTTCAAAGTTTTGACAAGACAGATGAAAACCATATGCTCACGCCGTCCACATCCACACTCGCTCAGTCTTAAATATCTATCTCAACTAAGAAACGGTCTTGTCTTTGAGGACATCTGTGACTTCACGGACAAAGTTGGTAGCTGAAAAAGATGACACTCGAAACCCTCAGGATCTTTAGGATTTTACTTCGTCGTTGTTTTTGTGGAATTAGGCCGAACAGTAAGTTTCTGAATTCCAAAGAATCTCAGTTCATGGGGGGGACAGCAGTTTAACCGTAGGTCATTGGAGTTGCCAGTGCACATTGGAGAGCGTTCTCTACCATTCTTTAGCATGAGGTTTTTGACAATAGACATGAAAAGATTACAGAGGTACTGAGGGGGTGGGGCGTCTCAAAGCTGTTGCACGTGCTTGTACTGGGTGGCCAGGGACTACTTAGTCCAGTTGGGGATGTGCGCCAGTTAGCTGTCTGTCTTTACATCCCGTTTATCCTTTTCTCAGTGGCCTGGAGAGAAAGCAGGTTGGTGTGTGTGTGTGTGTGTGTGTGAGAGAGAGAGAGAGAGAGAGAGAGAGAGAGAGAGAGAGAGAGAGAGAGAGAGAGAGAGAGAGAGAGAGAGAGAGAGAGAGAGAGAGAGAGAGAAGTTAGTTATGCCTAAATTATTCTTTGAAAATTTGTGCCCCATCTCTTGAGTAAAGTTCTTTCTCAAAGCTCTTAACTGAGATGGCTCGCTTGCATCGGCGCGCGGGCGACCTCTAGCGGCAGCCTGCGTCCCCACCGCAGAGACACAGCTGTCTTCCCCCGCCCAGGCCGGGTGGAATCCAGTTCACCCTCTATCACTGCGGGATTTGTCCCAGGCCGCCGCGCGGAGAAATGCGCCTCTGTTCGTGTTGGAAACGAATCTGGGGACGTGTCTGAAGCGCGGTCAAGTTTGACTCATCGCTTTCCAAGGACAGTTAGTGCCTTCCATCTTCATTAACGTGAATAAAGACCTTGGCTGACTTCTGTCTAGATCGAATTTTAAAAGGCATTGTTTGCTTGGGGAGATCATGCGTCTCTCTCCTGCTCAACAGCACCCCCCCGTACCCCAAGGCCGATCCCAGTTCAGCCAGGATGGGGGAAGAGATCTCTGCTGAAGGACATGGTTTGCTGGCATTGTCTGCAGGCCTTCTGGATGCTGTCTTGGCCAGGTTCATGGGGAGCATCCCCTCGGCTCTTCAGATCTTGATGATAAAACACATCCCTTTGTTTTATTTTATTTCCTCGAAGTTTGCAACCTTGCAAGAGCTCTGGGGCAGGACGTGTGACAGAAATGAAAGTCAGGACATAAAATCCTCTGGTTAGTTTAGTTCAAGCAGCTGGGAGGCCATCACGCGACCAATATCTCTTATTATCTTTAGTGTCATCGCCACCCAGAGGCAAGAGCAGCAATATTGTCCTCCTCTGCCTCCTGAACAGAAGCAACGCTTTGACTCTACCCGTTATCTCCAGAACGCGGTGGCTAGACCTGAGTACCCTGTTAGGAAAGAGCGGTCCTGTTGGAGCCCAGAGACATGTTTCAACGCGTCAGCCCCGCACCCCCACCTGGCCTTATTCAAACTCCTTGCCCCTAGACAGTGCTTTACACTTTGAGAATCCTCTTGGAATTCTTCGGCGAGCTATTGGAGTTATTAGATTACCAATAATCCAGCAACCATCCTGGATAGAGAGGAGTGGAAAGGCGTTCTCCAAATCCAGACACTGGCCAAACTAGGTCAATGGGAAGGAGGGGCGGGCCGAGCAGCCAGTTGTAGTTTCAAACCTTGATGGAGGGCTCTCTCTAGCGTCGGGACGAGGTAAATACTAATGTGATTGCACTTGTGAGAAGTGCGGTAACTCCTCAGATATTCAACCCGGTCCGGTTTAAAAATTCCCTTAGCCCAGGGCGAAGGACGAGGAAAACAGAAAACAGGATCTTAAGAGAAGAGAGACCCCATCCCTGGGGTGCGAGCCTGACCCCGCCTCTGCGGCGCAGAGATGCAACCCGCTACTTTTAGGACTGGACTAGGTTGTGCAGAAACCGTCCCAAAGACGCAGGCGGCTGAGAGCACTTAGTGGGTGGTCACAGCGGGGGACATTCCTGAGATGGAGAGGCAGCCTTGCGGGGTCTTAGAGCTCCGGACAGCAGTCGGCACGGTTACCCTGTCTCTACGTTTTCGGGAAAATAAGATTCTGAAATCCCGGAGCTTGTCTGGCTTCAGCCTGGTAGCTCTGGCTCTAAAGAAGGCTGGGCGGAAACCTCCCCTTTCTTGCCAACGTAGGCGGAAGAGACTTTCAGTTTAGTTTTCTTTTAGGTTTAGTTTTCTTCCCATTCGGCCAGGTCTAGAAGGGTGGGGACCCTTACTCCTGGGGGACTTGATCTCTTTGACCTTGACTTCTCACCCACCCATTCCCTTCTAAAAATAGCAAGCAAGAGGACAAAAAGAAACCCCAAGAAAAAAACATCAAACCCCCAAGACAAACAACAACAAAACAAAAGCAAACAAACTCCAGCCACCCAGTTGTCAGAATGGGGCAAACTGGAAATCATGGAGCGAGCCTCGGACTGTCTCCAGACTCCTGGGCTCCACACTGCGGTTTTTTAGCTTGTTGGGGGCAGGGATGGGGACCAGGTGGACTCGGGCCTGGAAGCCAGAACCCATGTGGACGGCGGATTTAGGGGAAAGGGTGCTCTGTCCCCGGCCAATGCTGCATAGCCAGCAAACCCGGATTGGGCTTCCTGGAAAGTTACTTCTCGTTGGAGCCCGCGCTGGGCAGGAGTGTTCTATGAAATCCTCAGAGCTGAGGTCGACAACGTTCCGGGAATGAGAGGGCTGTGCCATTCCCCTCGTGGCCCCCTACTTTGACAGAGTAACAGGAAAAAAAAAAAAGTCGCACATAATGTTGGCTACCGACGTTCACGAAAACATTTATTTGAATGTAACCAAATTGAGGGCCGTTACAGTCCTCCCACCCGGCCCTGGCCGCACCTTCCCGGGCTTCGTGGCGGATGGGCAGCAGTGCCAACCGATCGCCAGGGGGTGGGCGGTCCCAGGAAGACAGGTACAGACAGCCAGGTGCGGTGAGCGAGTCTGCGCAGGCTTGCCAGGTGGCGGGGCTGGGGTTTGTGCCGGTGTGTGTGAGCAAGCAGTGCGACTGCCTAGTGCCACCTCCGCCCAAAAGGGAAGGGAAAGGATGAATTCTTTCGCATTGGCTCCTTTGCTAGCTCTTGCCTCACCTCTCAGGTCTCTCTGCTTGTCTCTCTCTCTCTCTCTCTCTCTCTCTCTCTCTCTCTCTCTCTCTCTCTCTCTCTCTCTCTCTCTCCTGCCCAGTTGTTCCCAGTTCTGCTGCCTTCTTTGCCTGTTTTTTTCCTCTCTCTCTCCTCCCCCCCTTTTTTCCTCCCAATTGAAGCTCCTCTAGAGAAGCTGTCTCACTGAGTGCACACAAGGAAAGCGCCCAGGGAGGGAAAGGATGCAGGGGTGGGTTAGTCATCATTTAATTCTTAGTTGGGGATTACTGCAGTTGGACCTGGAGTTAGAGCGGAGATCCAGTTCTGGTTCCCTTCTCCTTGCTGGCCTGATTCTCCCTGGGCTTGTTTTCATAGAACCTTGTTGGAGGATGGTTTTGAGATCTTGGGCAAGGGCTTGTTCCGGGAGCCTCAGTTTCCTTCATAGTGAATCCTGACCGTTATAAAGATAAGGTACAATGATGGGTGGGAAAGGCTGGTTAGCGGAGCTTCCGTGTCTGCAGCGCCTGGAGGGAGGTGCCGTTCAGCTAGAACATTAGTCGGCACCCTGGGAGTTGTGGTGGGGCCTGCTGAGAACAGTTGGCTCATATAGAAGTGAATCCTAGAGCCAGTGACTCTGCAGAGCACAGGCTGCTGGGGTCTGGGCAAGCGCTGTGTAGAAGGAGACAGGCGTAAAGGAAAAGCCCAAGGCCAGCCTGACAGTGGACTTAGCAGGACTGCCTTTTTGGTTTGCTTTCGGTCTGTCCTCATCTGGAGTGAGTCATTGCCACTTGTCATGGTGAAATGGCAAATCTGGGCCTCCTGTGGTTCCAAAAGTCTGTGACTGGAAATCCACAAGTGGTTGAAGCTCAGCACAAGTATTCCAGAAGGGTTTGTGGATCTCTTCTGCGGGGAAGCAGGAGAAAGTTAGTAAATAAACGTCACGTGTCTGCAGCATTTATTTTCAAAAGAGACAAGTTTATTGAAGTTCCGTGAGGCCCAAGTGAAACCTGTTTCCTCACTCTGGATTGGGGTGGGTTCATGAAGAACTAGGTTCTTTCGTCTTTTTCTGCCCTCTCTCTTCCCCCGTTTTCTACCCCAGACCCACTCACTCACTCACACACACATCTTAAGCTCGAAGCTGATGAGACTGACTGACTGGCCCTTGGCACCACAGAGAAATATCTGAGTGGTTACAGACTCAAGGAAACCTCTCATTTTAGAGTGCTCATTTGGTAAGAGTCAGCTCCGTGGAATGGGACAAAGTTGGTGTGGGGGAAGGAGCTTAAAACTGAGATTCACCTACCTCAGGGTGCCGCTGTCCTGCGTTTTTTACAGCACGTAGGCTGACTTGGAAAGAGGACAGGAATCTAAGCCAGAAGACCTAGGGCCAGGCCATCAGTGATCTACGTGGCCCGACATGACCTCACTGGCCTTAGGCTACTTTACTGGGAAAGCAGTTCTGGAGGGCCGTGCTGTTTAAATGGGAGAACAGAGTTCCGATATATTATCACTCTGCTTTGCAGCCCACATCCGATCATAAAGGGGAGTCTTGCACCTATGTTCTTAATGATTTTTGTTTTAGAGAAACCAGTCTGGAGAGAGCACATATTTCATTAAATCTCTTTAAGGCTCCCTGGCCAGTTCTCAGCTAAACCACACAGTTAAATCTTTCACCAGCCAGGAGAAGGCCAAACTTGGAAGCTATGGTCAGTCCTCTGTCTAGTTTTAGACCTGGAAATAGAGGGAGGGGAAACTTTGAAAAAGAGGGCAAAGATACTCAAGGAATGCACAAACATGATGTCTCGGGTTTTATTCTGTAGACTTGGTATTCCGTCTTAAGTGTTCCAGAGAATGAGGAGATACTGCCTGGCTGTTTGTCCTGAACAAGTCATTTGAACCCTGAGTCTCAATTTCATCACCAGTGAAATAAGGATAAAGATATTGGCCGTATCAGCCTTGTGGAATCATTCTAAGACTTGAAAGATAATATTTTTAGCAAGGGTTTGAATAGCATCCAGTGTTTTTCGGTCCCTGAAGAATCATTATCATTAATATTGAAAGAGTTACTTATTTTTTTTTTGTTTCCCATAAACTCAAATGGTCTTTTGATGTGTGTGTGTGTGTGTGTGTGTGTGTGTATATATATATATATTTACCCTGGGAAAGGAAATATATGTATACAGGTATTTGTAATTAATGTTGGCAGTGGTATTCCCAGCAGTAAGGCTAAGGCATTGTTACCAAATGGCTTTGAGTGCCTGTTGTTTCTATAAGCGCAGAGATGGAATATGTTTGCTAGCTTGTGGGAAAACCGCACCAGCTGGCAGGCTGCAGCTATCAAAGCAAAGCTAACTACGTGTGTCCTAAAATAAGACCGAGTGGACAATCTTACACTCATTTAGTCAATCTCTGTTTGCTCTCTTCTCTGCAGTTTTAAAGCAAAATTTTGGACTGTGAAGCAAGGCATTGGGTGAGTAAATCGAATCATAGGCTGTAAGATTTGTAGGTGAATTATTTCTTTTGAATTTCACCCACCCATGCATGTGTGCTTCTTTTTAAGCTTGCCACCTTTCGCTTGACGAGCAAAGGATAATGACTTCTCTCTGTACAGATCTCAGCGCTTACCCCTCTGTCCTGATACTAACTGACTAAATAGCGCTGCATGGTATTATTCGTTCATCCCTTATTCGTTCACAGTTCAGGCTAGTCTGGTCACCTACTCGGCCAGGGTTTGCTGGTGCTAAAGTATTCAAATTATTGAACAAAACAACTCACAATCCCAGAGCATGGGATGGATAATGAAATGACATACAGATAAAAATAGCTGCACCTTTTTTTTTAAGAACCTATTATGGTCTAGGCACATATTTCTAATTTTAAATACCACATAGGTATTGCCCTTCCTATTTCGGAAAACCAAAGCCCAGAAACAGTAACAGCACACTCCACGTCATAGAGCTGGTGAAAGGCAAAGTGAACTGGGTAACTCTCCAAGAGTGGTTTTCTTCATTGCAACATACTCACTGCCTCTCAATGATTGGCAGTGTCTTTAGTATGTGGGAAAAACACTTAACAGTCCTTCCCTTCCCCTTTCCCCTAAAGAGCTTTCTACCTTTGCTTTTATTCTCCCTGTTCGACAGCTATGGATAGAAATGTCCGAGATGGACTAGGAATTGTCCATTAAATACCTGAGTTGCGTTCTACACCTTAGCTTGCTAAACCATTGTCTACGTCTTTTCGTAAGCAGGGAGTAGGTTCTAGAGGACTAATAGGAATTTAATTTCTGTTCAGGCGAAGACAACATGGCCTCGCCGGCTGACAGCTGCATTCAGTTCACCCGCCATGCGAGTGATGTTCTTCTTAACCTTAATCGTCTCCGGAGTCGGGACATCTTGACGGATGTTGTCATTGTGGTGAGCCGTGAACAGTTCAGAGCCCATAAGACAGTGCTCATGGCCTGCAGGTGAGTGGGGTTGGAGTGAGGGGTGACTGTATAAGACGGGGAGGTAGGATTGGCAGCCGCCAGCGAGACGAATATGTAGGTCGTTCCTTGTGTCTGTGATGATATTCCCTTAGTCTCCAGATCTCAGCACCTGGCCTGGTGTTCTGGACTTTCAGGAAACAATGGAAGGAACACAGCTTTAGAGAACAGAGGCATAGGGGGTGAAGAAATGAACTCTCAAAGGCACGATGCGTCTGAAGCCAGCAGGGAGACACAGACACATGCTGGTTAACTAAAAGACATGCAGTTATCCAGTGTGCGGATGAAAAGCAAAGGGCAGGTTCTAAATACTTTAACTAAGCCCCATAGCTTTTGCCCTTTTATGCCACGGCTGTACTTTATTAACAAAATATTTCTTGAAACAGCTTTAAACACATTACTTAGCTAAGGCTGGCCTTGAAATTCTGATCCTCTTACCCCAAGTGCTGGGATTGTAGATATGAACCACTGTGCCCAGATTGTTGGACTTAATTTATACTATAACTATAGTTCCATGGTTTAAGTAGAGAGTGAGTAAGTCTGATAATTCTTCGTATTTTCCTGAATTTCAAGTTTCCTGGGTGATATCATCTTAAGTCAATTCTAAGCTCTCCCCACAAGCCGTCTCCTGTGGATGGTATCCTGTCTCCATTTTGCAATGAAAGCAAAGAACAGGTCTATGCAGTGATGTTCAGCTCTGTGTTGCAATTAGAGAAAGTAGCTAATGTCTAATAATAGCACTTAAAAAATAATGTGAAGGGCTGGCTGATGAGATGGCTCAGGAGGTGAAGGCACCTGCCTCCAAGCCTGATGACCTGACTTCAACCCTAGGACCAGCATGGTGGAAGGAGAGGAGTAGCTCTGACATGCTGTCCTCTGACCTCCACTCCCATTCCGTAGCATATTCACACACCACACACACACACACACACTAAAAATTTAAAATACAGAGAACAGAAATTTGTACAGACATAAAATAATAGCTAGTGTTTACTGTGTGCCAAGCATCAGTGGTACCGCTAACAGTTTTCATTTTTGCCACAATCCTATTAAGCACACACAATTCTCCCCTTACCTTGGCAGATAAGGAAACCAAGGTACAGAGAAGTTAAGGGTATTAGACAAGGTTGAAGAATTGCTTATTGGGGAAGGAAGGTCTGGTTCGTTTCTGGCAACCCACCCAGAAAGAGTAATGTTGAGATGACAAGCTAGTCTAGAATTCTAGTTTTAGCTGAATAGACAACATGACCTGAAGACATGGCCTGGGATTTACCTCAAATCTTCTAGGAATAACTGACGTCCTGATGATCCTTGGCCTTTGAGAAAGGTGGTGGAGCATATGGATATATTATTATCTGTCACCCAGCCCTAATTTGCTCCTCATGTCATCGACTTTTTAAAATAAGGATATTGTGGCAAAGAGAGGAAATACTTAGACAAAAACTTAAAGTCAGAGTAGTGGCTGCAGATGAGAGCTAAGTCAGGCAACAGGAAAGCAGGCCGTGATTCCCACACTCTGCGAATTCAGTTTCCCCATTTGTAAAGATGGAAATTGGTGGTACATATCTCACAGGATTAGAAAGGACAGAGGTTAATGTAAACATACAAAACACTTAAAAAATTCCTGATGTGGGATGGCCTTCTGTCTATGTGTTGCTTTTATTGGTTGATGAGTAAAGCTGTTTTCGCCAATGACTTAGCAAAGTAAAGCCAGGCGGGAAATCCAAACAGAGATATATAGAGAGAGTAGGTATGGAATCAAGGAGATGCCATGTAACTGCTGAAGGAGAAAGATGCCAGAACGTTACCGGTAGGCCACAGGCTCGTGGAGATACACAGATATGATAGATGTGTTAATTAAAGGTGTAAGAGCTATCTAAAAATACACCCGAGCCATTGGTCAAACAGTGTTGTGATTGATATAGCTTCTGTGTGACTGTTCGGGTCTGGGTGGCCGGGAAACCAAAGCACAGTCCCATCCACAAATTCCTGGTATCTGCTAGGCTGTCCACAGGTAGAAGGTATTAGTAAGTGCCACAGAGCTTAGGGCTCTGGGCTCTGGGATGACAAGACACAGAGGCTTTGTGACCCCTACAGTTGCACCTCTGTTTGTCTTACAGCGGCCTCTTCTACAGCATCTTCACTGACCAGTTGAAGTGCAACCTTAGCGTAATCAATCTGGATCCTGAGATCAACCCTGAGGGGTTCTGCATCCTCTTGGACTTCATGTATACATCTAGGCTCAACCTGCGGGAAGGAAACATAATGGCTGTGATGGCTACAGCCATGTACCTGCAGATGGAACACGTTGTGGACACGTGCAGGAAGTTCATCAAGGCCAGGTGAGCTGCTCTCTAGGTAGAAGCTGGGGGTGCAGAAAGGATACTTTCAGATCAGAAACTGTGCCTGCCACGACAGCATCTAGGACGCATTACACCCACCTCGCTACAAAAATTGCGTGTTTCTACCCTTTATTCGTGTACTCTAGGCAGATGTCATTCCTTGCAGCAGCCCAGATGTGTATGTCTTGGGTACCCTCTGCCCCCCACACCCTGCCCCATTTTCTTTTAGTCTCTCTCCTTCCACTCACCCTGCAGGGCCAGAACTGGATACCTTTTCCGCGGAGGTTTAGCCAACTCCCTCTGCTCCTCTGTGTTTGGCAGGCAGCATTTTTGCTTTTCCTTCCAACCTTCTCTTAACGATTGTGTGCATATGTAGGCCCTCCTTTAGATTTCTACTGTAACTATTTACACATGTGCCTTAACGCCCTACCAGAGCACGGGCCGCCAGAGTGTATGTGGCTGCCTTATTCTTCACCCATATAGCCACGCTCCCCTTGGGAGGATGCGTAAGAAATTGAATCGAGTTCACTTGGTCTAGCCCTTACCCAAAGAGTAGGAGACGTGAACATCCGTGGAGGTCGACGATGCTGAGAGCTGAGGAAGTGGAGAGCCTTGCTGAATGCAGCAGCTACTTGAGGCTCAACTGTCTCAGAATCACTCACCTTGGCAGCTTCAGGGAAATGGCCTTCTTTCTTAACAGAAGGCATTTTCAGTCTGCATCTGACCACTTCCAAGGACTAAGAACTCATGTTCTCAGCGCCATACCATCCACCTGGGGTAACTGGAAAATCCCTCCTGACAGCCTCTTAAAATCTGGCTCTTGCAGCCCTCACTTTTTGATTCTGGCTCTGTTAGCTGAAGAGCGGGTTGAGCTGGCCTACTTTTTTCACCCACATAAGTCCCTTTAAGTATTTGCAGCCAATGTTTTTGTCTCCAGTGGGTGATAATGGCGGCGAGTTCATCATTGCCTTCATTTGGGAGTACTTTATACAGGCCAGGCCTTGTGCTCCCAATAGTTAAGCAACTTGCTCCAGGTCAGAGCTGCGTTTGCAAACCAGGCCAGGCTGCTCCGGAACCAGGGCTTTTGCACTGGTCACTTCCTGCTCTCCTCCTCTGTGGTCTTCTCAGTGCATCTGTTGAACATATGGGCCAGGTCTTTAGATGATATTCTCCGAGTGTATCATACTAACATTGCATACATTCTTCCTTCCTTGCTTCCATGTGTATAACATGCCTGCCTTTCCCTGCAGGTTTTACTCGAATGATTTAGCTCATTGCTTGAAACGATATACGGGCCTTAAATGCTTTATGTAGCCCATCAAATTCTACGTCACCAGAAGAATTATAGTCCCCAAGACATGCATACATATGGGCCTCGCCATTTGCAAGGTCAGGTTCAGTCAGACACAGACTAATTGAGTGACTCATCTTCCTCAGTTTCCCCAACTATAGCCCAGCTACTAGACCTCAGAGTATTAATGCCCTATAATTGTGTTTCTAACTCCAGAGTCAAATCTTCCATGTCTAGCTGACTCAGACCCAGAAGTGGTCATATAGCAGTGGAAGGTCACCTGATTAACAGTTCTAACCTGGGGTCTTTTTTTTAACCCCCACAGCGAAGCAGAAATGGCCCCAGCACTTAAGCCTCCCCGAGAAGAGTTCCTGAACAGCCGGATGCTGATGCCCCATGACATCATGGCCTACAGAGGGCGTGAGGTCGTGGAGAACAACCTGTCGCTAAGAAATCCTCCTGGGTGTGAGAGCAGAGCCTTTCCCCCTAGCCTCTACAGTGGCCTGTCTACACCGCCAGCCTCGTATCCTATGTACAGCCACCTCCCACTCAGCAGCTTCCTTTTCTCTGATGAAGAGCTACGAGATGCCCATGCCCGCATGCCTGTGGCCAACCACTTCCCCAAGGAACGGACCCTCTCCTGCGACAGTGCCAGGCCAGTCCCCGGTGAATATAGCAGACCGGCCATGGAGGTGTCCCCCAGCTTGTGCCACAGCAACATCTACTCAACCAAGGAGGCAGTCCCAGAGGAGGCACGGAGTGACATGCACTACAGTGTGACTGAGGGCCCCAAGCCTGCTGCCCCCTCTGCCCGGAATGCCCCATACTTCCCCTGTGACAAGGCCAGCAAAGAAGAAGAGAGACCCTCTTCGGAGGATGAAATCGCCCTGCATTTCGAGCCCCCTAATGCACCCTTGAACCGGAAGGGTCTGGTTAGTCCCCAGAGTCCCCAGAAATCTGACTGCCAGCCCAACTCACCCACAGAGTCCTGCAGTAGCAAGAACGCCTGCATCCTTCAGGCCTCTGGCTCCCCTCCAGCCAAGAGCCCCACTGACCCGAAAGCTTGCAACTGGAAGAAATATAAGTTCATTGTGCTCAACAGCCTCAACCAGAATGCCAAATCAGAGGGCACTGAGCAGGCAGAGCTGGGCCGCCTCTCCCCTCGAGTCTACCCAGCCCCACCTGTCTGCCAGCCACCTTTGGAGCCTGAGAACCTTGGTCTCCAGTCCCCAACCAAGCTCAGTGTGAACGGAGAGGACTCAACTATCCCCCAAGCCAGCCGACTGAATAACATCGTGAACAGGTGATTTCAGAGGCCGTGGGTCTAAGGTCAGGGGTTGCCTGTGCTCAGTTCTGAGCTTCCCAGCCAAGGATGGATGCAGAGTGCAGGGCTGTGAAGCCTTCTATCTGAAATGCTGAGGGGGACTAGTATGAGCGTGAGTTAGCCTGAGTCATGAAGCATAGTTCACGGAAGTTGTATTTTTGTTTCATTTTCTTTTGTTTTCTGTAGCAAGAGAGAGCATTGCCTTGTGTGGGAGAAAAGCATTCCACAAATCCCAGAGGCACTTCCTGTGGTCGTGATGGATCAGGGGACCCTCCTTTTAGACCGAAAGAGGCTGTGGGCTGCAGGCCTTAGGAGGAGCAACTGAGCCTAGAAGTGGAAGTTAGGTACTTGTTGACACCAATCAGCAGAAGAGAGCTTGAGGAGGGTGACCCTTAGAACTGCAGAAGGCTACTGTGATCTCTGGGCTTACCTGAGCATACAGGGAGAGGTTAGCATGGAGACCATGTGGACTACTACTGCTGGCTGCTGACACCCCTTTTTTTCTGTCCACAGGTCCCTGACAGGCTCCCCCCGAAGCAGCAGTGAGAGCCACTCGCCACTTTACATGCACCCCCCAAAGTGCACGTCCTGTGGCTCCCAGTCCCCACAGCATACAGAGATGTGTCTCCATACTGCTGGGCCCACGTTCCCCGAGGAGATGGGAGAGACTCACTCAGAGTACTCAGATTCCAGCTGTGGTGAGTCCCTTTCTCCTCCTTGCCTCTCAGTGCCTGGGAGAAGGGAGGCCCCTCTGCTCCGTGGGATTTGTTTCCATTTTATTGGTGCTGCTGTCTCTGGGAAATGACCTGGATTATAAATCCATTGGTACTCACCATCACCAACAATAGTTAGTCGTCCCCGCCCCGTCGTCTACCAGGAACGGAGCTGATCAGGGGTAGGCGTTGAACTTGGGTAACTGAGTGGCTGAGCAATCCAGCTTCACTCCAGCAACAGTGACTTGCAGGGCTGCTGGGACCCCCAGAGCTTCCTCAGCCTGTTTGTGCCAAAACTACTGTACCGACCTGGATGCATGGTAGTGTTTCTTGGAAGGCTATAGATTCTCTTTGGAGAAACTTCTGGTTTTAGTCATTCCTGTGTTTTTTACAGGCCTTAGTTGGTTCCTAGCATGGGGGAGGTACTTAGAAAAGGTTTGCTGGATTAAGTTAGTTGAACTGAATTATTAAATTCACATTTCCGTATAGTCAGTGTTGGCTCCCTCAGTTTTTAACCCGGTAAAAAGTCTCACTCTAGAAGACAGCTCAAGCAACTATCTTTTGTGACCAAGGAGATATATAATCAGGGTTAAACTGCAGGGATATACCACTCTCAAACTGTTGTGACAAAATAGAGAAGCTGCTGACTGTGAGCAGCGTGGCACCGGGCCACAAATCAGAGGGAGAACAGGGACTGTGCCCGCCTGACCTCAGATGACTCTTCTGCAATCCAGTTCCTGCCTCTGGGCCTCTGTTTCCATTTCTGCCATCACCTTTAGGGTTTTGTCTTTGATGCAAAGATGACCATGGAGTCTTTGTCATTAATCCCTCCTGAAGGGATTTAAAGACTAATCAGGTTAGATCTGGGTCTCGTGTCCCCATAATTTTATCATTCTTTTTCATAGTATAATGTGCTCCTGTGAGTAGGCAGGACAAGGATATTAGCCTGACTTGGGAGACTCAGAGAGGCTTAGAGAGTCTTGCCCCAGGGCTGCTGTGTATGAATAGACGTTGAACTTTGAACTGATAAGAAAGCCTTCTCAGCGCTCCAGGAGGAAAAAAGCCTAAGGTGTCCTCAAATTGGTAAGGCCGTTTGAGAGCCCTAGACCTTGAGATTCAATCTGTCTCCCATCTCTGTCTTCCACGACTAAATGCTGAGAAAGAGAAAAACCCCCACTGGTCCTCTGGGTTCCCCTAAGTGTTGGTTAGGGAGCCCGGGGTCCAGGGTAGCACTGGCCTAGTTCCAGAGAACAGAGGCTTCTGAGTTCTACCATGGTGTCTACCTGTCTACCATGCTGACGTGGTTTCCCTCCATTCTCTGCAGAGAACGGGGCCTTCTTCTGCAATGAATGTGACTGCCGCTTCTCCGAGGAGGCCTCACTCAAGAGGCACACACTGCAGACGCACAGCGACAAACCGTACAAGTGTGACCGCTGCCAGGCTTCCTTCCGCTACAAAGGCAACCTCGCCAGTCACAAGACCGTCCACACGGGTATGGCCTTGTCCCACAGTGAGTGCTCCAGTTAGGGCTACAGACAAGAGGATAAACCTGGGGACTTTGTTGGAGTGAAGCCGAAGGCAGGCCCCACCCTGACTTCGCATAGGGTGGTGATTTTCAACGTAGGGGTGGCAACCCCTTGGGAATTGAATGGCCCTTTCACAGGGTCGCGTATTAGTTATCCTGCGTGTCAGATGTTTACATTATGGTTCATAATGACAGCAAATTACAGTTATGAAGCAGCAATGACAATAATTTTATGGCTGGGGGGGGGTCACCACAACATGAGGAACTGTATAAAAGGGTGGCAGAGTTAGAAAGGTTGAGAACCACTAAACTAGGGGCTTAGCCCTGTCTTGTCCCTGCCATTCCCCTTACCCTTTGTGTGTCCTGCTTCCCCGCCTCTGCTGGGGTTCAGTGAGGAGACCAATGCTGGTAGTGGCAAAGTGGATTGGGTTCGGGTAGAGCCAGCTAACAACAAAAGCCGCTTGCTGCCCCTCAAGGACTTATCAACCAACTTACAGTCTTCTTCCCAGGGCAAGTCGCACAGCCTCATTGTTGTGGGCATTAACTAGCTCTCAGACCTTCCAGTGGCCCCATTATCCCCAAAACTTTCCGTAATGGAAGGCTCAACCCTAGATTGGTTTCCTCTGCCCAGCTTCTGTTCGGCCCCACACCCCGCCTGGCCTGCAAATGGAATACAGCTGTAGGTGCCTGCCCCAAGCGGAAAAGTATGTTCTGCGAGAGAAACTAGAGCAGCCTGATTGTATCTCCCTGGCGAGCGAGTGGATGATTGCATCAGTCAGTCCAAGGGAAGAACCCGAAGCGTCTTCCCAGGTCGTCTAAATCAGCCCTTCCCACTCAGGGAGGGAAACTGAGGCCCAGAGAAGGACAGTCTCTTGCTCAAGCCCTTATAGGCTGATGCCCTAATGGCAACACTTGTTCTGCAGGTCGGGCTTCTCGAAGCCTCCCCCGTGTGTCCCAGGCGTAGCACTGTCCACATCCCACCATGACACTGCTTGTTTCTGGGCCTTGTCCCCTGCTGAGTGTGGTGTGTGTGTGTGTGTGTGTGTGTGTGTGTGTGTGTGAAGGATGGCGGGTCCCTAGATCAGTGCTTCTTAACCTACAAGTTGTGATCCCTTTGGGGGTTGAATGACCCTGTCACAGGGGTCACCTAAGGCTTTCAGAAAACGCAGACATTTACATTACAATTCCTAATAGTAGCAAAATTGCTGTTATGAGTTAGCGACGAAAATAATTTCATGATCGGGAGTCCCCACACCACGAGAAACTATATTAAGCGTCACAGCATTCATTAGGAAGGTTGAGAACCACTGCCCTAGATTCTCCCTCTGACCTTTCTATGGAGAAGGGAAGGCCTAAGTCATCTTGGCCAGTTGCCTTGAAAGGAAGGGGCTGTGTAGACCTTCATTAAATATGATCCCTTTTTTCCATGTGTCTGGCGACAGGTGAGAAGCCCTACCGCTGTAACATCTGTGGAGCGCAGTTCAATCGGCCAGCCAACCTGAAGACCCACACTCGAATTCACTCTGGAGAAAAGCCCTACAAGTGTGAAACCTGTGGGGCCAGGTTTGTGCAGGTGAGCAGGGCGGCAAGGAGAAAGGGTGCCGTGGGGTGGGGTGAGGGCCTGGGCGTAGGCTGGCCGAGCACCCAGGCAGCGTCTCTCACACTGTGCTCCCCCTCCAGGTGGCCCACCTCCGTGCCCACGTGCTCATCCACACGGGAGAGAAGCCGTACCCCTGTGAAATCTGTGGCACTCGCTTCAGGCACCTTCAGACTCTAAAGAGCCACCTGCGCATCCACACAGGAGAGAAACCTTACCATGTAGGTAAACCCTAGCTATGGCCGCTGGCTGCCCCGAGGGGGAGGGATGCGGAACCGGAGGGCAGCAGAGGTCCCAGGTCTCAATGTGTTCATCTTGGAAACGGAGGCATTGGTCTCAGTGACCTGGGTCTTAGGAAAGGCAGCGCAATTGGGCTATTCATTCCACAAATATTTTCCGAGTGTCTCCATCGTAGCTCTAGACTAGATATGTATTGAAGAGCACCTAAGATGTCAAAGCAGAGCCTAGTAGGAGAGCAACCAGAGAAATATGGCAAAGGAAAACACCAAAACCAGAACCAAAAATAAGCCTAGAAAACATCGTTTCAAGGCCGAGTGGGCTGGGACAGCGTGGGGGGTTCTGCAGTGAAAAGCACCTGCGCTGTTCAGTTCCCAGCACTTGAGTTGGGTGGTTCACAGCAGCCTATGATTCCAGCTCAGGGGGTTCATCCCCCTCTTCTGGCCTCCCCCAGTCCCGGCACGCATATGGTGCAGATATAGATAATCACTCACACATGTACATAAAAATAAATGGAATTCAAAAGAAAGAGCAGGTGCCCTCATGCTTTGTGCCAAGTCAAGGACAGGCTGTTGGCATGAGCGTGTGCCAGAGCGGAGTCTCAGCAAACTACAGTCCACTGGTTAAGTTTTAAATGCTGTGTAGGTTAAAACTGGGATATTGTGAGTTTTGTGAAATTTAACTTCCGTAGGACCTAAATAACATATAATTGGAACAGAGCCACACTGATTTGCTTCCATAGCTTCTGAGATTGCTTTGATGCATCGGTGGCAGCGGGCTTTGAATGAGCATCTCTGTATTTGCTATTGGTCTCTTGGTAAATTGGTTATTTTCACCCTGAGTGCTTTAGTTTCCTCATCTGTACATTGATCCAGAAAATAGTGCCTACTTCATGAACCGGCTGTATTTAAGTAACTAATCCATTCAGTGCTTCCAGTTACTCAAGCTCGTGGCCACGGCATGATCTGCTCTGATTTTAGTCACAGAGACAACAAGAACTGAGAGTGACATTTGGCATTAATTGGCCCAATCCCTTACCGAAGGGAAAGCTAAGGGCTTGGTAGATGCCATGACAGGATGCAGGACAATGGTGGCACAGTTGGCGTGGACCCGTGCAGTTTGAAAACAAATCTCCCAGACTCAAGAATCTCCACGAATTTAGGCCATATAATCCAACTGTGCTGCTGTATTCAGACTGATGTCGCAGTTTTCTGAGGGTGCATTCTGCTAGATCGTAGGGAGAATCCAAGGTTTGGATGAGAAGTATGCACTTCAAAGTATTAGCCACATGATGAGAACGTGAATGCACAAAGATGGTAGCGGGGCACGGCTGTAAATCCAAGATCTAAAAAGAGATGGATGTTTATCTTAGACTCAGAAATGGGTTACTCATTAGGGGAGTTTGCATCGGAACTGTGTCTTGGATAAGATTTGGAATCATGCAGTTAAGTCAGGGAAGTGCATCTCAAGCCTGGGAAACATGAGTGACCTGGAAGGGAAAGCAGGGACATTTGAGCAGTGTATACTTAACCTCCAGTGGAAGCCAGGATTCAGATGGGTTCCCTTTTAGAGGGAGGAGCTGCCTCCACCCCTCCCTCACAGAGACTGCCTGCTCTGGGTTTTTGAGAAAGGACTCATTTCTTGAGTCGCTGATAACTAACGTTTTGCTTCTGGTGTCTCTCCAGTGTGAGAAGTGCAACCTACACTTCCGTCACAAAAGCCAACTGCGACTTCACCTGCGCCAGAAGCATGGCGCCATCACCAACACCAAGGTGCAATATCGCGTGTCGGCTGCTGACCTGCCTCCGGAGCTCCCCAAAGCCTGCTGAAGCATGGAGTGTTGACTCTTTTCTCCCTAGCCCTTTCTCAGAACCTCCCCAAAGGATGCTGTAACACTTTACAAAGGTCACCCCATGATGTAGTGCCTCTCTCATCCACTAGTGCAGATCATAGTTGGGGTGGGGGGTGGGGGTGGGGTTTGCGGGACCGGGAGCCAAGGCGGCTCCCCTTCCCACACTGCCATACAACATTAAGAAAATACTATTGCTTCTTCTCCTATGTGTAAGGCGAACAAACCATGTCAGCAAAAAGCAAAATCATCTTCTATATCAAAGTAGGGGAGAAGGCAAAAGTTCTGACGTGACAGGTTGCAACGCGAGGAATGTAAACGTTCTGTGGGAACAGAAATCTCTTTTGTATGTAAATGTGTATTGTTTTCAAAGACAAGACTTCAGTATGTTGTCAAAGAGAGGGCTTTAATTTTTTTAACCAAAGGTGAAGGAATATATGGCAGAGTTGTAAATATATAAATATATATATATATAATATAAATATATAAACCTAAAAAGATATATTGAAAATATAGAACTGCGTTAAAGGCTCGATTTTGTATCTGCAGGCAGACACGGATCTGAGAATCTATTGAGAAAGAGCACTTCAGAGAATATTTTAAGTATTGCGTCTGTATAAGTAAGAAAATATTTTGTCTAAAATGCCTCAGTGTCTTTGTATTTTTTTGCAAGTGAAGGTTTACAATTTAAAAAGTGTGTATTAAAAACAAAAAAGAACAAAAAAAGCTGCAGAAGGAGAAATGTATACTTTTGTTCTAGTTTTCAGTTTGTATATACCTGTAACGTGTCCTCACGGTGCCTTTTTTCACGGAAGTTTTCAACGATGGGCGAGCGTGCGCCGTCCCTTTCTGAAGTGTAAGCAGACACAGGGACTTGAAGTTGTCACTAACTAAACTCTCTTTGGGAATGTCTGACTCCTCCCACATTCTGCGTCATGCTTGTCGTTATAATTACTCCGGAGACAGGGTTTGGCTGTGTCTAAACTGCATTATTGCGTTGTAAAATATAGCTGTACAAATATAAGAATAAAACGTTGAAAAGTCAAGGGAGATGTCTCTGAAGCTCTATCTTTGCATGGAGATCCAAGCGGGTCCGACCTCCGAGTGTTCGGGTTCCAGTGGGAGCCATTCTAAGAAGGGAGGGGCCGCTGGTCAGTGAGATGTTAAAGAGGGTCGTTGCTTGAGGGTAGACTGGGGTTTGTCCTGTTTCTGCCTATTTTTGTCCTGAGCACACGACCAGCTGCAGACCCCAGCCTGAAGGTCAGGTGGAGGATTTGAATCCCCTAACTCTGGGCTGCGCTCTGTGGCTTGCCCTTGCGCTTTAGACACAAACATTTCATAGTCCCCCCTTCCCCCACTGCTCTGAGCCTCAGTGGTTATTCTTTTCTAAAATGAGAGGACCCATCTTGGCCCTGGCTTCGTAAACAAGTTTCCTTCACTTGGCTACACAGGGCAGGTCAAAGGCTTAAGTCACACACTTCTCAGCTTCAGTGCATTTGAGGTCTCCTGGGTGACCAACAGACATTTATAGACTTCAACGCTTTCTGATTGGACAGAGGCCAAGCAAGCCTCTGCCCCTGTGCTGGAGCACAGCCACCTCTCCTGTGTGTGTTGGGTCACCATTTTTGCCATGGCTCTGTGTCCCAGCTTATCCGAGAGGCGACTGGGTTAACTAGACCTTTTATGAATCCGTGATTCAGATGTCAGTTCACACTGGCCTGCTTTGGCATCCATTTTTATTTTACCTCAGAAAACCCCGAGGACCAAGTTTGATTGGCAGGATCTGAGAACTGGGAAGACAAGTGTGGTTCTGGTAATGGGCCCAGAAGAGAAAGCCGGCATCCCCTTCCTGTTCCTGGGTGGCAGTGGAGAGGGGACATGTGCCCACTGATCAGCTCTTGGCAGTGACTTTGCAGCAGGCTCTGAGCACGTGTTGGAAGCTGGAGGAGCTGACCACCCAAAGCCCCAGAGAGAGCTTCAGAAAGTCACGCCACCCTCTGCCAACCGCATGGCCTTGCAGCTCAGGTTTCCTTTGAAAATGACTTTAAAGGACTTGCCAGCTCAAGGCCTCGACTCACCCTGTTCTTTGGAAAGGGAGAAAATGATCCCTCGGCTCCCATAGAAACCTGGCAGAAGAACTTAGGGAATAGACAGCTTCAGGAATGACAATTCACAGGCCTGACGGAGGCTGGCCCCAGGCTCCTTTCGCTCCTGAGAGTCTGTTTTTGTATCATTACTATTTATGAGGGAGACGGAGGAGCAGACAGGGAGGGCGGTGTTCCGACAAAAGGGAGATCAAAGACAGAGCTGCTACAGCCAGCTGACGATTAATAATAAGTAAAAAGAAAACATCTCTAAACAGAGTTATTAAGAATACAGCCGGAGCGAAGGGGAGAGAGAATTTTATTACAAACACATGGGGTGAATCCATTTTCATATTAAGAAAAAAAGTTCTCAGAAACCAGGCTATAATTGATATTCTTCATATCATGGAAGGGTTAGGGGCAAAGGTTTAAGTTGAGGTGTGTATTGAGGTAGGTGTATTAGCTTTTGTTGTAGTTTGCTTCCCATTGCTGTGATAAAACACTGACCAAAAGCAATTTGGGGAGGAAAGGGTTTATCGGGCTTATAAATCCTGATCACAGTCTACCATGAAGGAAGCCAGGTCTGGAACTCAAGGCAGGAACCTAGAGGCAAGACAAGAGGCAGAAAGCATGGAGGAACACCGCTTGCTGGCTTGTTCTCCGTGGCTTGATCTGTTTTCTGTCCGACGCCACCCTAGCCCATCTGCCCAGGACACTGCCACAGCAACACAGATCAGGAGAATGTCCCCAGAAACTTGTCCGCAGGCCAGTCTGAGGGCAGCATTTCTCAGTTGAGGTTCCTACTTCCAGATGACCCTGGCGAGAGTGGAGTGGACAACTGAACAACCCAGACTTCTTTCCGCTGTGGCAGAATGCTCAACACGGCAAGGAAGTGTTGACATCTTTAAGCTCACAGCTCAGATATTTCTGTCCATAGCCCTTGCTTCTGCTAACTCTGACAGGGTATCATGGTGGATAGAAAGAAAGAGAGAGAGAAGGACAAGACACAGTTTCAAGGGCATGCTCTGGAGTGACCTATTTCCTTCAGCTAGGCCTCAACTTCTAAAGTTTCTAGAACCTTCTAAAATAGTGCTGCCAGCTGAGGATATACATATACATATATATATACATATATATATATATGTATATATATGAGGATAAGCCTTTAAAACTATAGCTTTTGGTGGGGCTGGAGGCTTGACTGTACATCCAAGTCATGGCAGTAGACCTATGGACATGACTGAGTAGACACAAGCAGAGCTGTTCAGGAGTCGGAAGACATGTAGTAGAGAGAACCCTCTAGTTCAAGCGTCTCCTATGACCCACTAGGGGACTGCGGGGAAACAGGTCGGCTGCCATCTAGTGTCTGGACAAGTACCGAGACCAGATTCCTCCTTACCCCAGCCCTTGGAAAAAACAGGTGCGTGTTCTGATTTAGTAATGACGACATGGCAGGTCCGAGGTCATGCAGCTAAGTGTCCAGCTTGCCTGAGTTCCCACACCCAGCTATTTGTAGAACTTCAAGTTCCGTCAATGGTTAGGACTCAGGCGGCTCGTTTTCATTTCTTTGTGTCCCTCGCAGCAGTAATTAATAAGAAACCGTCTCATGTTCTCCCAGAGGCATGCTCAGGAAAACAAGTGGGGAAGAAAACCGGGAAAGAGCTGACCCCTTGGGCACTTGTCAGGCCCCATCAATGGCAGAGCCCCAAAGCAAAGCTCTCAAAGCAAGCTGATCTTCCAATACAGAGTTCTCTGGAGCTTGCTATTATTTGGAGTTTCCTGGATTTACGTTTCTATGAGACTGGCTATTTCTTTTAGTATTATTATTATTTTATTACTTTAAAAAAATCCAAACTCCCACTTTCTCCCCTCCTCCCACTTCCCTCCCACTCCCTCCACACACCCTAATCCCACCACATCCAATCTTAAGAGAAGGCAAGGCACCTGCCCTGTGGGAAATCCAAGTCCCTCCCCACTAAATCCAGGTTGAGCAAGGTATGCATCCAAAGAGAATGGGATCCCAAAAAGCCAGTACATGCAGGAGAGACAAATCCAAGTGCCATTGTTATTGGCCCCTCAGTCTGCCACAACTGTCAAACCACATTCAGAGGGACTAGCTTGATCCCATGCTCATTCATTCCCAGTCCAGTTGGAGTTGATGAGCTCTCATTAGTTTAGGCAAACTGTCTCAGTGGATTAACCCCTCATAGTCTTGGCTTCCTTGCTCATCTTCTCCCTCCTTCCGCTCTTCAACTGGACCTTGGGAGCTCAGTCCAGTGCTCCGATGTGGGTCTCTGTTTCCGTCTGTTGTTAGACGAACGTTCTATGATGATATTTAAGATAATCATCAGTCTGACTACAGGGCAAGGCACCCTCTCCTCTATTGCTTAGGTTCTTAACTGGGGTCATCCTTGTGGGTTCCTGGGAATTTTTCTAGAGCCAGGTTTCTTGTTAACCCCCAAATGGCTCCCTCAATCAAGATATCTCTTTCCTTGCTCTCATATCTGTCCTTCCTCCATCTCAACTGTCCCATTCCCTCAAGCTTTCCCCAACCCTCCCCTTCTTCTCTCCTCTTCCCCTTCTTCCCTTCCTTCTGCCCCTGCCCCCACGCTCCCAAATTTTGTCAGAGCCTGGCTATTTCTCACAACTGTTTATAATAGGGTACCTGTGTCCAGCACCTTCTCTTTACATGATCTAGTCTGTATGGGTTCCTATCTCCTGGAATCAGAGCACAGTTTATGCTGGTAGCAAGACTTCATAGATATTTTATATTTCATGTTTGATATATCTTTGGGTTTTAAGTTGTTTATTTACCAAGTTATTATTGACATAACTACTTTAAAATGTATCAAAAGGGTCATTTACTAGTTTCTGAAGTAGCAAAGGAGAAACTATCTACAGTCAGACTACTAAATGAGATGACTGAAAACTGTTAAGTAGTAACACTGCTCCCCCTTTTGGCTAAACTGCTCCCCCTTTTGGCTAAAGGCGAGTGTGAGACTGTTAAGTAATGAAACATTTTTCAGTGCTCCCTAAAATGTGGCAAGGAAAAATACATTCATTTGTAACAACTTGATCATTTTGTGTTAACGACTGTAAGGAACAATAACCCGAGGGGTTGGAGAGACTGCTTGGCAGAGAAGGCTTGCTGCTCTTTCAGAATACCCGAGTTCAGTTCCCAGCATCCACATCAGCTAGCTCATACCTGTTTGTCACTGCTGCTCCTGGGGTAAAACAGAAGAAAGAAAGAAAGAAAGAAAGAAAGAAAGAAAGAAAGAAAGAAAGAAAGAAAGAAAGAAAGAAAGAAGGAAGGAAGGAAGGAAGGAAGGAAGGAAGGAAGGAAGGAAGGAAGGAAGAAAGAAAGAAAGAAAGAAAGAAAGAAAGAAAGAAAGAAAGAAAGAAAGAAAGAAAGAAAACCCTGAAAGATAGTGTCCGACTTTGGGGATTTTTTTTTACAATAGTTACGTTACCAGTTTCACATTTAATTATGGTACTATAATAAAAGGTTGCATTTCACAGTGGATCAGTAGAGCAGATAACTTGGTGACTTTTCATAAAGAATACACACACTTTTTGCCATAGCTTTCCCATGGCTCCTATCCTTTTGGGTAAAATTCATTTCAGAATTAAATTAAACCAAAGTTTGCAATTGGTTACAATTAACAAAACAGTAACTGCCGTTGGAGTATGTGTGTGTGTGTGTGTGTGAAATATGTGTGTGCATGTGTGTTCACCTACATGTGGGTACCCATGTTTATGTGGGTGGAGACCATATGGTTTATCTCAGGTGTCTTCAGTCTTTTCCCATGTTATTTATTGAGGCAAGGCCTCTAACTTAAACCCAGAACTTCCTGATTTGGCCAATCTACCTAGCCAGCTGGCCCTAGGGACCCCCTGTTTCCATCTTCCAAGTGCTAGGGTTCCAGGCAGCTGCTAAGGCAACCCAACATTTCTGTGGTTGCTGGAGATCTGAGCTCAGCTTGCTACACTCCCACGCCAAGTGCTTTACCAATGGAGCGACTTCCTTGGCTGCACGTCTAACTTTCTTAAAGGTGGCTGGCATTTGCTGCATTCCTCACAAAAAATACAAACTTTGGTCTACCCAAAGTACTGTGACCAATGGGAAAGACCAAGTTCCTTTAATCCCCAATGAAGAGAAAGGGGGTTAGGGTACCCAGCAACACCAACACGGTGATCGGGGGTATTTTCATCACAAGTGGAAAACTCTTCAGTAGGCACTGAGAAAGCAGAGTTCTAGGAAGGGGGGCAAGGCAGAAAGAACTTGGAGTCTAGGAAGGGTCTGGAGATGTGTAGAAGACCACTGTTCCTCCCATCTTTGGTAGTCCACCTTCCTAGATGAATAGTTGCTTAGTACACTTAACAAATGAATCAAGCCGTCCTTCTGTTTTGAAGATAGACATAGCAGGCCTGTCTGAGACTCACTACAAACCCAAGTTGTCTTTGAACTTGTAGGGCCAGGGTTATAAGTGTGAGCCACCATACAAAGTTTTTCTTTTGCTTTTATATCTTATGCAGCCAGGCTGGTTAAGTAGCAAGCATGCACGGAGTGAGAATCATTGACTATTGTAACTGAGGCACTTTAGGGATTATAATTATTTCACATAGTCAAGGAAACCAGGCCCAGAAACGAAAGACATCAAGGGTCACAACAAGAATTATGATCAGGAAGATTCCTTTTCTCCTGAGTTAGGTTTCTAGCATGATCCAGGCCCTCAAACATTTGCAGTTAGGTTGGAAAACTTTACCATGAATAATGTAGAAAGAAATATGAAAAGGCATTAAAATTTTGGTCAATAAGTGATGATCCTAGGAATTCTGGGACTTAGAGAGGGAAGACAGTTGGAATGGCACATTGCTACCTCGAGGTACTACGTGGTGGCCAGCCTTGCTGTCTTTGTTAGGGTTTTTATTGCTGTGAAGAGACACCATGACCAAGGCAAGTTATATAGAGGAAAAGATTTAATTGGGGCTGGGTTATAGTTCCGAGGTTTAGTTCCTTATCATCATGGTGGGGAGCATGGTGGCACGCAGGCAGACACGGTGCTAGAGAAGCTGTTGAGAGGTCTACATCTGAACTGACAGGCATCAGGAAGAGACAATGCCACACTGGGCCTGGCTTGAGCTTCTGAAACCTCAAAGCTCACCCACAGGGACACATTTCCTCCAACAAGGACATAACTACTCCACCAAGGCCACACCTCCTAATAGTCACACTCTCTGTGAGCCTCTGGGGGTCATTTTCATTCAGACCACCAAACTTGCTGAGCAGCTGAGCTGAGATAAGTATCCTGGGGGTCTCAAGAGCCCCAGCCTTCCCTATGAGATGGCAGGGCACCTCCATTTGGAAAGAGCTATCTTTCTTGATGTGACCATCTCTAGAGCTTGTGAGGGCTACTATATCAAAATATTACAAAGTGAGTGGCTTCAGCGACAGAAGTTGCTGCTCCAAGGTCTGGAGGCTGGATTTCTGAAACGAGTTCCTCCTGAGTAAAGTGGAGGAGTCTGCTCTAGGCCTCTTTCTGAGCCTCTGGTGGCTTCCTAGCAATCTTCAGTTCTCTTTGGCTTATGAAAACATTGTGTCTGTCTTTTTCCTCAAGAAATCTCTCTCTCTCTCTCTCTCT
Organism: Chionomys nivalis; assembly: GCF_950005125.1. NCBI lineage: Eukaryota > Metazoa > Chordata > Mammalia > Rodentia > Cricetidae > Chionomys > Chionomys nivalis. Next base: position 70,206,431 of record NC_080088.1, read on the forward strand.
CTCTCTCTCTCTCTCTGTGTGTGTGTGTGTGTGTATGCACATGTATGCACATGTACACTCTCACAAGTACATATGTAACTAACCTCTTTAATACCACACCAACTTAAAATCTCCTGCACAGAGAAGGAGACACTCAACACACCAAAGAGACAACCTATAGAAGGAGACAAAAATATCTCCAAACTATGCCTTCAGCAAAGGGTCAAGACCTAGACTCTATACAATACTCAAGCTACTCAAAAGCAAGAGAAGATCAGACTAAAAGTGGTTATGGGGGCTGGTGGGACAGCTCAGTGGATGGATGAAGACATTTGCCACACAGCCTGGTGACCTAATTTTGATCCCAAGAATCCATGGAAAAGTGGAGAGAGAGAGAACCAAATACACAAAGTTGCCTCTGACCCCTGCAAGCACAACTGTGGCCCACGTGCCTGCACACATAGGTACACTAATAATTAATAATAATACTTTTAAAAATGGTATCGATTTATCAGGCATTCATATGGTTAATAGCAACATGAAAAAAGTGTTCAATCATATCAATCATTAGAGAAATGCAATCGCCATCATAGCGAGCTATCACCTTATTCTGCTAGCATGGTTGCTATCAAAATGGCAAGAAGTGCTAATTACTGGCACATGAGTGGAGAAAGGGGAACTCTACATGCGATTCTTGGTAATGTAAATTAATGTAGCCATTATGGAAAGCAGTATGGAAGTTCCTCAAAAATTAGAAATGTCACTATCAGATGAGCCAGCAATCTGGTTGCTGGTTATGCACATTCAAAGGAAATGAAATCATAGACCAGCACCCCATATTCACTGCAGAGTGAGCCACAGCCACCAAGAAGTGGGGATGGCCTAGTATCAATACGTGCATGAACGGATAAAGAAAATGTGGTATGTAAAAGAAGGGATCTATTATTTGTAGTTGAATGGCTTCAGCAGAAACCAGAGATCGCTGTTAGAAATAGAGAAAGTATGGCCAATAGGCAGAGGGTAGGTAGGAGGAATGGTTTGTGATGTATTGCATAGATAATAACAATTATTAACACTCTTATAGGAGATATTTAAAAATTGGGTAAAAGAAAGGACATTGAGTGGTTTTACCATGAAGAAGTGACTAATAAAGTGAGGCTATGCAGATCTGATTATTACAAACCTATGTGGACCAACGCACACATATGCCAATAAGTGTGTAGAACTATCATATCCAATTAAACATATAAGAAAAAATAAAATGCCGAAGAAAACCTACAATAAAAAAAAAAACAAAGACACATCAGCCACGTTGCATTAATGCCTATGAATCTTAATGACTGTGTACTGGTTAATACTGATTGTCAACTAGACAGGATTTAGACTCACCTAGGAGACTAACCTCTGGGTGTGTTTGTGAGGGAGTTCAGAGAATGTGTTCATGGAGCTGGGAAGACCTACCCTAATGGCCTAAGTGTGATGGCACCATTCCATGATCTATGGTCTGAGACTGAACAAAAAGAGCTGGGGTGTAGCTCAGAGACAGAACTCTTACTTAGTATATGAATAAGGCCTGGATTTGGTCCCAACCAATAACACACACACACATACACACACTGAAACAAAAGAAAAGAGAAGCCGGGCGGTGGTGGCGCATGCCTTTAATCCCAGCACTCGGGAGGCAGAGGCAGGTGGATCTCTGGGAGTTCGAGGCCAGCCTGGTCTACAAGAGCTAGTTCCAGGACAGGCTCCAAAGCTACAGAGAAACCCTGTCTCGAAAAACCAAAAAAAAAAAAAAAAAAAAAAAAAAAAAGAAAAGAGAAAGTTCACTGTCCACTAGGCACCAATGCTCATATATCCTTATATACTAACTGTGGATACAACATGATTAGACTAGACACCCCACCTTCCTGCCGCTATCCCTTCCCCACCATTCTAGATTGTATTCTCTTGGACTGTAATCTTAAACTCTCTCTCTTTTTTAAAAGATTTATTTATTTATTTATTTATTTATTTATTTATTTATTTATTTTGGATACAGTGTTCGGCTCCATGTATGCCTGCAGGCCAGAAAAAAAGCATCAGATCTCATTATAGATGGTTGTGAACCACTATGTGGTTACTGGGAATTGAACTCAGCACCTCTGGAAGAACAGGCAGTACTCTTAACTGCTGAACCATCTCCCCAGTCCCTGAAATGAACCCTTGTCTCTTAAAGTTTTTTCTTGTTGGGTATTGGGGTGCAGCAAAGAGGAAAGTAACTACTGTAGAATATTGGTGTCCAGAAGTGGTCCTTCGATTGCTGTGACTGGGATAAACTTGAACAGGTGGTCATTGGGCCATTGGGACTGGTTTATGGGAGGAATGTGGCAACGTTAGGAACTGTGGCTTAGAGAAGCCCTAGATGCTATGAGCAGAACTTAACAGGCCATCCTGTGGGAGACGATTAGACCAGAATGCTGAGAGACGTGGTAACAGTGTAGGCCCAGCTCACGAGTTTCTAGGGAGGAGCACAGTATCTATCAGGAACTGGAGTAGAGGCCATCTGTGTGATATCCTGGCAGAGTCTGACTTTATTTTGTTCTGAGAATGTGAACAAGGCCCAATTAAGAAGCAATGGACTAATCTTTTTGATGGAGAAAAATCTGGAGATAGGATGGTATACAAGCTACAGCTCGCTGCTCTGATCCAGGTCTGCAGTGAGCAAGAGCAATAATGGAGCCAGTGCATACGAGAATGGATTGCTTGGTGGTCTAGGTAAAGTAGGTGGTGAGAAAACGGCTGGAATTGTTAAAGAGATCAGTAACACCAAAGAGAAACCTCCTGTGCTGCATTGGGTTATTGGTAAAAATAATATCCCAAGAGTGAGAACTCACCAATCACAAGCTCCTTCATGTGAAAGTGCGAATGTCATTTGGAAATGAGAGTCTGAACAAGAATGTTACATAAAAGTTTCTTGCTCAAAATAACCACCCAGGAGGACATTTTCACAGATTCGTCCATCAAGGCACACAGAGGCCACCACAACTCTATTCATAAAGAAGACAAGGAGCCATTCTTTTTGCAGTAGAACTTGGCAGCATACTCTAGTTGACTTTGAATTTGCAGGTGGGAAAGACGAAAGAGTAAAAGAAAAATGCAGACTTGCACCAAGGTCTCTAAAAGTCAGTCAGGCCAGGCAATGTGTGGCCAGGAGACCCAAGAGACCACTACGCAACACTGGGGAGAAGAAGCCGCTAAAGTTGCAATGGAGCCCGTAGAATGATGGAGATGCCAGGACCACAGGTCTCCTGCTAAGGGAAGGTGCAGATATAGAGTGGATTCCAGAGTCTGTCTGTCTGTCTGTCTGTCTGTCTGTCTGTCTGTCTGTCTCTCTTTGTGTGTGTGTGTGTGTGTGTGTGTGTGTGTTATAGGAGGCAGAGCTGTAGATGCAGGGCTATTCATCTCTTTGCTGCCCGGATGAAGTTAACAAGCTCTAGATACTGAACTCAGAGCTTCATGTTTGCACTGAAAGATCAGTTGGTCTGATCGCTCTTTGTTATGTCGCTATTTCTCCATTTTGAAATGGGAATGCTTACTTGATACTATTATGTATTAAAACTATCTAAATGGTTGTATTTTCTTTTTCTTTTTTCCATTATATCTTCTTCTTATTATTTTATTACTTTAAGAGAACACCAATCCAAATTCTCACTCCCTCCCCTCCTCCCACTCCCTCCACACACCTTCCCACCCCCTCCCCTTCCAATCCTAAGAGAGGACAAGGTACCCTGCCCTGTGGCAAGTCCAAGGCCTTCCCTACTACATCTAGGTTGAGCAAGGTATACATCCAAAGAGAATAAGATCCCCAAAAGCCAGTACATGAAGTAGAGACAAATCCCAGTGCCATTGTCAGTGGCCCCTCAGTCTGCCCCAATTGTCAAACCACATTCAGAGGGACTAGTTTGATCCTATGTTCATTCTCTCCCAGTCCAGTTGGAGTTGGTAAGCTCCCATTAGCTCAGGCAAACTGTCTCAGTGGGTAAACTCCTCATGGTCTTGACCTCCTTGCTCATATTCTCACTTCTTCCACTCTTCAACTGGACCTTGGGAACTCAGTCCAATGCTCTGATGTGGTTCTCTGCCTCTGTTTCCATGTTGTTGGGTGAAGGTTCTATGGTGATATTTAAGATAAACATCAGTCTGACAACAGGGCAAGGACAGTTTAGACACCATCTCCTCTATTGCTTAGGGACTTAGTTGGGGTCATCTCTGTAGATTTCTGGGCATTTTTCTAGAGCCAGATTTCTTGCTAGCCCCATAATGGCTCCCTCAATCAAGATATCTCTTTCCTTGCTCTCATATCTGTCCTTCCTTCATCTCGACTATCCCATTCCCTCAAGTTCTCCTCAGTCCTCCCCTTTTCCCCTTCCTTCTACCCCCTGACCCCCATGCTCCCAATTTTGTCAGGTGATCTTGTCTGTTTCCAATTCCCAGGTGGGTCTATAGCATGTTTTTTTTTTTTAAATTTTGTAGGTATGTATGGGATGAACAGATGGTTCAGCCATTAAAGGCTAAGCTCACAACTAAAAATAGTTTACAGCTAAGGGATTGCCTTGACTCTCAGAAGAAACTCAGACTTTGGACTTTTAAACAGTGTTGGAACTGCTAAAGGCAATGGGGACTTTCAAAGTTGGGCTGGACACATTTTGCACTATGAAATGGCCCCGAGCCTATGGGGACAAGGAGCAGAAGGGCTATGGCTTAAACATGATGTGTTTGGGTGTCAAGTTGACAAAGGGTGGACTTGAAATAGTTAATATTGACTATCAAGTTGACTGGATCTGGAATTACTGAGAGACGAATTTCTTCTAGGCATGCCTAGTAGGAATTAGATAAAATTAAGTTAATCGAGATGGGAAGACGCTCCCTCTCAAATTCATAACCTCTTTTTTAAATCATTCTTCATATATGTTTATATACACAAATAAACACATAAACACAGTATACTGAGCCCTTTCAGTGCTGCTAGTATGTGTGTTTTGGGGACTGATCACTGGAACCAACTGGGCGCTCACCCTAAATTGGTTTTCCCTCTCTGAGTAACTCTTGGCTGCCCATTTTGAGACTATTTTACCTGTGCAACCTGAAATTAGCCACAAGGTGGCAGGGTAGGACAAGAAGTGGCAGTTTTAGTTAAGCCCACCCCAAGGCCCACCCTGCACCCCCCAAGAAGATGCAAATTGGGTCGGGCTGTCTTTTGGAGCCCCTCCCATAGGAGCCTTTCTCCCTTCCTTTAATCCTTTTCAACTCAAGTGGTTAGTGGCTTATGAGGTGTGATTTGAGGGCCTACCTGAGAGCGTAAATTTCCACTCTGGCATTTCTTTATGAATTGTAGGTTTCTAGTTTTCCTTGAACACTGAGGAAATCGGAAGTCCTGCTCCAATTTTCAGTCAAATGAGGCCAATCTCTGCGAGAGCCCTCCAAGTCCTTCAAATAATACCGCTAACGAACATAGTGCACTTTCTAGGTCAGAAAAGTTTCCAATCCAAGAGCTTTGATCCTCACCACCATCTTACCGGTTAAACAAAAGCAAAACAAGAAAAACTCCACCTTAACTGACAAGCAAATGGTGAGAATGAGCTAAGAACGTTGGACTGGTAAGTGGCCAGGCTGGAGCCCAGGTGGCAGAGCCATTCCTTAGAACTTCATGGCCTTGTCTCTGCACGGTCCAGTGCACGGCTGTTCCATTGCATAACATCGTTCAAGAGGAGAATTAAGTTTTCAGAGTTGGAAGGTTTGGGGGGAGTGATATTGCCTGTTCTGGGTGGATTTAGAGAGGAAGCTTCCAGGAACACCCAGACTGTGCTACCAAGGCTGTGGAATGGGCACACCTCCACTCTCACTGTTACCCTTCAGTGACAGGCAGAACTGCACCCAGACATTGTTCGGGTCATACCCCGAGACTGGGTGACTGTGGAGGCTTATTGAATCTCTGTGGAGCAGGGCCCCACCACAATGAGATCAGACAAACAGCCCTCACTCAAGATCTGGTGCCAGTGTTGAGCAGCCTTCAGCCTTGGTGGGAAAGCTGATAGTCCTCAGGCTCAGGTTTCTAGCTGCAACTGAAAAGACCATAGCGGTGATTTCCGGGACAACCCCCTACCCCTAAATACTCGCTGTCTTAGCTTCTCTCTCTGTTGCTGTAATGAAAGACTCTACAGAAGAAGCTTAAGGGACAAGGAACTTGTTCTGTCTCACACTTGCAGGGTACAGTTCCTGTGGCAAGAACAGAAAATAACCAGTAACACTGCATCCATAATTAGGACGCAAAGAAGGAGGCATGAATTCATGCTACTAGAGAATGGTGCCACTTCCTGTGTGTATGTGGTGTGTATGTGGTTTATCTGTGGTATTTGTATGACGTATGTATGTGGTGTGTGTGTGGTATGTGTATCGTGTGTATGTGTGGTGTGTTTTGTGTGTGGTGTGCTATGGTATGTGTATGATGTGTATGTTGTGTGTGTGGTATGTGTATCGTGTGTATGTGTGGTGTGTTTTGTGTGTGATGTGCTATGGTATGTGTATGATGTGTGTGTGGTCTGTATGCATGTGTGCATGTGTCGTGGGTCTCCCTACCACAATTAATGAAAATTAATGAAATGAAGATCACCCCCCACAGGCACACCAGGGGTCCATCTCCCAGGTGACTCTGGAGCCCATAGAGCCGACAACTCTTCCTCAGTGCCTCTGACTTCTCCAGTCTAAGAGAGTGGGGGAGGAGACAGGAGGTGCATGCTCACTGGAATGTTTGGGAAAGTCAGCCACTCACCGAAACCACAGGTGTCCAACTCCTTAGCCTACTGTTCCCAGGGTTCCTCACCTGCTCAGTTACCCAGGACTTGAGTCTTCCCTGGCCGTGGCTCGTCATGCCACTGAAACTCAAGGAACTTGCAAGAGACACTAGCGAGTCACACTGAGTTATTTCACAGTTCACAACTCAAAATCCTGGAGAGGTAACAGTTTGTAACCCTATTGAGATAGATTTACCCCCCCAAAAAGGAGCATCTAAATACTTCTCTAATTTTTTTTTAGGAAAGGGGAGGGTTTCTCTGTATAATAGCCCTGGCTGCCCACGAACTCACTTTATAGGCCAGACTGCCCTCTAACTCACAGAGATTTGCCAGCCTCCATAGTGCTGGCCTTGAACTCAATGATCCTTCTGCCTTTCTGAGTGCCGGGACTGCAAACACATGCCACCATGACCAGACAAATTTCTTGTGTGTGTGTGCACACGACTGCAGTGACCACAGAGGCCAGAAAGAAATACAGCATCTCCTGGCTCTGGACTTGAAGGCTGTGGTGATTGCCCGATGCAGATGCTGGGAACTGAATTCTCATCCTCTGCAAGAGCAGAGCATCCTCTTAACCACTGAGTAATCTCTCCAGTCATCTCACTTTTAAAACAAGGTTAAACTCATGGTAACAAAACTATTTATCTACTTCCATAAGATTAGTCCTGTCGAGAGAGCAAAAACAGATAGCCACCTACTCATCTCTGAGTAAGGCCCACCTCCCAACGTTCCTCTACTGTGGAGTAATTTTCTAAGACACAGCTTTTGAGGGACAAGTTCAAGTCATAGCATGTTTCTAGTCTGCATGTGCTTCACTAGGGACTAGGCCACAAAAACTTGTAAAGTCTCACTAAGAAATTCAATATTTGATTCTGGCAAGTACTTTTAATTCCTTTCCAATGTAAACACAGTCAATTATTTCTCCATTTCATTGTAACACCCAATGTTGCAAGTTCTAACTAGAAACGAGCAAAGAACATTCCACAGAATTTGTCTGGACAGTGGAGTGGAGTGTGTGCTAAAGTCATCTCTTCCAGAGGAGCCTGGAGTTTCAAGGAATTAGAGCAGAAATCAGAGAGAATGTGTCAAGGAAACATGATGAATACCGGTCAGGACAGGAAACCAGAGGGAGCAATGTATTTAGGTAGCCTGTTAGCGAAAGGCAGAAGTGATCATGTGGTTGAGAATTAAATCAATTCAGAGACTATGCATCACCTTAAAATAACAACTTAACTCTTGAGGGTAAAAAAGAAATGGCATCCTACATATCTTGGAGGTCTTGGTTTTAACTGTTCTTCTGTTTTAACCCAGCATACCAAATGGTATGGAATTTTACAAATGGTTCTAGATTTTTTTTACATGCATCTTTCTGCTCAGTATGAAGGGGTTTATGCCAGAGTCCAGCCTCAGCTTGGGTTCAGGTCCTGAGATAGGAAAGGGGAGTTGGTGCAAGGAAAACTTTGGAGCACCAGGTGGATTACACTTAAGTGGCCCTGAATAGATCTAGCCAGCCTGAGTAGCTCTAGCTATCTTTATTTGTATTTAAAAAAAATTTTCTTACCAGAGTTACATGCACAGCTTTATTTATTGGCTCCTACTTTTGACTTTTAAATAATACATCATTTTTAAGAAGTACATTGTAATCATTATGAAAGCTCCCATTGCTCCCCTTTATGCTTCCCCAAGTACACTTTCCTACCTCCTACGTAACCTTATTCTAGACGTAGAGTTCAGCAATTTTTCAGGCTTAACTCTGGAGTCAGACACACCCTGCTCTTGCAGCGCTTATGCCAGTGGGCAGCTGCTCGCAGTCACAAAGTTAAAAAGTAACAGACATGGGTATAAGGCTATAATGATGCCGATATTCAAACCCAAACAATCCCTTCATGTCTGCAGCTTACGCTTTCATGCAGTTCCCTTTTCTACAGGAGGGTTCGATGTTGCACTCTCTATAAAAGGCGGCCTTTGATAAGATGCTCTTTCCCCATCCCACTGGTCCATACTTCTCCCACCAATACAAGCTCCTGTGCATGGTAAAGATGGATCTCTCCATCCCATATTTCACATTGCATTTCTCCCCTTGGATCATTGTGAGATCCTACTATTGATTTTATCTGCTTGGTGCCTAGGAAACTTGCTTTTAACAGTTGGCTTTATGTGTGTTCCCTAGGCTTCTCTCCCTATTCTATGTATGCGTGCCGCCTTCCTCTCCTTTCCAGAACCACTAGACAGGGTTAATGTTCCAAATGGTTTGTTCTCATATGTACCTAATTGTCTCTATTGAGTCAGAAAAGTTCCCAGGATTAGGCATTGTAGTTAGTAATTCTAGGTAAGAGATTTAAGAAACATTAGCCTCCTGCTGAATCTTAGGGGAAAACACTCAAGAAAGAACAGAATTTCCAGGAAAAATTAGAGCTATTGCGTGTGTGACTGATAAAGTATAACAAAACAACAACAACAAAAACCACTCAAAGAAACAACAATATAATGAGAAAGAAAAGAGTCTGCAAGCTACCTGAAGTTTGCAAATTCCTACATTGTCCCATAGACTACTGGTTCTTGTCAAATGAGAATCTGTTTCCACGGGTGCCTTGCCCCCAGGAAACCCACTGGACATATGCTCTTCTGGGCCTAGGCTGCACAGCTCCAGACAGATTGCCCTCCCTGTTTGCCTGCTAGGTTCTCATTCTCTAAGGATAAATGTATGTCTCCATATTCTAGAATAATCTTCAGCTTCCCCACAAGCCATGGCAATGTGAACCACCGCAAGATAATCACAACATTGTTTCCTGGCTTCTATTTTCTTCCTTCAACATAACTCTGCCTTTCTACATGTGTAAATATGGGACTTTCCATTCCTTCCTCTTAATTTTGGGCAATAGTGGGTGTGCCTTCTGAGAGCAGGTCATGAAAGGAGACACTGCTTTTGTAGTAGGCTTGCATTCTCTTGAACTCTAGCAACTAGAACTCAGGTCACATGGAGAAGTCATCTGCAGATGCCATTGTCCACTGTCCCGGGGGTGGGGTACTAGCTAGCAGGCATCACTGATCAACAGTAGTGCTAATGAGGGATTGTTCATCTGAGTTTTCCAACGGTTTTTAGTTCCTTAATGGAGAAACTTGTGTGTATGTAATAAGTAGGCTCATTGCTACTGGTGTCACATTGAAAGGAAAATCCACTATGCTTGTAGTGAACCAGGGTCTGCATTGATTTTCCATGTCAGTCTTGCCCCACTCTGCATTCCCATTTTGTCTGATGCACAGGCTCATACCTATAGCTGTTTCTTGTTTAATCAGTGTTGGGTACATCTTGTTTGCCTTTTGTTCTCTGGAGTTTCTTGTATAATTCTTCCTGCCCAAACTTCTTTTCTTTCTCTTTCTTTCTTTCTTTCTTTCTTTCTTTCTTTCTTTCTTTCTTTCTTTCTTTCTTCCTTCCTTCCTTCCTTCCTCCCTCCCTCCCTCCCTCCCTCCCTCCCTCCCTCCCTCCCTCCCTCCCTCTCTCTCTCCCTCCCTCCCTTCCCCTCCCTCCCTTCCTTCCTCTCTTTCTTAACATAATTTACTGTGGGATAATGCTCTTGTACACTGTGAAGATTTATCATTAATATTGGTTTAATAAAACCCTGATTGGCCAGTAGCTAGGCAGGAAGTATAGATAGGGCAACCAGACTAGAAATATTCTGGGAAGATGAAAGGCAGAGACACCATTGTCAGTCAGAAGTAGAGGAAGCAAGATGAAAATTCCTTACTGAGAAAAGGTAACAAGTCACATGGCTAAACATAGATAAGACTTATAGGTTAATTTAAGTTGTAAGAGACAGTAATAAGCCTGAACAATAGGCCAAACAGTTTATAATCAATATAAGCATCTGTGTGTTTCTTTGGGACTGAATGGCTGTGGGACTGAGTAGGACAGTAACTTCCATCTACAATAATTTGCTATTGATTCTTTGGAAATTTCACACCATGTACCCCAATCTCACTCATTTCCCAGTCCCTCCATATCTGTTCTTTACCCCCCTACCATCTCTTTCAAAAGAAAATTTAAAAAAATACATTAATTGAAAACAAGACAAACAAACAAAAAACAAAACAACAACAAAAAACCTCACTTTGCTCCTCCACCTTTCCTGCCTCTCCATATCCTCTTCGTTGTCTTAGTGGTACTGGCAGTTGCATGTGTTCCACAGTGAACCCTTTTGTCCACTTAGCTTTACTTGCAAATGTTCATTGCAATGAGTTGGTCTGGTTCAAAACCTCTGGCATCTGGTACTCCATCAATACTGGACCCTCACTGAGATGCCTCCCTGACATCCTGGATCTCCCTGGAGATCCTGCTGAAAATGGCTCCACAGGACCAGTCCCTTCATATCCTCAGGCAGATCATAGATGGGGTAGATGCTGGGGTGTGTCAACTCAAAGCCTTGGATGTGGTTCTGGGTGGTAGCTGAATTGGTCAGTCTGGGTCACTGGGATTACCCCTTTCAGGCGAGGGGTGGAGCCAACTCTTTGACATCTATACTGTCTCTCACTCCTGTGGTGAGGGGTAGGTCAGCTCTCCTGAGTGTTGAGCCAGCTCTTCTGTGAGGGGCAGGACCAGCTCTTCTGCTACTGTGTCCAGAGAGGAGTGGGGCCAGCTCTCCCAGGACCATTGTAGTGTGGTGCCCATTCAGTATGACCCTCAGATTTGTATAAATGTAGTAACATGAGCCATGAATGTTAACACAGACTCCAGTTGCAACTGGACCATATATAGTCCTGTGTTGGAGACCAGTTTTGACAAGGATACCACTTACCAGGGTAGAGGAATGAGGATTAAAAATTAGTAAAAAGAACGAAGATGCGAGTGAAAATCATAAAACAGAACATGGGATAGTTCTGGGAGGGAGTTCCAGTGAGTACCGAAATGGCCCTTGTTTACTTTCCATTTGTCTAAAAACCCCTTCCCCAAAAGGTAGAAGTAAGATTTAAAAAAGAACTGCATTAACATGACGCAAGGAAATAAACAGACCACTTGAAGAATTACGGGCTACATTCTTAGTTAAATGTTCTGTTGCCAGAACAAGTCAAGAAACACTCACATCCTAGACCAAACCGTTCTGTAGGCAAACCACATTCCTGGGTGGAATCCACAGTTATCTCCCTAAGGGAGTGGGAACTTAGTTGGATCCGTAGACTTTTGTTTGAGGTAGAAACAGATCTACTTCTCAAAACCAGAAATAGCAGGGCTGGATATTAGTCACACCTGTTGCCAATAAACTTGGAGAGCAGAACTCTGACCTAAATTAAGGTGGGACTTTGAGGAAGAAACAGACAATAACTTTGAAGGAATAGAAGTAAGTTCCAACTCTCTGACCATCAGTCAAGACAGAATAGACATACATTTTTGGGCCTCCCCAGACTTAGACACAGCCCTTGGCAGCAACTGAGGCCCGGAGGTCACCATGACCACCCAGATCAGTATGGCCAAGGCAGTAGCATGGTGCACTGGCAGTCTCGGATGGCTGGCCACACTCTGGGTATCCACATGGACTTCAATAGTAACAGGAGCCATGGACATCAACCCAGACCCTGGCTGCTAGGGCCAGACATGGGCCCAGCTGCAGCTCAGTCCTTCACATCAGCATGGCCCCAGGTGGCAGAACAGGCCACTCAGGTCAGTATGGAGCAGCGGCAGTGTGGCTCTCAGACCCCAACATGGGCACAGGTGGTGACCCAGACTCCAGTCATCCTTGTGATCTTAGGGAGCAACATGGGCCACAGATCCCAGCTGGGGTAAGACCAGGGACCCAGACAAGGCCCTTGGCAGCAGCCTAGGCCTGGACATCACCGTGGTACCAGGTGACAAGCAGGCCACCCATACCAGCCTGTTCTCCACTGCCATTGCTTCTTCATTCTTCCTCTTTCTTCAGCACATGAACCAGTCCCCTTCCCCTTCTCTCCCATTTCTCCATCATGTATTTGCTCTCTCTCTCTCTCTCTCTCTCTCTCTCTCTCTCTCTCTCTCTCTCTGTGTGTGTGTGTGTGAGAGAGAGAGAGAGAGAGAGAGAGAGAGAGAGAGAGAGAGAGGTATGTGACTACTATGTCATTAACACACCTGCATGTGAAGGTCAGAGGTCATCCTTGGATGCCATTACTCAGAAGCTATCCACCTTGCTCATTTGAGACAGGGTCTCTCCCTAGGGCTCAAGACTCACCGATTAGGCAGGCTGCTGGCCAGCATGCCCTGAATCTGCCTGACTCTACCTCATTGGCTGTAGTACTACAAGTACATGCCACCATGCCTAGGTTTTCACATGGGTTCTGAGGATCATATCACATGACAAGTGCTTTGTCAGCTGAACTATTTCCTCAGCTCCCCCCACTTGGGTTTCTAAAGGGAGAGATACACGGTTTTGTTCCCTTTAAGTTGACAATGGCCTTCTGAGGACAGGTAGCTGTAACACTCTGCTCATGCTGGGTTTCTATCTCGGAGCAAATCTGGGCTGATGACTTATTTCAACTTGTTCTGTCTCCGGGGCTTTTACACATAATATTTTAAAGCACATTTTTAAAATGATGTTCATAGAATTGGTTAGTCTATCTAATCAAGTCTTCCGGGGACTGGAAACAGAGAGAGCAGCAGCCTTGCTTCTGGCCTCCAAATCGATGCCTCTTCAAATAGTCACAGCAGTTCTCGAAGCTGGGGTCCTTAAGATCTACCTCCTATTTTGTTAGTTAGAAAACAAACTTGCCTTTCTTCTTAAGAGGATTTGGCCAGGGCTTCAGAAGTAGCTCTCCAAAGGTCCAGGATTAAGATTCTGCGCCACTCGGTGCGGACCACAGTGGCCCTCTGTCTGTTAAGCACATGTATATCATGCAATAGGGCAGTTGTCGTGACACACGGATCTTCCTGGAGGCCTCTTGTTCACTGATCACAAGGGAGCCAGTCAAGAGGCCAACAGCTGGCAGCAGGATTTGGGAATCCTACACAGTAGAACTTTTCCTAACCTTCGTTCAGGGAATGTTATGGTGGATTTTACACCCCTACAAAATACTCGGGTTCATTCCTCAAAGTGCCTCTCCTTTCTGAAGGATTCATTTCCCCTCCTATCCTAGTGGGGTTGGTGTGCTGTTTCCCAGTGGATTCTGAGGGGAAGTTTGTCACTCAGAGTTCTCTGAAGGTGCAGACCGTATAGAACACACACACACACACACACACACACAGAATTTTTGGATTGGCTCACACAGTATGGTCTAGGTAGTCTAGCAAAGGATGTCATATACGGGAAAGGTCAAGAATTCAGTAGCTGCTTAGTCCATGAGGCAGATAGCTCAACAGTTCCACCCTAAAGCTGAAATCCAGGAGCATTCCTTTCTGGAGAGTCTCCGGACTTCATTCTCTGTTGCAGTGGTATTCAGTTGTAATCTAACAAATAAAGTTTTCTTGAAGATCCGAGTATAGAACTAAGTCACTAGTTAGCCATAGAGGCCAGGCAGTGGTGGCACACACCTTTAATCCCAGCACTTGGGAGACAGAGGCAGACAGATCCCTGTGAGCTCAAGGCCACACTGGCCTAAGTGAGAGTGAATCTGTCTAAAAGAGAAACAGAGCTCTCACAAAGGCGATCCCAGCACTTGGGATCACGTGCCTTTAACACCAGCACTAGGGAGGTGGAGACAGGAGTGATATGGCTGGGCAGAGAGAGGAATATAAGGCAGGAGGAGACAGGAGCTCAGCTGCAGTCTGAGGATTCAGTCTGAGAGACAGGACTGCCCCCTTGGTCTGAACATTGGTAGAGTTAAGAACTACTGGATGGCTGTTCAGTTTCTCTGATCCTTCACCTTTCACCCGGTAATAGCCGACTCCGAGTTTTTATTATGAAGACCAATTAGAATTCATGCTGTGCTCTGTTGGAATCCCAAAGAAACTGTTTCTAATATCAGAGAAGGGATGCAGCAGTCATAGGCTTGATAAACTTGTCAACTAAAATGAAAGCAAGCAGGCAAAAAGCGATGTTCCCTTCTCCCATCCCTGGTGATGCAGGAGGATGAAAACATCTCTTGCATGCTAAGAGACTGGGACTTTTTTTTTTTTTTGCCTAACTCACAGCCATAGTTAATTATGTACCTGGAGATCCCTTAAGACCTACGACTGCTATCCTGTATACTCAGTCTGCTTGTTTAACACGCCTTTAAAGAGAGCAACTTAACAACTAGCATACTTGCCTTGTATCCCCCATGCAATCAGCTTTCATAACCTAAGATAAAGCATAGCTGTAATCTTAAGTTATGTACTCTTCCAAGGCCATGACCGGGAGTAGTGCAGGCATCTTCTAATCATTTGCCAAAACCAGCAAAAATAGAAATTAAAATCAATCATATAAAATCGACTGTAAATGTTGAATACAACATACAGATATTACTTGATGAACAGTGACGCTTGTAATGCTGTTTAGTATCTGGGCCAGTTGGAATCAGTGACTTAATCCTTTATAGAATGACCACCTATTTTTGTAAAGAAGCTCTTATTCTTTCCCCATATGATGTTTTCTGTGCTGTTCAATAAATACATACCTAAGATCTTTGTTAGGGACACACAGACACAGACAGACACAGGCAGATACAGACAACACAGACACAGACAGACACAGACATGGACATAGACAGACATAGATACAGGCATGAACACAGACAGATACAGAGAGACAGAGACACAGACAGACTCGGATACAAGACAGACACAGACAGACACACAGATATGAACATGGGTACAGAAAGACACAGGCAGACATGGACATGTGATATAAGATACCCTTCTGCATGCTGTGATTATGTGTTTCTATTATTGGTTGATGAATAAATCTGTTCCAGCCAATGGTCAGGCAGAATATACCAAGGCAGGTAATCTGAACAGAGATACAGAGAGAAAAAGAAGGCGGAGGAGGGCTGGAGGAGAAGACACCATGTAGCCACCCAAGAAAAGAGAGACCAGCAGCAGCCTAAGAAGACAGACGCCAGAATAGAGAAGTAAGGCCATGGCCGTGTGACGATACACAGATCAAAAAGAGAGCTAGCCAGTTAGAAGCCTAAGCCACTGACCAAACAACTGATACTAAGCCCCAGAGTGGTTCTTTCATAAGCAGCTATGGGGACCCAGGAGGAGGAGAGAAACTGGTCCAGTGGGACCAGAAGGATGGAGAAAAGCTTTCCATCTACAGACATGGACACAGACATGGACACACGCAGACATAGACAGATAGACAGACAGATGTAGGCATAGAAAGATATGGGGGAGATTTACAATATGACCTTCTATCAGGCACAGATTCAGACTCATATAACAAACAGATGTGGGACAGAAGACAGAACAGGGGACAGGGGAACAAAGTAGAGAATTCAGATCTGGGTTGTCTTAGTTAAATGACCCCAGAGGGAAATGCTTTGATGTCACCAGCACATTATTGGTGACTTGGAGTTTATCATTAATGTGCTCGAACCAACCACAAATTTCCTTTTATCTGGGCTGCACTAAAATGTGGCACCCAGAGTTAGAGTGAGCAAGCAAGTCCCTTATAGAAAGTGCCCAGAAACTTGTATGTCAGTTCATTCCAGACCTAGTCAGGTTGACAGCCGTTATGAAGCCTCACAAGTCCACCCCTTATCAAGTTGACGCCCAATCACATCTCCTTATATTATGTTTAATTTCCATAGAAAATGAAAGCAAGATCATAATTTTACCAAACATAACATCATGATTCCAAATACAACCACAGGCACAGTGTGTATTTTAGATAAAGTGGCAAAGTCCCTTGAGGAGTGTTTAGTCTTTGAATGTCTCATCACTTAAATGCTATAACACAGACTCTCAACACTTAACCACTGATATTATCTGTAATTGAAGCTACATATCCCAATAGAGAAATACAGAAAAGAGAACACAACTCTCAGGTTAATATATATGTGTATATATAGAAACACAAAATAAGATAGAAACACTTTTGTGAATTACTATCTTCATTTTTGCAGCTGGTTATGTGACTTCAGCTGATATTTATATAATTACCTTCCTCTGCCACCCGTTCTGTGTGTCCTCCACCCCTCAGCAAGCATCTCAGCAGGTCTTGGTTCTTGTCCTGGAGGAGTGACCTTACCTTCATCCCTGAAGTGTCTGAGCACTTTGTCATCCTGCTTGGAATGGGTTGCTGTAATCCACCATTGTCTTCAATCACAGAACACGGTAACACCAAGAAGCTGTCCTAAAGGATCTCTTGTACTCCAGACATAGTCTTCCTTACCTCCACTTTGAAGAAGCAATCCAATTTCCCCACTGTAATCTAGATTAACCACCTCACCTAACATTGCTATTACTATTTTTTTAGTCTGTTGGCTTAAGGGCATTAGAAGCCAGAAGTATCCAGGAGAAAGTCTTGGCTTCCAGTTCAACAGAATGATAATTCTAGGACAGTAAAATATAAGGCCTAGTAACAGAAATTTCCCAAGTGGGTCACCATTTACCTGAGTTGGAACCATTTCCATTTCTACTCTTTGGTTCCTGACCCTGTAGATCCTGGCTACAGGAGATATATTATATGATCAAGGACTGGACACTGCTTCTAAACACATAGCACTTTCTGGAGAGCCCTGCCCCAGCCATACAGCATACTATACTGCCACCTAATTGGTGTGGTAACTTCATCTTTAAAAGGCCATTCATTCCATTGTTTTATCAAGCTGTCTGCTTTTGGCAGGGAACTTTTTGGTTGCCAAGATAAAAATACCATGACCAAAAGCAACATAAGAAAGAAATGGTTTAGTTTGTATTTCCAGAGGGATAAAATCCTTCAGTGAGGGCAAAGGCATGGCAACAGTCAGGGAGAGTGTAGAGGCAAGGGGAGCAGGTGGAAGGTCACGTTTCCGTTTATACATAGACCTAAGGGGGGGGACGGGGGAGGGAGGGAGAGAGAACAAGAAATGGAGTAAGACTATATACCTTTAAAGCCGTCCTATGGTGACATATTTTTCCCAGAAAAAGTGCATTTTCTTTTTTTTTATTATTATTATTAATTTATTTATTAAAGATTTCTGCCTCTTCCCCGCCACCACCTCCCATCCCCCCCTCCCCCAATCAAGTCTTCCTCCCTCCTCAGCCCAAAGAGCAAGCAGGTTTCTCTGCCCTGTGGGAGGTCCAAGGACCACCCACCTCCATCCAGGTCTATTAAGGTGTGCATCCAAACTACCTGGGCTCCCACAAAGCCATTACGTGCAATAGGATCAAGAACCCATTGCCATTGTTCATGAAAAAGTGCATTTTCTAAAGCTTCCATAACCTCCCAAACAGTGCTATCAACTAGGGACCAAGGATTTCAATACATGAGCCTATGAGAAACATTTCTCATCCAAATCAGTACAGGAAAGGACTGGGGTCACTTTAGAATGAAAGTTTGAAAAGCCAACAAAGCTACCCTGGGTTCCCCTTTCCTGACACCTTGATGCCTGGGATTGTACCAGAGTAGAATCATAATTTTTTCTGTGTATGACACCCAGTTGAACTAGCAGCATCAGAATACAGCCAAGGAAACTTAATGGAGTCCCTCAACTTTGAACCAACTGTGCTAGTTCAAAGTGTCCCTTGCTTCCCACTCAGCTCCTGCCCATGATCCTTGCATAGAGCTTCCCTTTCTCCCTCCCTGATCTTTTGTTTACTTCTTAACATCCATAAGTAGTACGACATCCTCTCCTGGGTCTCTGCCTCGGTATATGTGATGGCTTCCATCGTCTCAGGCATTTGAATACTTATTCCCCATTTGATAACACTATTTGGGAGGTTGACAAGAGGTGTGGCTTTAATGAAGGAAGTGTGTTACTTGGGGCGGGCTTTGAGCGTTAAAAGACTTGGGTTGTTTCTCATTCTCTCCCTGTTTCATGCTTGAGATTCAAGATGTGAGCTCTCAGTTTTCTGCTCTGGGTGCCACGCCTTTATATGGCCATCATGTCTGGCACTGCAGGCCCAAAGCAGCCTTCTTTTAATAAGTTGCTTTGGTCATGATGCTTTATCACAGCAAGAGAAAACTAACTAACATGGTATAACTAGATAGATGTGGCCACTCTCTTTTGTGTAAGGGTCCTAGTGCTCAAACTCAGGCCTTGTTCATCTAGGCAAGTGTTCTTCTACCACTGAGACATATCCATAGACCAGACAGTCTGATTTTTTAAAATATAAATTAATTTAAATAAACATGTGAAAATCAAAAATTAGTTGAGGGTTATATGATGCTGAGAGATACATGTATACACTGTATAATGTTAAAATTAAGATGGACGTATCTATTTCCTCAAGATTTATTACTTATTTATGGTGAGAATATTCAAAATAACTTTTCTAGTTTTTTGAATTATCCAGTATGGCATCATTATCCTTAGTCACCCTTGTGTGCAAGTGCACACCAGAATGCTTTATTTTTGTCTAATCATTAAATTGTTACGAGCCAACAGGGGCTGGAAGAAAGTGGGGAGAGCTAAAGCCCTGGAATATTAGTGGTAGTAGAATGTGGCCAGCTGCTGTTTGCCCTGGCTGCTGCTCACTGATGAAAGGGCAATGTGGGCAATGTGCCTTCTTCACTAGGCCCCTCTACTGGATGCCTGTGAACTGTCCTAAGACTCCAAGGTCATTTCCACCTAAAGAGTGGCTCATGGACCACGGTGAGCTGAGTGCTGTGGTCTGTAGATGGAAATAATTTGAAAAGGGTCCACCAAGGACCTGCTAAGGTTCTTTGAACTTGGAGACAGAAAGGTATAACACCGCCTTTGTTTCCCCGGATTTCTTTAGCAATATCACGAGCCAGTAAGTTATTTAACTTAAACTTTTGGTACCCAATGGGTTAGCAGATGCCCATCAGTAACAATGGCTGGCTGTGCGGGGACTCAGCCCAGCACGGAGCTGGTAGAGGGTGACTGTGTTCCCTGAAGAGCGTGTGCAGGCATCTCTGGGAGGAATCTCCCAGACGATTCTGATTTATATACTTCCTAGTTCTTCATTGCTTCATCATGTTAGGTCCCACATTGATGTGTCTGTCTTACCGTATTCTGACAATTACACTCTAAATGATGAACATTTTGCAAAAACATTTATTACTCAGCATTCCATATAGGAGTACAAGAGTGGCCTATTTTGCTTGTGGGAGATGGGTGGACAGTGTTATTTTATTAAGGCTAAATTTAGTTCATTCTAAAGAATATCACCCAGAGTGTTGAGGAGGAGGCTCTGAAACATAAGTTGCCAGTAAACAATGCACCCACATGGAGAGCTTTTGAATGGTGCAGCCCAGCGCCACACTGAGAAGACCGAGTTAGTAATTGCTACCTTGTTGAATAGTAATTGCTACACTCTTTGTCTAGTCATTGCTACACCCATTGATGGTACCCCAGGAAAGACTTTCCAGCAAACGTCACTGTTGTACAGAAAGATGAACGGCACTGTTCTCTGCTTAAAGGATTTCATTCTAACTTAAGTGTGATCCTGTGCCTATGGGGATTGCATCATCTAAGGGAAACGCAAAGCAAAGCAAAACAGATGAACCCTGGCAGTCCTCGTGGTCCCTTTGTCTTCCCTCCACTACCCTTTGGTCTGGGAACAATGGCATGGCATAGTACCTCTCAGAGCTGGACGGTGGCACGAAGCTCTAGGCAGGTCAGAGCTGGACGGTGGCATGTAGCTCTAGGCAGGCCAAGTCCGCTCTCAGCTTTCTTCAGGTCCTGGGAATTCATGGGTCCTGCAGGCCACCTGCTTTGTAGCTGTTTTCAGGACAGTCCTCAGGGAGCCACCCAGCCCTGGGTTCCTTTGGGGAGTAGTTGCCCATTTCCAGGCCCCGGTTGTCCTGATTCACTATGAAGAGATTGGGGTTGGGTGTGGTGGTCCAAGCCTTTAGTCCCAGCACTCAGGAAGAAGCAAGCAAATCTCTCTGAGTTCTAGCCCGGTGTGGTTTACATAGTGAGTTCCAGGTCAGTCAAGGCTACATAGTGAGACCTTTCCAAAAAGGAAATAAATAAAAAATAAAATTTAAAAGAAAAAGGAAAGGAAAAGAGGGATGGGGAGTGGGGATTTGAGTTAAGAACAATAGAAAAACCAGAAATCAGTCTTCTTCATGGCTTTATAACACAGTTTCACCCTTTCTGAGGTTGTGGGCACAAAGCTAGAGGAAGATCACTTCTCTGCTCTAAAGGACACCAGAGGACACCCGGTGGCACTGCTCCAAACTCATCCCACATGGGAACCATATGGAGGCACATGACAACTCTGGAACCCTGCAGCCCTGAGAACTCCCAGCCCCAGCAACCCTCTTTAGTTCTGCACACTTCTGCTGTCTCCGGGGTTCTAGGGAGCCGGAGCTTTCGTTAAAGAACTTACAACTGACAGACAACAGGCATCATGGAACCCTCACAGCTTTCTGAGCAAAGCCCAGGTATAACATCATGCCTACCGGGGTTCTCCCTGCCCAAGACTGCCTCCCCTTTGTGGGGAAATCACCTTCGCCTGGATTATGCAAGCGTAGAGTTAAGTCCCCTCTGGTCTCTAAAGAATTTAACTTGGGCTTCAGGGAGCTGAGGTGTTCTGTTGCCTGCCCTGCAGCAGCTGAGGCAGCAGCAACCTGCAGCTCGGAAGGAAATAGCTCCCCTATAAGCAGCCTCAGTGAGCCTTGGGAGCAGGGCGTGGATGGTGCAACTGTGTAGTCTGAATTGCCCTCATTGTGCTTTTCATGGTGTATTACATTACTTCTGTCTCACCAACTGGACCGAGAATTCTCCAGCGAAGGGCTAAGTGTCATTCCTCTCTTAATCACTCTGCCCGGAGCTTAGTTACTCTTGCAACAATCAAAGGGATAGGTATCATTTGGAAAGGCCTGGATCTGAACTGTGGATGAGCTTTTGGAGGTTACGTAAGCCTGTTTTCTGGTCTGTCTGGGCTAATGCACAGGTCAAGTAGCTCGTGTTTGGTACGCAACGAACAGTGGTCATAGAGTATCAACAGCGTGGGAGCGTCAGGTCACTTACCTCCATACCATTTCTTCAGGGCTCCCTAGGGTACTACGGTTGCCACAGCACACAGATGGAGAAAGTGTGGAAGAGCAGTGGGGTGAACAGGGCCACCACATAGCCTTTGTCCCTGGGGACCTCTGTCAGCCCTGGGTAGTTTGGACTGGGGCTCACTGCCTACTTGCTTTTTCCACCTGGTCAGTATTCCTACTCAGTTTGCCTCTATGATCTAGTTCAGAACCCTGGAACTCCCACTTGGGACTTTCCCCCTCCCTAGCTCTGGCTCCTGGTACCTGCCTGGCTGTCATAGCAACAGCTTCCAAGGTGACAAAAGAGGGAGCTGGGTCTTGTGGGTGAGGCTTTTTGGACCACAGAGGCTGCCCGGGCTGCATCCATCCACGCTTTCTGTGTTCTTCCTCAGACAGGGCTCACATTTCCATCCAGGCCGGCGGGATCATGTCCACCAGCCTGACCACTTGCGAGTGGAAGAAGGTCTTCTATGAGAAGATGGAGGTGGCAAAGCCAGCTGACAGCTGGGAGCTCATCATAGACCCGAACCTCAAGCCCAACGAACTGGGCCCGGGCTGGAAGCAGTACTTGGAGCAGCATGCCTCAGGCAGGTGAGAGGCTGGCGGGAGGGTTATGTGTGCAGCACCTCCCCCTTGTTGGGGAACCTCCAAGTCTGGTCCTGCACTGGGTCTCGCCATGTCAGCTCAGGTGACAAGCAGAGAATAGATAGCCACAGAGGCTTGGCATCTAACCACAGCTCTTCAGACTCTCCCGTTACTCAGAGCAAATTGTGTTCTGCATTTGAATCTCAATTTTCCGTAAAAAGATCAAGAGTGGTAATTCTTCAGTGCCTTGAAAATTCAGATGCTTGGTGTAGCTGGAATAGAGAGGAGATGCCATGGGGATTGCCAAGCTAGGAGTCGGGGACTTGTGCTCTGGGCCTCCGGTATCCGTCTGCTCAGTCAAATGCAACTGGACTTGAAGACAGAATAAGTTATTGAACACATGGTGCGTTTGAGAACTTGATTCCATAGCTCTGTGCACTTGAGCATACCCTCTTCTTTCTCTGTCTCCCAGTTTTCACACCTCAGTTCCTCTCAGCGTATCACTCAAACCCTTCTGACTTCACTCTGAATGGGTGATGAAACTGCTGACCCTGCGCAGGGGTTCCCTTAGACTCTCTTCTTTTTCGCTTTTTTTTTTCATTTTATGATGACTTTTTCAAAATCTATTCTATGTGTCTATTACATTATGTATCTTGATCCCATTCATTCCTCTGTCCCTTTGCATCTGCCTTTCAACCCTGAACCACTGCCTCTCCCCCCAAATAAAGCAAAATTTAAGAAAAAAAATGAAAAATATTTTAGACAGGAAATTCTCATAATGGACACCACAACGTGACACAGTGAGTGATGCCATAAACCCCTTTGTCCATATAGCTTTACTTGCAAGTGTTTACTGCAAAGAGTCCTTGGTCTGGTTTGAAGTCTCTGGTTTCTCCTACATGGTGGATGCTCGGTCCTCACAGGGACTCTTCCTGGAAATCCTGTTGTTGCCCTGTACTGTGGAGATCCTGCAGCTTTGGGTCTGACGGACAGGTTCCTCCACATGCTGCAGTAGGCCACAGGTGGGGTGGATGTTGGGGTGAGCCAAGTCATAACCCTGGGTCTAGGCCTGGGTAGCTGTAGGGTTGGCCGGCAGGATGAGAAATGGGGACAGCTCTCCCATGTTTACTACTTTGAGGATGGCTCACGCATACCTGCAATAACAGGGTTGGCTCTCCTGCTCTCTCTCTCTTTTTAAATATTTATTTATTATGTATACAATGTTCTGTCTCTGTGTATGCCTGAAGGCCAGAAGAGGGCACCAGATCTCATTACAGATGGTTATGAGTCACCATGTGGTTGCTGGGAATTGAACTCAGGACCTTTGGAAGAGCAGGCAATGCTCTCAACCACTGAGCCATCTCTCCAGCCCTGAGCCATCTCTCCAGCCCGGCTCTCCTGCTCTTATGACCACAGGGCCAGCTCTCCCACCTGCTCCAGGCACTGATGGAAGTGGGGGAGGGGACATGCGGCCACAGTCCATGTGGCCACAAGACCAATGGGTAATGGTAATAGCTCTCCCATGCTCACAATTTCAGGACTGTCTCAGTGAGATCTGCGCGAACCGTGTTGGCTCTATTGTGCTGTCCTGGTGAGATGCAATGCTTGCTCTCCTGAGTGTTGCAGTTGGTGGGGTCAGAGATAGCGCTCCCATGCTTATGACCACAGGGCCAGCTCTCCCACCTGTGTCAGACAATAGAGACTCTCCACTTTCTAAGTGTTCCTCACTTCCCACCATGCCGAGTGTCCCTTGCGGCTTTCTAAAGCCGACATTATTTCCCCTTCAGACTGATGCCTTAGGACTGGGGTCACAGTTTCCCATTCACACAGCCTCCAGGCCACCTGCAGGAGCGCTAACCAGTCTCCTCTTTGGTCATTCGGATTCATGTGAGACCAGCTGTTGACTATGTTGTGGAGGTGTGAACAGAACAAGGGTTGTCCATAGTGTATGGGTGTGAAGCCTCTTGGGTAGAGAACGGCATGAGGGTGGGAGTAGAAAGAGGCAGATTTTGGGTGGGGACCCTGAGCATCTGGAGTCTTACTGCAGACCATGCAAACCTGCATTGATGTAAGTCAGAAAGCAGAGGGTGACTGGTTTATGTTGGCGCCTGTTATAGACACTGGGCACTGGGTGTTCTTCTAAGTAGCTGTGTGTTCTCTTATTTCCTATGATTCAGTCTCATTGCTCCCAAAATGCTCTCCCACGTTAGGTACTTCTGGAGATGTGGGGTTTGGCTTGAGAGAGGGGAAATAATGGATTGACTTATTTAAAAAGATATAGGAGACTGAAAACAGGAAGCATTTGAACCTCTTGGAGGACAATGTGCCAAAGGCTGGAACAGGTAGGTGGGGCTTCCAGAGTTTGGGGACAGCTCCGAAGGCTCTTAGAGCTTCTTATCTTAGGGCTCAGTTCCAGCCAGCCTCAGGAAGAACTGAAACACAGTCATTCTGATCAAAGCCCTTTGGCTTTTAATCTTTCAGATGTATTAAACCTCAGGTCCGACAGTGCAGGGATGGAGAAGAGAGGAAGCCTTCCAATCCAGGGCCAGCCCGATTCCCCTTCCCTTTTGACTATGTCTTGGGTAGCACATCGTTCAATGCTCATGCTGTCAGTGACTTTCAGGGGTCAGAGGCTGCTTTGCTGTCACTGCTATTCCACAGTGGCTGAGTAGTGCTTAAAACACAGTTGGTGCTGGCTACATCTATTGAGTTCTTCATCAGAGGCCCTTTGAAGCCTTTGTGCAGTGGATTTAGGCAGACCCAGCCGTGAGGACAGAAATGGCCCGGTGGACATGCAAGCTCCTCTGAAGCTTTTGTGAGCAGGGGTTTACAAGAGGACATTTCAGGGTCACAGGTGCCTCCCTGGAGTTAAGGAGTGCTCCATCATAGGTGTGTAGGAGGAGCTGGGCTTGGCAGGTGAGCCCCAGGCCACTGCCCTCCAGCTTTCTGAGGTGGTGACTCTAAGAGTCTAGATTAGACAAAGTGACCTGCATGAAAGTTGGGGTGAGGGTGAGAATGCAAGGGAACAGAGTCTACTTTTCCCGTCTCACACAGGATGGCTGCGGTGACTAGGGGTGATTCGTTACGGGCAGTGAAGGTGTAAGAATCCAACTTGGCATTCTCTCTGATCCTGTCTATTGCAGGCTGTCAATCTATCCTGCTTTTCTGGCGAGCTTACTACAGTCCTACAATGTGCTAGGATCTGAACGTCATCTCATCAGAGCAGGCCATATTCAGGAGTCAGAGGGTGACATTGCCATTCCTTTTCACATTGATGTCTGAGCACAAAGTCTAGCACGGACACCATCAAGCTGCAGGTAGCAGATGAGAAACGAGTTGCAGAGAAGGAGAGCCATGCTTTCTTTGAAGGTTGACCAGATGCCACTCTGCAATAGGCTGGGAGGAGGGCAGAGGTCATAGGAGGGCGCATAGGAGGCTGCTTCCCGATGACAACTGACTGGTTACCCAATGGCTCCAGTGTTAGGCTAAGGATGCTACTCGGGTCCCCCAGGGTGACCACTAGGAGGAGATGGTGGCTGGTTGGTTGCCTCCAGTGATAATGACCCCATAGACTGGGAAACATGTCCTTCCATTTTCAGCCTCTAACGCTCTGGCCTTTTCTTTCCTGTGCTCCTCAGCTCTGGCTGTCCATGAGAGTCTCACCTGCTCTAGTCCTCCTTTCTTTCCTGCCAGGTTCCACTGCTCCTGGTGCTGGCACACCTGGCAGTCGGCTAATGTGGTCATCCTCTTCCATATGCACCTTGACCGTGCCCAGCGTGTTGGTTCAGTGCGCATGCGCGTGTTCAAGCAGCTGTGCTACCAGTGCGGCACCTCACGGCTGGACGAGTCCAGCATGCTGGAGGAGAACATCGAGGGCCTGGTGGACAACCTCATCACCAGCCTGCGTGAGCAGTGCTACGACGAAGATGGTGGCCAGTACCGCATCCACGTGGCCAGCAGACCGGACAGCGGGCTGCACCGCAGCGAGTTCTGCGAGGCCTGCCAGGAAGGCATCGTGCACTGGAAGCCCAGCGAGAAGCTGCTGGAGGAGGACGCTACCTATACCGATGCCTCCAAGAGGAAAGGCCAGGCCGGTTTTGTCTACAACTTCTTCTCATTTCGCTGGTGTCTGTTTTGGGGTACCCTCTGCCTGGTTATTGTCTATCTGCAGTTCTTCCGAGGCCGCTCTGGCTTTCTTTAGGGAAGCTGGTTAGGAGCAGGGGTGGGGGGCAGAGAGGGTGTGGGGTTGAGACTGAGGACTCGGTTTCTTGGTTCTGCTGCAAGTTCAATCATCTGCACCCTGCTCACTCGTCTACCAAACGAGGAAGCTGCCCTCAGAGATGCTCAGTGGTCTTTCTGCTAATTTCACAGCAACGAGGAGAAGGAGGGAGAGGTGGGAATTTTGGGAGCTTGCTGGGCTTCGGCTTGAGTCTGAAGTCTACACGGCTGTCTTGTCCCCTTCATTTCTCGCTCTGCAGGCACCACCAGCCCTTCTTTTGCTTTATGTTCTTAGCCTTAGGTCTCCTCTTGATTCTGTCATATCGTCAGGCTCACTTTCAGTTCTCTCTAGTTGTCCTGCATGGTTCTCCTTGGAGACAGCAGTGCCTCGTGCCTACCTTCCATTCAGCACACAGGGACAGTCACCTGGTCTTCCTGGGCATCTGGCTTCTAAGCTGTAAAAGGCTCAATATTTCACTCTGGTGCTAGGTCTGGGATAAGAGTGGAGGTGGGAGTGGTGGAAATGCGGGTGGGTTGGAGGGGGTTAAATGGTCAATGGCACACACCCCAATGGGTTAGCCATTGGCCATGTGTGACTGTTTCAATTTAAATTAATTAAAATGAAATACAAACTGTTCCTTAGTAGTTCTGAGCTCAGTTAGACTTTTACAGAATTTGTCCCCAAAGGGACAATTGCTCAATGGCAGACAAGGGTGACTTCTAGGAAGAAGAACACCAAAAGTTGGGTATCAAGAAATTTCCAGAGGGCTTCCATCCCATGCTTTGTCTACCCTGGGAACCTCAAAGCAACACTGAGCGACAGGACTGGATAAAAGGCGCCAGGCTGCATCTCTTGCTAAAATGTGGTTTTTGTGTCTAGAAACAGATTGCCAAGATTCTGTCAAAGGAAAAAGGTCATGCCTCAGATGATCAGGAAAGCTGGGGCATTTGGCCACTGCCTTAGAGGGAGGAAGCCCTGCTGAAAAAATGGATGCCGGGCAAGGAAGCTAGAATAGGTGAAGAGAAACAAGGCGGGGCGTTTCCAGAAGAAAAGTTTTTCCACCAGCTAGTTTTTCTCAGAAAAGAATGATTTCTTCATTTTCATGTTTAACTAGAGTGAGATTGTTCCCTGACTTGACATCTGTCCTCTTCCAACCACGGCGATGTTTTTACCCTTTCAGGGTTGGGGGAGTAGATTATATTTGCTTCCAAGACATATGTCCTCTTTAATCCATTAAATCTCGTTTCTCTGCCCCTACAGCCAGCACTCCATACTCACGATCAAAACATTGGCTGCTTCTCTGTTTGTGTCTGTCTCCCGTGTCTGCAGCCTTTCACAGGCCTCCTTTTCTGTAACTGCTCTGTTAATTGAAAAGGCGAGTTTCACTCTCATGTTCCCACACACATAGACCATGTATTTAGACCACACCCACCCATCTGTCACCTTTCCTTGTCCCCCCAACAACTGGTCCCCTCGTCCCCAAGCGATCCCTTTCCTGCCTTCATATTTGTATTTAAAAATCTCCATTTCACACACGAGGGAAAGCATATGATACCTCCCTCTCTCCATCTAACTTATTTAGCTTAATATGATCTCCAGTCCCATCCACTTCCCAGTAAATGGCATTATTTCATTTTTCTTCATGACTGACTATATTCCATTGTGTGCATATCACATATTCTTCTTTGTTCATTGATCTGTTAATGGGCACCTTGTCTGATTTCATAGCTCGACTATTGTAAATACTGTCATAATAAACTTAGGCACTTCTGTGGTTCTCTGACTTAGATTCTTTGGTGTATATACCAACTTCTATTTTTAGTTTTTTTTCCCTAGGAACTTGTATAGTGGCTGTATGGCACCGGCTCTTCATATTTAATCATCTTCCTTCTCCATTGCAATATTCTTTGGGGACATTTCCTCTCATTCATCCTTTATATACTTGGGATGCCCAAGATTCCCCTCTTCCCAACTTTCTCCTCACAACTTGGATTTTTACCACATATGAACTCTCAGTCTTTATGGCTTTCCAAGCTTTTACACGGAGCTCCAGACACATAAACTAGGCAATCTGACCACCAGTCGCTCCCTATCAAATCAGCCTGGCCAAACCCAGGTCTTCTGCTTCTTCACAATCCAGTGTTCTCTTTTTGTCTTTCTTTGGCTCTCTACCTAACTCCTCAGAATCTGTCCACCATGCCCCATGTCATGTTGAGTGTTGTTTGCTTATCCCCCTTCATTGCCTTATTCCACCCCATGCTGCTTGGCCACCATTTCCCATGCCATGTTGGTTGTATGCTGTGTTCTTTTTTCCTGCACTGTGCTACCCAACCCCACACAGTTTAACCAACACTCTCTTTGCTTTATTGAATGCTGTCTTCTCACTCTTCTTCACTGCCTACTCCACCTCACATCTCTTGGCAACCGTGTCCCATGTTGTGTTTGTGACATGTTGCCATCAGATGCCTCATTGCTGCTCTACCCTACCCCATAGGTCTTGACCACCAGGCTTAATTCTATACTTCTTGGCATTCTGGGTTCCAGTACCAGCTTTCAGGCAATTACAAAGGTTTACAATACTGAACTCACTAAGCTTCAATTTCCTGTGTCAGTAACTCTAGCATATAAATTGTCAGTTATTAGGAATAAATAAAACATGAATGATGGCTCAAAGTCAAGATTCCCTTCTCATCTCTACGAGAGGAATTATAATCCATGCAATTTGTTCTTGGGGTAAAGAAAGGTAAGATAAGAAATATTGTACTCAACAGGACAAGAATTAGTCAATTGTGCTAATTAAACAGTAACTCTGTATTGGGTATTGGGGACCAAAAAGATGAAAAACAACTTACAGTGACACCACAAAGCCTGCCTCCCTAGTGACACACTTCCTCCAACAAAGCCACACCTACTTTAACAAGGCCACACCTCCTAATAGTGCCATTCCCTATGAGCCTGTGGGGCCATTTTCTTTCAGACCACCACATTCTGGCCCCCATAGACTGTAACCATATTATAATACATGAATGCATTAAATCTAACTTTAAAAGTACCCAGAGTCTTTAATAATTTCACCACAGTCCCCAACTTGTTTTTTGGTCATGATGCTTCATCACAGCAACAGAAACCCTAAGACAGACTGGTGTGGGAGGGAGGGCCCGCCTGTTCATCCCGGCCACCTGGCTACTTTAGACCTGAAATAACCACACAGAAACTGTATTAATTAAATCACCGCTTGGCCCATTAGCTCTAGCTTCTTATTGGCTAACTCTTACGTCTTAATTTAACCCATCTCCATTAATCTGTGGATCACCACAAGGTCGTGGCCTACCAGCAAAATTTTAGCATGTCTATCTCAGGCAGCAGCTCCATGGCATTTCTCTCTGACTCCACCTTTCTTCCAGCATTCAGTTTAGTTTCCATGCCTACCTAAGTTCTGCCCTATCTGCCAGGCCAAGGCAGTTTCTTTATTCATTAACCAATACAAGCAATATATAGACAGAAGGACCTCCCACATTAGACCAGGACTGTGGGGGTATTTTTGCTACTGACATGACCATGTTGTTTTGGGGAGGATTGTGGAAGTTTATGCAAGCAAAGTGCATTGAGTGTTTAGTGCTTGGTGAGCTGTTTTGCATTAGCTTGAAAGATAAGAGTATTGAGAATAGTACAGATGATGGAGGCCTAGCTTGTGAAGTTTCCTGGAGAAGCAAAACCTCTTTTAGGCCATTTGTGTGAAGAATCTGTGGTGTCTGGTCAGCTGGAGCTGAAGAATCAGCCATGATTAACAAGAGACCAGCACTGTAAAGTAAAACCTTCAAGATATTGGGACAGTTGACGCTGGTTAGCCAGACTGAGAAGTTAACAGTGATTAAGGGACCAGCATCACTGATGTGAAGTCTTCTGGAAAATGTTTCCTGAGAGCATATAGAAGCTGTGTTCCAGAGGGGGCCAAGATTGTACCTGACACAGGGAGACACACTTGGTAGTATAAGAGTCACCCAGGTGGTACTAGTTTTAAAGGCATGAAGGGGTCATAGAGAGCAGCTGAGACTTGGCACTTTGAGAGGCCAGGAGAGGCCACTGGTGAATGTGCAACTTCAGTGGCAGTTGAAGGCCCAAGATCGAAGGGGTCATGGAGAGAAGTCGAGCCTTGGCACTGTGAAGAGAGCCTAGGAGAGACTGTTGGTGAAGGTGCAGCCCAGTTGCAGAAGACCCCAGCATTTTGGAGAACTATGGGATGACCATCACAAACAGCAGCGGCAGTGGAGGGGAGCCACCGGGGTCCTGGGAGACAGACTGTGGTGTTTTACAGGGTGGAGCTAGAGAAATGCCCCAAGCCCCTTGGAGGAGCCTGGAAGATTGTGAGTTAATCTCCGATAGTGAACATTGAGTTATTTACACTGCCGAAGTAGGGTTTTGCTGTTTTTAAAGATTGTAGCTGTGCTCTGGTTCTTTCCTCTTGAATTAAGAAAGCATTTTGTTTAGTTTT
Source organism: Chionomys nivalis (assembly GCF_950005125.1). Classification (NCBI taxonomy): domain Eukaryota; kingdom Metazoa; phylum Chordata; class Mammalia; order Rodentia; family Cricetidae; genus Chionomys; species Chionomys nivalis. The sequence goes on from NC_080088.1 coordinate 70,237,577, forward strand.
GATTTTTATAGGTGCCCGCAGTGGAGAGACTTTGAACTTTTAGAAGAGATTTAGGATTTTGTAACTAAACTTATAATGTGTTTGAATTTATAAAGACTTACACTTTAAAAGTTATTTATGTTTTATATTGTGATAGGAATATTAATGTGTCATACTGAGGATAAAAGAGAAAGGAAGGCTTCTAATTGAAAAGTGACGCTTGTGTGTCAAGTTGTGCTGGTTGGTTTATGTCAATCTGACACAAGCTAAAGTCATCTGAGGGGGGACCTCAACTAAGAAATGTCCCAGTAAGATCAGGCCTGTAGGACATTTTCTTAATTAGTGACTGGTGGAGGACAGCCAGTCAATTGTGGATGGTGCCATCCCTGGCACGGTGGTGCTAGGGTCTAAAAGAAAGTAGGCCAAGTGAGTAATAAGGACTAAGCACCCTTCAAAGGCCTCTGCATCAGCTCCTGCCTCCAGGATCCTGCCCTGCTTGAGCTCCTGCCCTCGCTGCTTCTGATGATGGACTGCTACGCGGAACTGTGAGTGGAGCAATTCCTTTCCTTCCCATGCTTCTTTTGGTCACAGGGTCTCATCACAGCAACGGAAACCCTAGCCAAGACAAGAGCACATAATGAGGCTCAGTTCAACAGCCATTGCAAGGACCATGACACCTTGTCAAGAGAGCAGAACCAACCCCCTAATATCTGGGTGACAGCTTGGCTTCCCAGCACCATCTGGAGACAGAAAGTAATCTGTTTTTAAAAGCACAATGTAATAACCGACTTATTTGCCTTGGATTTCCCATGTAATCAACTTTTGCAACCTAAGCTAATACACAGCTGTAGTCTTAAGTAGCGTGCTCTTCTATGCCCCTGACGTAAGCAATGCTCATGTATCATTTGCTGAAAGCTGCAAATACAGAAGTTAAAAGCCACCATTTATGGATATTACTTGATAAATGATGATGCTTGTAGTCGGGTTCAGTTGGGATCAATTGCAACCAGTTACTCCATCCTTAGAAAACTCTGTTAAAGATTCCTGTAAACTACCCCTTATTCCTTCCCCATGAGACGCTTTCTAGGCTGTTCAATAAAGACAGAATGAAATTCTTTGTTAGGGAAGGAAACACACAGACAGAAGACACAGTTCCGCATGCAGGAACAGGCACAGATTCATGGACAAATTTACACGACAACCTTTTCCAGGCAGTCACAGACAGGGACTCACGCAACAGTCAGAAGATGGAAGATGCAGGTGGAGAGAGTTCAACGCCGGACTTGTTCTTGGTCAAATGACTCCACGGGGAGTGCTTTCATTTCTTTCTTTAATGAAACACTCATGCATTATTGGTGACTTAGAGGTAATCACCAATGCATTTAAACCACAAATGTTCCGTTTGGAATACCCACAGAGGTCAGAAAATTAGTGAGGGTCCATGGCTGGGAGATTTAAAAAGAGGGTAGATAGAAGGCAGTTATATAAAGGGTTAAATGGAATAATAATAATACAAGAAGGATTTAATGGAGAGAGGGACGGGAGGGCATGATAGATGAGGGGGTGGGGGTAAGGACAATCTAATGCTAAAGACATTTTTAAAAAGTAATATAGAAACCTGCTACTGTATAAGCTTTCTAACACACACACAGAGAAAGAGAGAGAGAGAGAGAGAGAGAGAGAGAGAGAGAGAGAGAGAGAGAGAGAGAGGAAAGAGAGAATGCTTTTAAATAGTATTGCCGTTTTTGGAGTTGTTGGTCAATGAGGTCCCACCGACTCCCTATTGCTGATGATACAACACACCTGAGTCCTAGAACATGGTGAAATCAGTCTGAGGCATCCCTGGAAGTTTCATCCCTACTAGCTAGCTTTCTCAAAACTGGAAGGGTCTATGCATCTTACCAGGGAAGAATAACTATCAGCTTTATCCAGATGCAAACCCAGAAAGTTGCGACAAAGACCTGCCTGTCAAGACATGCCCACTGGTGAAGTATTAGCATAAATGGCATCGGAGTAACCAACCTCTGGGTTGGATTTAAGGCCTGCTCCATAAGTTGAAATGAGCACCTGACATTATCACTGGGGACAAGAATCTGTGGCTAGACAGGTCATAGACCCTAGAAAAGAATCTACTATCATTTATGTTCAATGGGTATAGTGCTGACTTGACTCCTAATTCATCATTTCTTGATAAATAATTTATCAGTACTTCTCAGTATGCACATAGATTAGTGAACCAGTGAACCCCCATCAAAGGAGCTGCCTTTTGCAGTACATGGCACTTAACACAGAGACCCACAACACAAGGTGCAGAGAATAAGAGACCGCAGAGTGCCCAGCCCTGAATGGAATGTTTATAGCACATCCCTCCCTCCCAGGACCATTGCCTTCAAGGAATCATTGAGGAAAAGGGGGCAGAAAGGTTGGAACTGTCGTAGACATGACAATGAATGGCTTCAGGGAGTCTCTTCTTCACACGGCAGTCACACATATGAACTCCAAACAGTTAAGGCAGCACACAGAGAAGAGATTGTCACCCATTTTCTCCTCAACAGTAGGCTGGAATGCTAGGTCTCGATCTCAAGACAGGTCTCATTCAGTACCTGTGGCTACCAAAGCTCTCCTGGCATCCTTCAGTATCTATGGTTCCTCTCAGCAATTCTCACCACACCTCCAAGGAACCGCTCACCCCCAGGGGCTGGGCTTCCAATTAATTTCCTTCCCTCAACCCAATCCCTATATAACTCAGCCATTTTGGCCACTCCAGTCTCTTGGTCTCTTGACCTGGGTCACTTCTTGGCTTCTCTCTTGCTTTCCTTCTCCCTCTCTCCTCTCTTGGTCCTGTTTAGTCTGCCAGCCATGTTCAGCCTGGACTTTTCCCTCTGCCTGCTTTCTCCCTTCTATCCGCAGTAAAAAAAAAATCTTCTCCATACTTGAGGGGTAGTCATGTCTTCCTCCTTTTATTTCATTCATGGGGAAGTTTGTAAATACAATCAAAATAAAGTATACGAAATTCTAAAAGAACTAATAACAGTGGAGAAAATAGAAAGCTTACGCAAGAGCCCTCGTAGAGCTCATGCAAGTTTGTTCCGCAGCTCTGTCCGCAGACCCTGGTTTTGTTTGTGTATAGTCTGCCTGCCCCTGTGTTGTATGTCAAGTCCCTGCTCTTTAAATGCCTTGTGTTTCTTTCTGCTCACTTTGCACCATGGAATAAGCAAGTCAGTCACTGATTGCTGTTTGGTAGACGGCTACAGGCTACTTGACAAAGAGGACAGAAGGCATGCGAAGGAATGTGATTGCTGGGGCTCCAGAAATCACACCTTACTCGGACAAGACAGTCAAAGGATTGAGTCCATTTTCACCCATGGGAAAACAAAAGCACAAAAGAGCCAACCCTGTTGGCTGATGTGTGGGTGAGCCAGCCCCAAAGTTGTGAGCATGAGAGAGCTGTCCCCATCACTCTGTCAAGTGGTGGCATAGGTGGGTGGGTGATGCCTTCATATCCCTTCCACAGGCTCTTCCACATCAGAGGCAGGTGGGAGAGCTGGCCCTGAGGGCATAGGAGCAAGAGAGGCTGTCCCTGCCCCTCATCAGCTGCAGCACTCAGGAGAGTACCACATACACCTCACCTGGGCAGCACAGTAGAGCTGACCCTGAGGGTGTGGGTGTGGGGGACACACCCTGAGGATATGAAAGCAGCAGAACTGGCCCCAGCCCTTGTTCATCACTGTAAGAGGTGAACTAGCCAGGGTAATGCTGGAGAGCTCCCCCTGGTGGTGAAAACAGAGAAGAGCTGGAGGACTGACCAACCCTGCAACTACCCAGGCCCAGAACCAAGATTATGGTTGGCCCACTCCAACATCCACCCAGTCTGTGATCTGCCAGAGCACAGGATGGGAGTGGGGTCAGTCCTGTGGATTCAGGACTGCAGGATCTCCAGAACAAAGGGCAGCAGCAGAATGTCCAGGAAGAATCCCAGGGAGGGTCCAGTCTCAATGGTGTAGCAGAAGGCAGGGGCCTTCAACCAAACCAACAATTCTTTGCGGTGAACTCCTGCATGTAAAAATGTATAGCTAAAGGGTTTACTGCGTGACTCACTGTGTCATACTGCAGCTTTCATGATGAGATTTTCCCTTTCTCCCCTCATCTTTTTTCTCTTAAATTTCATTTTGTTTTATTCTGAGGTAGGGAGAGAAAGGGAGGTGGGTGGGATCAGAAGACCTGATGTTAAAGATAGTTAAAAAGTTGTATTGTCATAGTATCCGTACCTTTAATGAATTATGATGTGATGTTTTGATTCATGTGTCTATTGGAGATCATAAATTCAAGATAAATAATGTATTGATAACCTTAAGTTTTTATCATTTTCATGAGTACATCAAATCCTTCTCCTTTAACCACCTCACAACAAATTAATAAATTAATGAGCTAATAAATTAATAGCTCCTTGTAGATGAAATCTTTTGATACAAAGCTTTACCACATAGATCAACCTAGCCAGGAACTTAGGACCCTGCCTTGCCTTCTGAGTTCCAGGTGTGCATGAACACACCCAGGAGAATAATAGCTTCTGATTGAATATGCATACGTTTGTGCTTATTTGTCAAAGTGTCTATACAAGGGCAGAGAGAGGAAAAGAGCTGGCCTGGCATTCACAGCCAGGCTAGGAAGCTCACCTATTCAGTGCGAACAATTCCAGACAGTACCATTCTCATCCATGGCCATGGTGTGATGACGAGCAATCAAGGTAAGGCCAACTCCACTCCAGAATTATGTTGGAACAGAGACAGAAGCATGAATAATATTCCAACCACAGAAATGCCTCCTGCTTCCCATTCGGGGCAATAGAATAGTTGCTGTTTCTTTGTTAATCAGAGCATTGGCGTCATTCTCTTTCCAAATTGTCTCAGCACTGAGCCTGTCAACTTTGAGCCGACAGTCAAGCTGGGAACAAGACAGAAGCTCTCCCAGCTCCTGTTATCACCAAGTGCCCTGGCATTCTTGGATCATCAAGCAAGAATTCAAGAAAGAAACAAGGGGCTCTGCTTCAAAAGCCGCGGCAGTTTTATCTTTGTCCCAGGAGGTAAACCTAATCATGACCATTCTATCAGTCTCATCTAGGTGACGCGTTCTCACACTGGAGCACACTTCCATGGCCCTGTGCCTTGTCCTTTAAGCTGTTCCCTGCCCTTAAACACGCAACCTCCCAGCCTACAATGTCTGATTCTCATTCTCAGCAAAAGGTGGCTTATTCTAGTCCAACCAACAGGGCGAACCTTGACTGTCAGTCAGTGTCTCCTTATCAGAGACTTCCTTTGTGGTCTGAGGTAGACTTAGAGACAGCAGCGTCCCGTCTAGCATGTCCTCATATCCTCTCTCTCAAATCTGTTCTCAGTGAGTGCATCTTGTCCCGCATCATTCATGTTGGTATAGTTCCCTTTCTCTTGCTGGAAACTATGAGGTTTGTAGAGATGAGCAACATTTTACATTCATCTTTACCATCCCCCCCATCAGGCAACTTTCCTGGGAATTTAATTTAGAATCTTGATCCTTACTATATTTCAATCTCTTTGTGCAGTGAATTTCTATTACTCTCCATACTCTGTGAAGAGAGAGTTCTGTATTTATAAAAATTAAAAATACCTCCCCCTTTTTGGTTTGTCAAGATAAGCCCTGGTTGTCCTGGAACTTGCTTTGTATACCAGACTGGCCTCAAACTCACAGAGATTTTCCTGCTTCTGCCTCCCAAGTACTGGGATCAAAGGTGTGCGCCACCACAGTCACGCAACAACATTTTTTTTTCTTAAGGAGCCCATGCCTGCCCATACCAAATTGCAGCAGCTCCACTTCCTTCTGGAGGCTAGGAAGCAGAAAGTTCTGACAAAAGTGTGTGCTAGCGGAGATGGGTGTGGCCGTACTACAGCAGTCTTAGGGAACGGTGAGCACACGTGACCTCTGAATGAGGCTGTGTGTGCATTGAACAGAACTGAAGAAGTTAGAAGGTCATTCTGAAGGACCTCAAGACTCAGTTTCAGGACTGGGGACCTCCTATGCATGCAGATGCCAATGATTTCTATGTGAATTATTTGGTGAAGACAGATACATGGCCCAATCAATATTAGAAGTTGAGTGAGGACACATGGTATAGGGTAAATTGGAAGGGAGAGAGTTGGTGGTGCTGATGGGGACACCAGGTGATGGGAAGGATAGTTAGAAAGCTTTTAAAATGTCTACAAGAGAGACACTGTGGTCCTGAGTTGGAGTGCGGGCTTAATTTGGTAATAATGGAGAGAAACTAAGAAGAAACACACAAGAAACATTTAAATAACCCACAAAGGCAGTAGTTAAAAACAACATCAGAAATGAGAGAGACAGAGGGACAACGAGGCAGGCAGATGAGGAAAGGGTGTGTGTTAGTTTAGAAGTCATTTGCATAAAGCTGATAGCTGAAGATTATGATTGACATTACACATTCATGCAATGCTCCGTACGTGTTTTTGCAAGAAGTTACTATATATATCCAGGCAGTTTTCAGGGCAAACCAAGACAAGAAAGCATGTCTCTAAATCTTAAGAAAAGCTCTCTGGTAACAAAGGCCAAGCCTCTTTAACAAGGAACCAACAGACAGGAGAACTAAAGACAAATAATAACACAATTGCTGTAATGGAAAACAAGCAAGCATCTAACATGTCTTGTTTCAGAATTATTTAGGAGTACGTCTGCCCCTTTGTCCTGTGGCTTCTCAGAAGGCTGGGTGCATGCTTTTGCCTGGATCCTATGAAGTGGTCAAAAGTGTCCAGAGGGCCAGGGCTATAACTCACTGAGAGAACACTTGCCTGGCATGCACAATGCCATGGCTACAAAAATGCGTGTCCTCTTTTTAAGAGAAAGAAATGGGGATTTGCCTGCAAAAGATACAACCCTAGATGAGCATAGGCCGAGGCATGAGTGATGGTGGGGGTGGGGTGCGAGAAGGGTATCTTCTGCACTCGTCTGCACATTGCAGGAATCCTTCCTGCCTGGGGCTCGTCTCTCCTTTCGAGGCATCTAAGAACAGCTTTCTGCTGAGCCAGTCCTCTTGGTAGGAGCCCAAAGTTGACATCTGCTTCCCTGTGACTCCTGCTGTCAAATGTTGCTTAGCCAATGGTTTATTTTTTTTTCCCCGAGGCATGACACTGGTTCATCAATTTATCTGAAAGTTTTCATGAGTAAGAGGTGCCGAGCTAGGGTAAACGAGAGCATGGGAGCGATGAGTCCCCTTCCAGCAAGTGGAGCAGATGGCGACGGGAAAAGGTTCAAAGCTGAGTGGATACAAAATACCCCACTGCATTTTGCTTTGACCTTGCCTATGTAAACAGTATATTTTCTATAACGCTATTGGAACGGGGTAAATATTCCCAAACTCTTCCTCATTATGTTGCTAACAGCCACCTGTCTCTACTTCAGTGTAGTTTGGGCAAATCTTCTCACTCCTTAGGACTTGAACCCTCCCACTCAGCCCACTAGATTGCTATAGCAATGCTAAGCCTGGCTTTCAGGTCAACAAGAGCGGCAGCGTGCCCCAGTTGGAATTTAACTGACGAAGATGGAGCCTGATCAAGGAACTCGCTTTAAGTGACAGTGATAAGTAGACCCTAGAGGCCTGAGTAGAGCCTAGTCTTTGGGGAAAAGCACCCTGATGTCTGGGCCTGGCTCTGGGAACCCAGTTGAGGTGGACCGGAAACGTGGTCCCAGTGTAGAGCAGAACTGAGCCGGTCTTATCCATCTCTCTGGGCCAGTCTGAGTCAGTAGAAAGCGGAGAATGGCTTAGTGGTTGTATGCTCCCATGGCTGCTATTAACCTTTACGACAGTGACTTAAAATCACAGAAAAGTCTTTTCTTCCAGTTCTGGGGGTGGGGATGGAAATCTAAAACTGAGGTGTGAGCCAAGGCCAAACTTCATAAGATGAAAGGGTAGGAGGCTTTGTGGTACCTTTTAGCTTCTGGTGGCTCTGTGTGTACCAGGGCCCAGGGCCGTGTCACTTCCCTGCTGGTCTTCAGATTACACAAGGTTTTCTCCGCCACCTTTTCCTCCGTCTCCAGCAAGGATTCCTGCCCCTGGTTACCGTCTCCACCTGGATAACCCAGGAGACCTAACCGGGAGAACCCTAATTGGCTTACTTCTGCAAATTCCCACTTCTTTTCTTTTTTAATGATCTATTTATTTATTATATATACAGTGTTCTGGAAGAGCCGTCAGTGCTCGTAACCTCTGAGCACTCTCCAGCTACCAAACTCCCATTTCTGAACACGTGCATATTGGAAGTTTCTAGGTGTTAGGAAAGAGACGAGAATTTGGGGAGAGGGGCACCACTCAGCCTCCTACAGTTAGTAAACTCTGTGTTTCAATAAACAGGGAGCCAGGCAGCTCTGTGATGAGATTGTGTAAAAGAGTGATTCTCGACTTTTCCCGATGCTGGGACCTCTCGTACACTTCTTTACGCTGTGGTGACCCCCAACCTTAAAATAATTTTTGTTGCTCCTTCATAACTTTAATTTTGCTACTGCTGTGAATCATCAAGTAAATATCTGTGTTTACCGATGATGGCTTTAGGTAACACCTATGAAAGGGTCATTTGAGGCCCAAAGGATGGCGGCCCACAGGTTGAGAAACACTGGTCTAGAAGGATGGGAGAAAAAAGGTGAGCACCAGTGCTTCCAGAATGGAAGGGCAGCTACAGAGCACCCCATCTAGATTGAGGAGCTGCAAGAACACACTGAGCTGGGATCTTCAGTGGTCCAGCCATTTGCCTTGTGGGGTTCCGGGGATCTAGGCCCCAAAGATTAAATTGGAAGCGTCCAAATTTATTGCAAATGTTTAAAAGCAAGTATTTTAAGAACTGGATGCAAGTGGGCATTAGGATAAGAGGTAAGGCGTCCCTCTGCGTATCAGGAAGAGGGGCGCTGGTCAGGAAGGGTCCTTGGTTCCAGACAGGGAGCCCTGAAAGGCCTGGTAAGGCACGTCGGCAATGCAGAGAAGAGCCACAAGAGGGAGCTCACAACACACAAGATTCCTGTGCTTCCTTTCCGCCGGCCAAAGAAGTGAGATCTGCTGGCGTGAAGGTGAGAAAAGGCAGTTATATCCCTGGTTCTGGCAGCAGCTTCTAAGAAATGCGACACTGATTGTACATATAGGTTCCGGGGTGGGCCATTCCCATGCAAGAGGAGAGTTAGTTCTAGAACCCTTGCCTTCTAACTTGGTTTCCTCTCCAACTCTTGTTCTTAGGAAACTTTCTGGCATCAACCTGTCAATTGGGCAGAATTCCTGAAATACACATGCTCCCTCTATCTGGGCAATCCCTGTGCACGCGGGGAGGAGATGGTCCCCAAATGCCTTTGGGAAAGGGAGGAAGTAGGCGAGAGAGAGAGAGAGAGAGAGAGAGAGAGAGAGAGAGAGAGAGAGAGAGACTTAGAGGGGGTTGGTGGTCCCTTTTAGTGTTAAACTTTTCATCCCATGGCTCAGGGGGAAAAATCTGTTACTGGCCAAGCCTTTGGATCCTTCCTGAAACCAAGGATGGAGTCTTGCTCGTGTCTGCTTGCCCAGCATCTGACACAAGCTGTTGAAACACTGGAAGTTTGAGAACAGAATTGAGTTTGTGTGTTTTTGTGGGCTTCCCACTTCAAGCACAATACCTGTAACACTGAGAGTGAAACATTGGCTAAAGCCCGCCCTAAGCAGGATGCTCGTCTGCTCTTGGTGGGGCCAGCAGAGGGCAGAGGAGCTCGGTTTAGCAACGGTAGACTCCCCTGTGAGCGCAGCACAAGACAGCACAGCAGGTCTGGCTGGTTTTATGAGATTAGAAAATACCCCAAAGGACAGAGACATGGCATGACAGCCTGGAGGACTTTCACATTTCTACCTAGTGATTACCAAAGCTTCTCCTGCAGAATAATACCCTTGTCGGGGAGCCAATCTCTGAGGCTTTAGGCATGCGCGCTGTGGGTCTGTAGAGAATAGAACAGGAGCTGCCCCATCACAGTGTGGTTTCCAACCACTTAAGGGTGTGTGCGTGTGCAGGGGAAAGGAACCAAGGATTAACTCATGGGGTACTTGTCACAAGGCAAGAAAACAGACCAGGGGAAGCCGAGGGTCTAAATGGTGCCAGTCATGCAGCCCCAGCAGTGCCCTTTTCTTGCTTGGCTTCCGCTTTCCTGGTGTGAAATAAGGTGCTTTCTAAGGCTCTGGTCTAGACTAGTCTTCATTTTCCGCGGCAGTTCTGCCTCTGCCCTCAACCTGGGGAAACCCTGGGAAAGCTGCTGAGCAGGTTCTTCAGACTCCACAAAGCTGAGCCCCAGAGAGAAAGGGAGGAGAGGATTGTGATTGAGACAAAAGAGAGAATGGGAGCCAGGAAAACAATTGGGAGAGAGGACCAGCAAGGACACAGTGAGGAGGCAGAGGTGAACATGAGATGGATGAAATAGACAAATGATATCGGGGGAGTAGATTTCCGTGTGTGTGTGTGTGTGTGTGTGTGTGTGTGTGTGTGTGAAATTCCAGTTGTAAACTTAGGTTCTTGAGTGTGAGGCCAGCCTAGATCAGGACTGCCAGTCCCGACACGGGGTCAGGGTTAAGAGTAGTACTCAGATTTGAATGTGGGAAATTGAAAGCTGATTTAACAAGGGTCCTTTGTGTTCAGATGGACTCTATCAATCTATCAACACAGAGGACTTCAAATCACTCCGAAGATGTCTTTTGCCAGCTGGTCTGAGGAGTAGGCCAGTGATCTCCAACCCTACTTTTCAGACCCCTTGATGGAAGACTCTGGCCAAGAGTGCTGCTCCTTACTGACTGCACTGGGGAAATTCTTGGAGCGCCTCAGCTTTAAGTCTCTGAAAGTGGGCACACGGGGGAAAGGATCTCACAGGCACTACCTGGGGACAGAGCTTGGCTTTCATTTCACGAGGAAGTCCTTAGCAGACTTTAAAGAAACCAAAGGAATTCACATAGAGAAGGGAGACATGGGGAGATGACAGGCACAGAAGTCCCTTCCCAACTCCTCCCTCCAGTGACAGGCTAGAGTGGCAGAAGAGGCCTTGTTGCCAATCCAGCTGCAGAGGCACTGTGGCACGGGGCCCCTGTCTGGTTGGCATTAACGCACCCAGTCAACCGTGAAACACAGCCGAGAGCTGGGTTAGGAACAGAAGCCTGCTTTGGCGGTTGATGATGCTTCCTACCCAGATCTCTCGGTCACTAGGAGGGCATATATTTCAAACTCTATTAGGATGTCATAGGACAGTGTAAACTCTCAGCATAGAAGCAACCACAGTGAGTAGTGTTTAGGTTGATTTGTTTTCTTTACAAAGCTCAGAAAGGAACAAGAGACCAATATACATATGTCCTTGAAGACTGTACGCAGTGAGTAGCATCTGTCAAGGGATGTGGTCCTCAGGAACCTGAGCCCCATGATGCTTGTCCTACTCCTAGAATCCACGGAGGCATCACACGTAAGGAGGAAGAAGCTCGTCTGCAACCTAAACATCGGTTTTCAACAACCACCGTGTGCCCAATTTTCTTGTTTTAAGATGAGGATTTTATATCAAGCCCCAACGGGCATTAGATTTGCCAGGTGGCTTTACAGACCTTGCTGCCACAATTTACCCGTTTTGACCTCTGCGTGCTGGAATTGCAGGTACAGGGCACCAAGCCTGGCCTGTGTCTAATGAGAATGCAGACATGGTTGGGACAGGTGACTGCACTCCGTGAGTCCCTAGGCTTGTGGATGAGACGCAGACCCTCAAGACACAGAAATATATAGAATGACCTGGGAGGGTCTCGGACAATGGATGCAGAAGACCCACTTTGGGGCACAGTAGAAAGCTGGTTTGTTCTTAGTATGGAGTCATTGGAAATATCTTGGAATGAACTATGTACCACCTAACTGTCAGAGAGGAACCAAAGATATTCCAGGAAGAGGAAACAGCCGGTACAAGTGGCTATGGAGAGAACAGGGCATGTGCACTGAGGAACCAGAGCTTAGGAGACCAGGAGGACTGACTGATGAGGGGTGGCCTGGTGTGAGCCTGATTTAGAAAAGCTGGATCTGGGGAAACATGCCTGCTTGCCTGGTGTGTCTGTATTCGGAATTGAGGACAGTGGGTTTAAAGCTTTTGCAGTGGAAGGGGAGAAGAGAAAGAACAGATAAGATAGTTCTAAGATGTTACCACACACATTCCTCCCTACAGACAATGTTAAACCCGCAAGCTTTTCACTCTTTGTTATCTACGGCAGTCACTGTGGTATAGGCTCTGTGGAAGTTTGCAGCAACGTCTGTCTCCATCGGCATCAGCAACTTCATGGGGGTGAGCTGGACTCCTACAGCTGAGCGGAATCCTTGGAGGACTATGCATGCTCATTCTTGAGCTCCTTGATGGTAGGGGCACTCATGGGAGTTTCTCTCAAGCAGCTTTGCCCTTGGGGAGGAATAGGTTCTATACAGCTTACTCTCATTTCTACCACCATACCCTGGCAAGTCTGCTCTCTGTAAGGAGAGGGTTGCATGTTGCAAATGCATCTTCCTCCACCTGACTTAAACCTTTTGTGAGCCAGCTCTAAATCTAGAAAGCAATTCTGGTAAAACCATACAAAACAGTTAATCATTTCTAAATTACACCACATTTGTTTCCACGGTAAAGGTGTGAAGGAGAAAAGAGGGTTTTCTAGTGTGTGTGTGTGTGGGGGGGGGAAGGTCAACATCCATTTGCTGCCTTTTTGTGAAAACCTCTTACTTGGCCTCTAGGGCCATGCCCTCCCTGCCCCCAGGAGGAAAGCTTGTCTAACTGGGCCGCGACATCAGTTTGAACAGCTTACTTCCTACAGTATTTGGCTGACTCATTCGGTATAAGTCCACAGGGTAGGGCTGGCTACTTCCATCTAGGAACGACAGCAACACCTTGCCTCCATAGTCTTCCACTGATTCATGGCTACCAGCACCTTCACTTCCATTGCCTGACCTGGTCCTTAAACCCTGTAAGAACTGTTCTGGTGATGGTCAGCATGAAAAACCTGGATATCTGTGCCTAGGGTCTCAGACACGTAGCCCGTGTCCCTCTAGACTGTGTTAATTTCCCCACCAATGACTTTGTTCCCAGTTTATTCTCTGTGGAATGTAAAAGCGTTTCCATTTGCAAGATGCCCAAGAGAAGTCATCAGCATACGCCCAGGCTTCTGAAATTCTCAGGAACTCTCAGAAAAATTTCTTGCATTTTCAGAAATGTGAAAACATTTTAGAGGAACACAGACATTGTTCAATGTGTGTGCATACACGCACAAATGTGCACGGCTACTAATAATAATTAATGTGTGTGCATACATGCACTAATGTGCGCGGCTACTAATAATACTTAAGTAGAAACACTCATGTTAATTACAAACCATCTTTCTGCAACTGGCCTTAGCTGGTGTTTAAAACTACCTTCCTCTGCGTTCTATGTGTCCTCCACTCTCAGACAGCAACTGGGCAGGGTTGAGTTCTTTTTCTGGAGAAATGGACCACATCTTCCTTCCCGAAGGGCCCTTTGTCATCCTACCTGGGTTAAGTTACTGTTGTTTCTCATTGACTGTAATTAAAGGATATAGTAATAACCAGAGACACCCTAAATAATCTCTTGCACCCCAGAAACAACTTCACTTCCATTGTGGAGAAACAACCCTATCACCCCCTACCATCCTGCCATTCTGTATTAGTCACTCCTCCCAATACTATTATTCCTTTTTAAGCTGTTAGTTTAGGAGCATAAGAATCCCAAAGTGGCCAGGAGGAACTCTGAGCTTCCAGATCAATGAAATGTTTGTTCTGTCTTCAAGCAGGAGCTCTGTCCCCTCTGGAACCCAAACTTCTAGGCCAGCAGAACTTTTGGTAACTGCAGCAAGAATTTTCCTTGGCCACTAGGGGCGCAAGTGAGTCGAATCAAGTCCCGGCGAATCCTGGCTGTGGGAGAAACATGGTGCATTTTCCTTTGACCATATTACTCCCCTCCTCAGGCCCAGTGCAAAGTCCTTATGCTCTCAGGACCTCAATCTCCTTCTGTGACACATGCAACTTAGCCTGCAGTGTTGGTGACCCCTAGAGGCTGCACAAGGACGAGGGCAAGTGACTCCGGGTGACCACCAGGACAGTCTACCTTCCCCTCTTAGCCTAGAGAGCTGGGACAGAGGTTCTGGAGATTATTTCAGGGTGTGCAGGCTAGCGAGTTTGAGGCAGTTCAATGCTAAACCGTCCTTTGTACTAAGATTGCCTGTTGCGGGGCATGAAAAAAAATGCGCCCTGCCTCTTTCTTTAAGTGGCTCTCAGATTCCTAACAATCCAAGGATTGTAAGAGAGAATCAAACCCCAGGAGTCATGTCGTCCATCTGCAGCCTCAGCACTTCGGGGGGAGCGTGGGAGAAGCAGCTCCCGCTCTGCGATTCCAGAGTAGGTGCTCAGACTGCTCCCGAATCAGAAGAGTGTTTTCAGCAGGAAACAGTGGAGGAGACAAGACAGGGAAGAGGGGACCAGAGAGGAAAGCTGCTGAGAGGCAGAGTCTGAGCTAGGCATTAGCCAGGCAGGGTGAGAAAGGGGGATGGAGAGGCAAAGGCAGGAAACCGTGAAAGCAGAGGGAGGGTCAGAAAAGTAACTGAACTGTGAGGTTAAGAACAAGAAGCAAAGCTGGGAGTATAGGGAGAGGGCAGGCAAGGGGAGTGAGAAACAGTCTGGGAGAGATTTAGGAGAAGGGTATGGTAAGAGGAAAAGAGAGAGGTCAAACTGGAGAGGGAAAGGGCAGGCATGTGGATGGTCTGGAGAAGGAGGCAGATGACAGCGAGATAGCCAGATGCCACTTGTTCTTTAACTGGTTGTCTTTTTCTACGCTGTGGGGCTGCCGAGGGCCAGGTCCACAGTAGGAGAGAGGGGGGTCGGTGATCCGAGAATGCCTCACGATGGGTGACCAGTACAGACTCTGAGGCCACAACCTGCGCCTGGAAAGATCCAGGGTGCAGAGACTACTACTTATTTTCTAGGGTTGGGTTTGCAGACTGTGTGTTCCAACACATGAGTGATTTTGTTTTCAATGTAACGCTTTATTTTGGGCTTACCCTGCCTGGAATTGGTGAGCTCAAGAAGCTTTAGCACTTCCTGCTGTTAATACTCTCTTTGCTTTGGCTTAGAGATACCAAAGGGAATGTTATCCAAACCACTTCAAGATACCAGCCAACCCCTCTCACCCGTATACTTCCTAATCTGAATGCAAATATTGAGAATGGTCTAACTCATGATGCACGGCCCATAGCAACACTGGGCAAATCCTCTGCTTCATTTGACTTCTGGGGCTGAAAAAAAAAAAAAAAGGAAAAAAACCCTCTACTATTGACTTCTCTAACACTCCCAAAATATTAATCCTTGAAGAGCCTGTGAGATCACCTGTTCTATGCCAGGAACAGAGCTGGCATCTTCCTAATAAGCAGTCATTTTGAAAACTGCAGCCAGAGCCCCCAACTAGATTCATTCGCCAAACTGGATGACAAGCAGACCTTCTTAAACTTCCTCTGTAGTAGAAGGCAGAGGCTCCGAGAGTCTCTTGATCCTTTCCCCACACAGATACACAATGGCTGTCACACTGCTGGGGCTCCTGGATTTTTATATACCTGTCCTGGGGATTCCTAACCTAGGGTTCCTTCTACTGGCCAGGAATCTGTCAGAACAATCATCATGGTGAGGAAGAACCCTGGCCTTGGAGTCCAGATGTCTGGTCTTGGTTCCAGCTGTACAGAGCGATTGTCTGCCAATCTCCTCGGCATTCTTCACTGAACTTCTGAGGCATTATTATATGATTTCTGAGACTGCTTTGCAGAGCTGTTTCCAGGTGTGGTTCCCCTCCCTCCTCTTCTCTCTCGTGTGTGTTTGTCCCTCCAGGGTCTTTCTTTTGTCACACTAGAAGGATAGGTAGATTAGACAAAAGTGAGGTCCCCTTAAGGCCCAAGTCATCCTTTTTCCTACAAGGCTTTAGGAGTTGGAGGGAGAGGAAATAGTTCAGCTCCCTTAATTGCATATTTCGCTCTCACATCTGCTCCTAGACGATGGCTTTAAGTCTCATTTATCATACAACACAGTTAAGCAGGATGGCTAGTTCAGTAGTCCGGGTACGGAGACAGGTACCCAACTATGTGTGATGCTGACCAAGGACTGGGTGTTTTCTCTGTAATTGAGTGTGCACGTATGTGATTGAACTATGGAATACACATGTCAGCACTGAGTGAAAGTAAGATTGTGTGGTCTGTGTGGCGTGGGGAATTTCATGTGCCTGCGTGGGTGCAGGCTTTTTTTTCTTTTCCTTTTTAAAAATAAGCCACTTTAGATTGTGTCGCCTCCCCTCTCTTCTGTGATTGATTTTGCGAGACTAATGGTGCGTAAAAGCACTGGTGAGATCTGGGGGCGCCTCCTTGACTGACGTCAGAGAGAGAGTTTAAAAGGGGGAGACCGTGGAGAGCTCGATAGCGGCTGAAGGAGACGCTACCCGGAGCCGTCGCTGCTGCTAAGGACCCGCGTCCGCTGACCCACCGCGCTCCAGCTCGGCTGCCTGTGGCCGCAGAAATGCTGTCCTGCCGCCTCCAGTGTGCACTGGCCGCGCTCTGCATCGTCCTGGCCTTGGGCGGTGTCACCGGCGCCCCCTCGGACCCCCGACTCCGTCAGTTTCTGCAGAAGTCTCTGGCAGCTGCCGCAGGAAAACAGGTATGGAAATGCCCGGGACTCGTCTCTCTTGAGAATTCCCCACCTTCCCGGACCCTTAGCTTTGCTGAAGCCCCTGCGACAGGTGTTTGGCTAGCGCTTCTCAGAGTCGCTCAGTCCCTAAGCTCCCAGGGAAACTTTTGAAGTGTGGGGTCCCTTATTACTCTATCCCGACTTGATCAGAGCTGTTGGATCATCTTACAGGTAAGTTCCTCTCTGGCGTCCAAGAAAATTCACAAACAGGGTGAGCCCGGCGGGACTGGGCTCTATCCCTGGTGCTGCCACGAGGGTTGCTGACCCAGGTCCTGAAGCGCGGTGCTAGTCCACAAAACGAGGCTGGGGCTATGGAGTCTGCAGTCTGGCGGGGAGGTTTGCCTTTACCTCCGGGATGGGGTAGGGGTGGGGGACCGGCAAGAATTCATGTCCACTCTGTATCTCAGAGAAGGGAAATAGAGCTGCGCAAACGGTTGGCTTTCTATTTATTTATAAAACCACCTTTGTTTTAATCACCTGCGGTTTCACTGTATTTTAAGCCTATAGAGACAGAGCAGATTTGGGTTTTTTGAAGGCTCCCCGCCCCCATAATCTAGTGAATACATCAACCATCCATATTGTTGTGAAAACTGGATTTTGAGTGGCTATTATTTTCAAACTACATTTCCCCCTTTCTCCCATTCCTCCTTTTGCTCCTCTCTCTGCCCTATCCAGGAACTGGCCAAGTACTTCTTGGCAGAGCTGCTGTCCGAGCCCAACCAGACAGAGAATGATGCCCTGGAGCCCGAGGACTTGCCCCAGGCAGCGGAGCAGGATGAAATGAGGCTGGAGCTGCAGAGGTCTGCCAACTCGAACCCAGCCATGGCACCCCGGGAACGCAAGGCGGGCTGCAAGAATTTCTTCTGGAAGACCTTCACATCCTGCTAGCTTTAAGATTGTTGTCTCAGCCAGACCTCTGACCCTCTCTTCTAAACCCAATCTCTCTTCCTCAACCCCCATCCCCTCAATGCTCAACTAGACCCTGCATTAGAAATCGAAGACTGTAAATAGAAAATAAAATTATGGTGAAATTATGAAAAAAAACCATGCATTTGACTTCTTATTAAGTAAATTGTTTTGTTCAAAAATACATGATAAACTTGAGGGGTGGCTTTCATAAACACATTTTAGGTATGCATGAAAATGCTCATAAACACGCATTTAAAATTCCCTGTGTTAATAAAGGTTAGATTTTGAAAGATGGGTCACTTAAAACTTATATAACTTCAAATGACCATACAGTGATGTGTGTATCCAAATGATGGCTATTGGGAACAGCTGCCACAAACATCATTTACATACGAAAGACGTTTGGAAATAGATGTTGGGTTGCCCGAATGTCTTTTAGAACTTACGGGCAGGCGGGCTGATGTATCCGGCTGTGTACTGTGGTGCTGCACAGAATACATGACGTATTTAAATTAGAAAGAAAACGATGGAGAAGAGGTGGAAGGACTTGGTTTAAACAGCTAAAATAAACTTTCGGCCTTTAAAATCTGTTTTCGGTTTGTGAACGTTCAGCTCTAGAAACGCCATTGGCTTTACATCTCCTTTTACAGTTCTCTCTGCACCTGAAGAGGCTAGAAGATTGTCCCCATTTTAAAGGCATGCACCTAGTGTTCACAGGGGAGTTAGTTATCCCTTGTTATAAAATTAAAGCCCAGGAATTCTGTGGGTCGCAAGAAAAGTGTCGGGTTCCTCCACCAGACGCTGCACCGTACTAAAGGTATCCATGCTCAAAACCCTTATCACAGAATATTGGGAGGAGCCATCCCAAGCCTTTTTGATCCCAGCAACACAGGAGTCAGATAAAAAGCAAAATCCCAATAATAAATAACCAATAAATTATAACTGTTATTATTATCATTAAACAACATAGTAAATGAGACTACTCAAGATGAAGATTAGAATATTAATGATTTAACTCATAGAGGACAGAAATAGAGGTCTTTGGAGGGAGGGGATATGCGTTTTAACCCTCACAGCTGCTGGATTAATAAACCAAATATAAAATGAGCATAAATAGAATAGTAAAAACTTACTAAAGAGGCAAATAAAGACCAAAGAGGAATTTCAGATTTTACAGGAAATACATGAGCTCAGTAAAGCATACTTTGAGTAAGAATGTGTTTTTGTGGATGCTAATTTCAGAGAAGCTGATCAAAAATGGGAAGAGTACCCCACTCCCTTTAATGATCTCTATGAGAACAAAGCTCCCTCAGGGGGTTGGGGGTCTCATTTGTGGTGGGTGTTCAGGATGGCGTCGGTGCATGTCCACTTAAAGGCTGTGTCTGTATTGACATGACAGCCTTATGCATGTCGGCTGCCAATAAACTGCAGAGGAATAGGATCACATTATTAAGAGAACACAGTGCCGCTGTTCCCTGAGCAGTAAATAAGCCGCACGGGTACAAGGAGATTTCAAACGTTTGGTATCATCTTTAGCTGTCAGTTTCTAACAGCAGCATGGGCATCAGCAAGAATTACCCAGTCATGTGCCTGGACATAAACAGGGCCGTTAACATTTAAATGCCGTAAGACTTTTGCACAACATAACCTACCTTTCAGCCCCATACCATTTCTACCTCCACAAGGAGAATTGTTTTGCAAGTAAAGGAGACTCACATCCCTTCCAGTTTCCCCTGACATTTTAGGCTTTGACCATGACAGAGGTACCTGAGGAGTACTGGCCTGGTTCACTTAGAATAATGTATAAGGGATATGTGTCATGAGCCAAGGGGGAAACAGTAGGGTAGGGGAAGGACACAGTTTAGAATCCAGAACGGCACATGTGAAATTGCCATAATGAAAACCATTACTTTCTGTGCCAACCTAGAAGTTCGGAAGAACGAAAAGTGCATAAAGGACATTATCATTCTACCTCTCTGCATTTGAACATACAGAGGCCCGTGCCTTTTACTTTCCAAGCTCCTCCTAGGTTGGATTCCCTGGACAATCACCTGAGTGCTGGCTGCGTCTCACTCAGCCACAAGGCATCTCTCAGGAGCTTCCATCTCCCCTGACTCAGGCTTCGGCATTCTTGAACGACCTGCTGTCTCTTCCAGGGAGTGAGCTTGAGTAAACACTGTTATTTTCTAGATCTTAGTGTCCCCATCTGAGAGAGGGGTGCAAGTCTGTGGACCCATACCCCATCTCCGGCATGGTGAGGCTTTGTTTGATCAACATTTTAAAGTTCTTAGGACCAGATGAGCCCTGGCTTCTGTTCGATGCTAGGGTTAAGCTTCTTTTGGGATGGAATGCATTTTCCAAATGCTGCTAAGACAAGGGTCTGCTTTTTCTTCTTCCCATGAGCAAAACACCTAACACAGCCTTTTAAACCCTTTTATATGCTTCTTGCTCTATAAAATTCTTGCTTTATTCTGTCAGACAAATGCAGCCTTTCCTGATCATTTACCACGCTGTTTGCTTATCTTATTCTGCTGCTTGCTACGGTTGTCCGAGTGTGTATTGGAGAGTAAGCATTCACATATGAACTTCTTTGGGGCAAACATATGTTCAGGTAGTATCTCATACATTGTTGTTTTTTTTTCATGTATTTTATTTTTAACCAAGGGGAGTGTATGTTTGTGTGTGCATGTGCTCATGAGTGCACAAACATGCACTCTCGGCCATTTATGTTGGTGCCTGCAAAAGTCAGAGTTACAGGAAGCTGAGAGTCACCCAGTATGGGTGCTGAGAATCTAACTTGGGTCCTCAGCAATAACAGCAAGTACTCGTGACCCTGATCCATCATCTCTCTAGTCTCTTGTAGGGTGTATGAAGCATCGTAGCTTGTCAATGTTCACTGAAAAAAACAAAACAAAACAATAAACGATCTATGAGCTTCCCTGTCAATGAAGCAAATTTCTACTTCCTAGTTGACAAGACTCTTCTTCAGTGCTTGCTTTAGCGTTCGCGATCACTGTATTTGTGGCTGGTGTGACACCAGAAAGGTACAGTACATTGCTGGGACTTTAATATAAGCACTGAAGCACGAGAATTGCAAACCTCCTCGGGTCTAGCTGTCTTTAACCCATCTCATCAAGCCCTCAGCAGGGGCTGATTCATTGCCCACAAATCATGGCTCACCGGCACAGAGAACAGAATCATTAGCATTTTCTTTACGTTTGTTTATTCTGACATAAGTGAAGTTCTGTTCTGGATACACATGCAGGTTTAGTTTCTGCTTCTAATTCAACTAAAGATGCAACAAGGTCTTTACCCCTCAGGCTAAGCTGTACCACTGACCCCTGTGTTTTAGGGGAGGTCAAGGGAGGTATGGTATCATTAAGCAGCCAAGACTGGACTTCAGCTTCCAACTTTGTGTTTCATCTCTCTAAAGGATGGAATTATATGTGTGTGACACCTCGTCCAGCTCGCTTTTTTCATTTATGTGCCTATTAACTGAACAAAACCAGTTATTGAGTAAAGACTCCATGCCAAGTCATTTCCTGGGCATTAGAAGACAGGAGCTGTCAGAGACATTTCCAAAAGATTGAATGCATGCTAGGCAGAGAGACAGAGAGAAAGAACACACACACACACACACACACACACACACACACACACAAATCTCACTTAAATTTGTTGGATGCCTGGCAGGTAATATCCAAAATACATATCACATGGCTACAACTTCAAGTTTTTTGCTTGTAGCTCTAAGTGTGCATGATGCAAATACTTAGGCTTTGTAGTTTCCTTGCTTTCTACCAGACACATGGTCTGCATCTGGGAGGGGCAAGAAAGTGTTATAGAACAAACATTAGAAAGAAATGATGAAGGTACCGATTAAGGGGGAAAGAAACTCAAGCGTAGCATTGCATTAGACTTATGATGTGAAGAATGAGTCTGTCTTGGAATAGAGACAAAGGAGCTGTCCTGGGAGGCAGATGGATCTTTACAATGATCTGGCAGGGCTGGTGAGGTGACCTTCCCAGAATTCTTCATCCACATCTTCACAACTAGGGAACACGTACCTCCCAGCCCTCTCCAGCTCTTTAACAAACTAGAGGGAATACTTTAGTTCTGGTGTTTGGGTTTTCATTAAAGGGCTTCTGAAAACTTGGAAGCTGTGCTTGTATAATACGTCTCCAGCCTTCAGTGAACTGAGAACAGTGATCGGGACGCGTTAATCAGGAACGGCCAAAGGCTGCCGGAGGGGTTTGTGCCGAGTAACAGGAGAGCAGAGGCCACCAGAAACTCCTCTTTTCTCTAAGCCAGATTTCTTACTAGTTTTAAATAATGACTTTCAAGCCTCAATGATTCCATTCCAGATGGAATAAATAAGCTATAGGTTTACGGAGGCAGTCAGCCTTCCTATAATATAGGATAACTTGAAACATGCTATAACATTCCTGTTTTGCAGATGAGGAAAATGAATCACAGACTCGGTAACTTGTTTAAGAGACACAGTGCTGGAACCAGAGTGTCTAATTTTTAATCCAATTTTCTTCCCACTGGTTCTTAGGGGAAGGGGTGGAGTTACACGAAACCTGTAACTTGTCGAGTGAATTAGAAACAGCTTGGCTTTAGACAGCCTTGACTTATTTCTCCAAACAATACAAAGGAGATTTACTTCTCCATTATTGCTAGAGTAACAGGGGACTTGAGTTCTGGGATTGGGGTTTGGTTTTCTGAATTTGCTAGAAGCACTATTTCTCAGGAATTGCTTGTAACTTTTCTTTTTCACGTGTTAAACATTATGTCCTTGGCTTTGCTTAATGAGTGAACGAAAGCCAGAGAGCAGCATCATTGGCCTCGGGGCTTAAACCTTCCTCTTCCCTTAGGCACGAGTTTTACAGAAAGCCAGGGTTGACACAGTTACAAATCTATTGGCTGCAGTGCTAAGTGTGCAGGGCAAGCTAGTCGCGACACTGAAGACTGGGTAGTAGCCATTGTTACTGTTTGTCCCACAGCGGTGGATGGGACAGCAGTAACCCATGGTGAATCTTTCAGAGGTGGATCCTCTGTAGAGGGGATTAGGTCACAGAGGCACCACGCGGGGGGGAGATGAATGCTGATTTTTGTAAAGTGGGTTGGGTCTCACAGGAATGATTCCTTCCTCACAAGAGTGAATTGTTGCGAAGAGCAAGCTCGGTGCTTCCCTGAGGTTTCTTCCCTATCTTTCTCATTGTGTGACCCCCTCTCTCACACATGTGCCCTGTCACACGGTACCATCTGCTGCGTCTTGACAAAGCCAGGTTGACATCAGAAGTTGCACAGATGGGGCCTCCTGATCTTCAATTTCCAACCTCTGCACTTGTGAGATAATGAAACACCTCTCCCCTGCAAAGCACCTAGGCTCCGAGTGTTTTGATTGCTCATGTGTTTGTATGCCTGTCTGTTTTTCAGGCAGAATCTCACTCTATTACCCTGGCTGGTCTTTAGGCTTGTCTTGTTCCAGTATCAGTTACCCATGTAGCTGGAATTACAGACATATGCCAACATTGAAAGGAACTGAGCCACATGGCTAACATAGATCAGAATAATGGGTTAATATAAGTGATAATAGTTAACAAGAAACCCGAGCTAATGGGCCAACCAGTTTATAATCTTATAGAGTCCTCTGTGTGATTTCATCTGGGACCTTGCTGCCTGTGGGGTACAGGGCAGGACAGAAACCACAAGCAGGCCCCTCTTGTTACATTCCTAGATTTTCTTCCTTCCTTTTTTCCTTCCTTCCTCTTTCTTTCTTTCTTTCTTTCTTTCTTTCTTTCTTTCTTTCTTTCTCTCTCTCTCTCTCTCTCTCTCTCTCTCTCTTTTTCTTTCTTTCTTCCTTTCTTTCTTATTTGCTTTCTTTCTTCCTTTCTCTTCAGTTGAATCTAAAATACAGAAAGAACTAACCTAGGATTTAGAGGTTGTGAGACTTTTTTTCTCTTCTTCCTCTTACTTTATTTTTTTATAAATTAACTTAAAATCTATTCTTTGAGAATTTCATACACATATACAATATATTATGAATACATTTCCCACCATTTCCCACCTCTAATTCCTTTCTTAGCCCTCCTAACTTCTCGTGCTCTTTATAAAAACACTGCACAACTGTGTCCAATTAGTGTTACTTATATGCGCATAGGTATTGGGTCATCTGCTGGCCTTTGGGCAAACTACTTGTGGCCCTAAAAGAAAAAGAACGATTCTTCATTCCCAGCCACAATCAATTGCCAATAGTGCCTCAGCTAGGGGTGGACCCCAGGAGAGGCCCTCAGCTAGGGGTGGGCCCCAGGGAAGGTCCTCTCCTCCATGCTGGAATTTTCATAGGCATGATCTTGTGTGGGTAGCCACAACTTCTGCGACCTCATGAGTGGAATGACCATTTCCAGAGGACAAAATTCCATAGCACTATTCCCAGCTTTGAGGCACTTGCATTCTCTCCTCCTTCTCTTCCACCATGTTCCCCGAGCATCCATGGAGAAGCTGATGAGGATGTCCCTGTAGGGCTGAGCCCTCAGAGTCACTTGCTATCACCATTGACCAGTTAGAAGTCTCTTCTTTAGTAGCTGCTTACTTTTAAGAGAAGTGTTATTATTTTTTTTTCTGATCAAGGTTGGCAGCACTCCAGGCCATAATATACATATTTAGAAAACAGTGTGAAAACATGACCATTTAGTAGAATTTCCCTACTAAAAACATCTAGGGCCTATGACCTTATGGCTTTTTTGACAAATTTTACAGTACCATAGCAAGCATGAGTCCTGTCCTGTGGAGCAGGCTTCAAATCCTGTCAGACATTAGATGGTGACCTTGTAACAGTCACGCCACGATTGAACTAATGGTTACATCTTGCTGGGCAGGTTGGTGTTGTAGCACACAGGATCCAGCACTGGATAGGATCATTAATGTCGTTTCCCTCAGCACTGTGGAAGAGCACATTCTGGCATTGTGAGCACTAGACAACACAGAGGAATTTCTATGCCAGTTTGAGATTGACTTCTCTATGTCCTACAATCAAAATACATGGCATCTTCAGAAATAGGGTCTTATCATTTAGTTATAGTTGTTAACCAAGAGCAAGTGCAAGAGCTTGTGTTATCTTGGAGGCATCTGTGCCTCCCTGACTAATAGATCATAGGGAAGAATCCCATGTCTGGTACTGCAATTTTTGTTTAATAACCCATATTTTCTGGAAACAGCATTGTCTGTTCATACAGGATGCCTCTATTTGAACTCAATTTTGATTATTACAATTTGAAATTAGTTTAGTCATTAGTCTGTTTCCATAGGATTTTTTTCATATTAGTTTTGGTTAACTCACTCTTCAACTTCTTCTCTCCACTATTCCCCATTCCACCCCATCATTCTCCCCATCCATTCAACCTGCATCATTCTCCCCATCCATCCCACCCCATCATTCTCCCCATCCATTCAACCCGTACCATTCTCCCCCATCCATTCAACCCACATCGTTCTTCCCCATCCATCAACTCGCATCATTCCCCCCACTCATTCAAACTGTATCATTGCCCCATTCTTTTATATAATATGTGTTCTACTATCCCTTCCAATTATCTTTTTAAATTGAGTTTTATGATAGTAGGTTTCCATGTGCCCCCTTCATGTATTTTCCTTTGGTTAACCCTCTCTTCCCTGATTCCCCACATCCCCTGACACCCCTCTTTGCTTAAGCTTTTCTGCCCCCATACTTATATTTTATCTGTAAACTACTATCATCCTCTCCCTCAATGCCTCTCTCTCAATACCACCTTTCCAGCCCCACTGATGGGAGCAACTTTTATAAGCAAGCATTTATGCCACTGAAGTTACTATGTCTCACGGGGTCTCAAATAAACATTCTAGGTCACCCAAATGGTCACTTCATTTTGACTAACTTTCACATAGGTGGTACATGAAGATGATGATGATGACATCAGTATCTCAATATTAAATGGTATTATCAAAATAAATATCTCCAAGAAATTCATGCATTTAAAGTAGAGTTCAAATAGTTAGGAAAATGAAGTGCACTGCCAATTAATTGCTGCTTAATACACATTTCCTGTTTTAAAATGTAAAATTTCAGTTCCAGTGTGCATTAAGGCCAGACAGCACTTTTGCGAAGGAAAACAAAAGCTGCCCTGGATCGCCACTCTCAAAGACCCATTTGCTGGCTGCGAAATGCAAGCGCGAGGAGCTGAGATTTGAAAAGCAGACTAAGGCACAGTTCTTTGTCTTTCTGTTCCATCTGTTTGCCACACACTCCCCACACGAGGGTGACACTGACTTTATGAGCCATGTCCATCCTCTGTTCTGTGTCTACTTCTTCTGAGTTAAAAGATTTCACCTGGAAAGAGAAGGGAAGAAAACAAGGATCAGGAAATAAACGCAACTTGTAAGATCCGAAAGCTACCGAAAGAAGATTTGAAAGGCCTCTCTCCGAGGGTACAGAGGCAATAAACAATGTCTGGGAGGAGAACATTCTGGTCCTAGATCTGTCTCAAATCTGTTGTAAGAGCCCCGGGAGAGCAGCTCTCATGAGTTGGTACCTCAGTTGGGAGGATCTTCAGTATGCAGCTGCCTTCGACTCTTCCAGGTAATCGGAACACACTCAGCACCTCACTAAGCTAAACTTGGGTGAATTGTTCTTTTGGTTTGTCATCCCACCCCATCAGGGTGCCCAGGAACTTTTGAAAGAACACACAACACAAATGGCATCTGAATAGGAACTGAGAGAACTATATGTGAGTTGGAAAGAAGTGAGCAGATGCCCCTTCATGAAACCAAGGCTGAGTGATATGAGGGTGGAGAGTATACATAGACAAGCCCAGTATTGCTGCTCTTTCCCATGCAGCTGGTACAGGATGCTATGCCTCTATTCTTTAGCGGTGATTGCATTACTCCCTGCAGTGAGTGCTAGGACACACAACCAAGGTCAAGGCATCTGAGAGCAGAGCGTTCGTGGGAAAGTTCCAAAGGTGGTTGTCTTCCTCTGTTTGGCATGGGCGTGGCAAGGCATGTCTATTTGATGAGTGAAAGGCAACACAACCATATAAGGAGATCTCTAAACCATAAAGCAGACCATAGACCACATTGCACATCCTGAGAGTAGCATATATGGGAAGGGGCCACAAGCAGATGGCGGCTTTATTTGTGTGGCCTTTCTTACGGGTGAAAAGAGATGTGGCTGAGCCTCAGCTGTCTTCCCAGAGAGAGGTTGCTCCGGTAAGGGAGGGATTGCAATAGGAAAATAGAGTCTTTCTATTCTAGTCTATCCTCTGCATCAGCCTCTTATTTGACAGGAAGGAAAATGAAACAGAGGCGCTGAGTTTCTATTTCTTTTGAGTGAAAACTCAACAGGAAAGAAACTATATGGTGGATCCATGTTAAAGATTCGTCCTTTGAGATCCATAAACATGGAAACATGTGAAGAATCAGATGGCGGAGAGGAAGAGAGTGAGGCGGGAGTGCTTGAAGGAACCCTCAGATCGGACCTTCAACATAGAAGAAAAGAACATGTATGATTTTCCATGTAGATGGGAGTTTTGATAATGGTCCAGTAGAGGAAACTATTGGTCATTAGCGAATATGCTGAATCTAGACAGCTCAAGCTGGGACTTTCAAATAAACAATGAAAGAGCCTCCCACCAGACTGTCACGTGAGGGAGTAGGGCACAGGTAGATGGTATAATTTAAGGTCCATGGAAACAAAGGAACAGGGTGATAAAGCTACAGAACCCTCCTTGAGACAAAGGCTGCATAATGGTAGACAAGACAAGGTAAATCACAAGACTGGCTCATAAGAGACATTAGAGACACTTTATCACCGACTGAGGTGCTCACCGGAAGACAGGAAAGAGGGATAGGCATTGCTGAAGGAATTGAGCTTTAGATGGAGTGTCTCATGTTAATTCACAGAGATTTAAGAGGTCAGTTCAGCAGGAATTTCAGGATGGTAAGGGGTCTCGGGGACTTTGCTAAGTTCCATAGTGGGTTGTAGTCTCTAAAAGGCAGGAGCATCTGTTGTGGAATATTAGTGTAAGATGTGTTACATTCATTTATGCTGTGGAACATTTGCTTACTGACACAAAGATGTGATACATTCTTTTACCTTGCATTTGTTTAACTCTGTGAAGCTGTGTTACTTTGCCTGCCTAAAACAGCTGATGGGTCTAAAAAAAGCCAAATGGCCAATAGCTAGGCAGGAGATGGATAGACAGGGCTGGCATACAGAGAGAGTAAAAAGAAGAGAGAAGCAGGAGGAGCAAGAAAAGGAGGAGAGGGGGATATCAGGGGCCAGCCACCCAGCCAGCCATGGAGTAAGAAGAAAAGAGAGGTATATAGAATAGAGGAAAGTAAAAGTCCAGAGGCAAAAGGTAAGCAGAATAATTTAAGCTATGAAAAGCTGGCTAGAGACAAGCCAAGCTAAGACCAGGCATTCGTAAGTAAGAATAAGTCTCTGTGTATTTATTTGGGAGTTGGATGGCAGGCTCCCCAAGAGCAAAGAGTTAAAATAAACCTACAAGCATCCCTTACAGATGTCAATGACTTTGAACAGTCTGTAAATTGTGTTTTTAAAGTTCTAAAGCAGTCAAGAAGGAATGAGGAAATGAGAGCACAGAAGCACAGAAAGAGCCTGCCTGGTCACTCTAAGGCAAATGCTGCAAGAATTGTGGCAAGGTGGAGTTCCTAGAGAAAATATGAGCAGAACTCAAATGCTATGTTAGTAAACTTCCAGAAGACTCCAAATCCAAACATTCACAAATGATATCAATGATTAAGCAGTAAAGTTTAAAAAAAAAAAGGCCAAACTTGTCCCAGGAGTAGACAATTATTCTCCCAGAGTATGGTAGACATTTGTATCTTGAAGGAACCAAGGTGCCAGTTCCAGGGACAGGCATGACTGGGAAACCAAGGTGCCAGTTCCATGATTGGGTAGAACACACAAACCTAATTCCTCTTGGATCTGAGTTGGGCTCGGTGGCAGAAACCAGATTCACCAGAACCCATAGGAACAGTGACCCCAAGGCAGCATCAGTACCCCAGGATGAGAAAGCAGGATGGTTCATGATACAATGATCGTGAACAGAGCCAGATGGGGTAATGTCTCCCATTCATGCTGCTATACCCAATGTTGCTTTTGTGAGAAAAACTGATAGAAGTCATGAGCTATATTAATTCTGCATTGAGCCTTGCTAAAATTTATTTTTAGAATAGCCATAGTTGTCCAACACCAGCTGACACTTGCCTTTCTAACAGTGTGCCTTCACAGATATTGCTACTTTCTTGTTTTAAAAAGTTTTCCATATAATTCTAACCTTTGAGTGTCCTAGTGATTAGGGAAATCATCTGAAAAAAAAAAACCAGCAAAATCTTCAAAAAAGAATTTCAAGAATGTTTCCATGCCTGGGTGGAAAAGGACACTCCCAGGAGCCAAACAGCTGTTGGGTAAAAAAAAAAATAGGCTATTTCCCTATGAGCCATTGTCCAAGAAAACTCTAAGCTCCCACAAGCCAGAAGGCTATTTTAACTGCTTTTGGTTACAAACCAGAATTGGATGATAAATCCAAATGACTGAAAACACTGACTGCATGTTTTGGCTACAGGCCATAGAAAACAAGATGGAAATGAACTAGGGTGTCCTTTCCTGTTGGCTGGCTTTTACAGTTCTAGAAGATAGGGTATAATCTTCTGGCAGAGAATTATAATTAATATTTTGTGTGATTAAGTGCCACATGCCAAAATGCCTGGCACGATGTGTCTACTTGTGCAACATTGGCCTGACTGTTACGGCTATGACCTGCTGCTTTCCAACGGATATATGGTTTCCTTCAACTGTAAACCAGTGGAGATTGGAACAAAGGAATGAAACATGGCAACCTTTCTAAACAACTTGATAAGATGCTTCCTGAAGTAACAAGTGGGTTATTCTTTTTAAATCTGATATTGGGTAGATGGTTCATTATGTAAACCATCTGCCATGCAAGCTTGAGGATATGTATTTGATCCCTAGCAACAACGTCAAAGTCCAAGTGTGGTGACGCACACTTGTAATTCCAGCATTGGAAAGATGAAAGCAGAAAGACCTTGAGTTCACTGACCAGTGAGCCGTACATAATTTGGAAGTTTCAGGGTCCAGTGAGAGACACTGTCTCAAAATACCCAAGGCTTTGGGAAATGGCACCCAATGTCAGCTTCCAGCCTCTACACACATGCATACACATACCCCAAACTGCATACATATACAAAAAGCATTCATGCACTTGTACAATACAAAAATCTTCAACTTCGGTGAAATTTCTAGGGACCTGGTGATTGTAACATATTCAAATGAAGGACCTATTCCTCCTAGTTCCAGAAAACACAAAATAGTTAGTGGTTACTCTTGGAATTTCTTAAAACCATAGATACCTATTTGGGCATACTACCATGGCTCATTAAAAATATTTCAGGTTTTGTAAAAACTCAGAAGAAAGAGTCTTTGGAATAGTCTAGGCTGATTGATCTACAAGCATCTTTATAATTTTAATCACAGTGCTTGGGACGCAGTGCATAGTCACAAAGGAAAGGTTTTGAGTGACATTCTGGCTGTTGGTAGATCATGGATCCTAGGCTGGAATTCAGTTATTCTCTCTTTTATAAATATCCAGACTCTTTAAACAAACAAGCAAACAAACAAACAGATTCCAGCTTCTTCCTGGGAATCAGTAGAGACTGAAGGGTTGACCTTGACCGCAGCCTACTAAGTTCTAGTTACCGTCTGACTAATTGATTTTGAGTCCCATAACCTTTAGTAAAGACACAGCGTTCTATCAACACACAGGGAAGAGCAAGCTCTCCAGTCACTGAATTCTCTTGTATTTCTTCTGGTCATACCGTCTTCGTCTCAGGAAAGGATGAGTAGTTACGTTACTCCGATTCCAGGGACCTCAGACAGAATCCATCCCCTCTATGTCCCACGTATTAGGCTACTCATAGTAGCCTCATGTAAGAGGTTTTCATTGCTTAGTGACAATGCTTTTCCACACCAAGCTGTTCAAGGCAATGGGCCCTAGTGACCTTGGCCTGAATCCTCTGCAATCAAGAGCCCAAACAGTTTTTTTCATCTGCAAAGTTGATTTTCTCAGGCCGTCTGTTATTGTACCAAAGAGCTGACAGACACTCTCCTCATCCACCGGAT
The DNA here is from genome assembly GCF_950005125.1 of Chionomys nivalis. NCBI lineage: Eukaryota > Metazoa > Chordata > Mammalia > Rodentia > Cricetidae > Chionomys > Chionomys nivalis. The sequence continues at coordinate 70,268,441 of NC_080088.1, forward strand.
AATTTTTTTTCTACAGTAAACCAAGAAAACACCGTTTAAATCTTATTTAGTATAGAGCAATTTAGGCTTTAGGATTAAAGCAACTAAGCGTGAAAAATGTGAAAGCTACTCTAGCCACTGGAACTAGCACATGCTATCCAGAGCAACGGATTTCTTCTTTGTAAACTGGTGTGCACAAATTCAGTCTAACCTGATGCCATCACTCTTTTATCTCAGCTGTTCACATTCATATAAATCCCCCAGTTTCCTGTTGACACACACTGGGAAAATCATAATTTTCTGGAAAGTGCTTTCTAAAAGTGTCACTGGTACTCTGTCATCTGGAGATGATCGGGAGGACAGTGGAGTGAGCATTCGAGAGACAAAGGCAATAGGTGTAGAGCCTGGAGGGGTGAGGGGGGCAGAAACCAACTCTCCATGGGCTGTACATTCATGAGATGCTGGAAGCAGCAGAGGAATTGCAGTGTCCAGGCACAGAGAGAAAGAAGTATTGTTTCATTATATGTGGAAAGTTTTGGAGGATAGATAAGTGGCTAAATCAAGAAACTGTCCCTTTGAAGCTGGCATTGAATCACCACCCCTAAGAGGAAAGATTTATCATTCTACTTAGATTGGTCTTGAAGTCATAGCTTAGTGTATCCCCCTGCCTCAGCCTTTTGAGTAGCTGGGATTGCAGGTATACATACCCATACCCAGATGTTCTAGTTTTTGTACTCTACCCTATTTTAAAAATTTTGACACATTCATATATGCATACAATGTATTGCTATCCTATTCACCCTAGCCTCTCTTAACTCCCTACTCCTGCTGACCCCAACTAATCCTCTTCCTGTTTATTGGTTATTGGCAGGTACAGCTACTACCTGTTCATGACTGCAACTGCCACACCATATCCAGCAGACAGTCTTTTACAGGCTCCATCCCCTCTCTGCTCCCTGCTCTGCAGTGACTCCTGGGCCTTAGAGAGAGTGACACAGTAGTCCCATAGGGTGGAGTACCCAACAGCTGCTTGTTCTTAGCACTCTGATCAGTTCGGCTGTGTGTGTGTGTGTGTGTGTGTGTGTTTTCCTGGCTTAACTGTCACCTATTACAATGAAACAGCCTTTTACCAAGGCTAAGAGCAACACTAGCCTACAGGTAAAGATATAAATACTTAGAAGGCAGTTTGACTACATGTCCCTTAGGTTTCCCTTTGGGACCTGTGACGTCCACACTGATGGACTTTGACCAGGCTTACAGTCTAGGCAAGTATTTATCCCATAAGCTGGCCTCAAGTCCAATCAGAATGGTTGGTTACCGGCAGCAGTCATGTCACTAGTACGTATCTTCCTGGCAGGCCTGTGTTGTGCAGCCAGGGTACAGGAAGGTGAACCTTTCTTCCCCCATCACTTCTCCTCGCTCCCTTCTGGCGCTATGCTTGCTAGCCATCAGGAAGCAAGCATCTAATTCAGTCCCATCTGGATCTGCCCATGTTCTATACCTAGACTGTGTGCTGTCTTTAGCAACAGGTTCTGACTGTTTAGTTCTAGTAGGCAGCCAAGAGCAATGGCAATAGTCTGTGTCGTTCGGGATGCCTCTGGGATCCCTGTGCATGCCTGGATTTAAGTTGTTTTGTAACACACCAAGCACGGTGTGCCATTAAGTCTAATTTGTAACCAATTTCCCGAATAGCAGTGAATTTCACTGATTTTATTTTATTTTTTAACAGAAAAACATAATATCTCATTACGTTAGAATACAGTTCCAGGAACTGTTCCGTATGTAAATAGTTTAGCTTTATTTTCAATCAATATATAGAACACACACTTTTACAAACACTTTTGATTCTATAATTCTGTTTGCAAGTTTCTGTGAGCTTCCATGCTACCTGCTGACTGCCTCTACCAACTGCATCCCATGTACAGCAGCTGAGTAACTTTGTGCCAGCTGGCGAGTCTGAGTTCCTCTGCACTTACAGAAGAGAGAAAACCGTAGTAGTCTTTCATAACACCCAGGAATACTAGGAGATAAAAAGAAATGGGCCATTTTGTAAAGAAAGGTAAATATGGATAAATAATGCCTTAAGTGAAATATGAAACCTCCAGAATTTAACATTTATTGACTTTTTTCTTTTTTTGTTTATATCCCCAAGCTCAGAGTATTTTGTTTATAGTTGAAGATACTCTCAAATTGGAAGGAGGGAAAGAGAGGATGAGGGAGGAGAAAGGAAAGGAAGGGAGAAAGAAAAAAATCAGCACATCAAGATGATGTTTTGAGAGTCACCTATCTATCTATCTATCTATCTATCTATCTATCTATCTACCTATCATCTATAATCTGTCTTTCTATATTACCTATCTATCATCTATGTCTTAGTATCTCAGGATTTGTGGCGTGGTCCCATATTTGAGAGAAGTTTCAACATTCTACATAACACTGCCAGTGCAGGCGATAAAACACTGAACCATATGAAGACTCAGCCCACAGGAGAAAAATAAAGCTTAAGATCCATGATAAGAAGTGCTTTTGTAGATCCACGTTTTTTAAAGATCACAGAAGCTTGCAGAAGAAAACTGCAATTTAACATGGAGTCATCAAGATAAGCTATTTGGAGGAGACAGAACTTGAAGGGCGGGGGAAATATCACAGCTGGAGAGTTCCCTGGGATGAATAAACGGTATGCCATTCTACACTGAGAACATGTCAGGGACAATCAGCATATCTTTATTTCTCTGAGGGTTGAATGAATTTTAAATGAATGCAAGAAAGTCATTTTATACCCGCATGGCTGTGTCCATAGAACTTGAGTGTGCATTCAGATTGCTCTTGTTGAAGGGGATGAAGAGTAGAAAGGAAGAGTTACTAAAAGAGACAGGAGAACTGAGATTACAGGATAAACCTCCATCCTGAAAACTGGAGAGAGGGGCGAGTGGAGAGACCATCGGAGAGATGAGTTTACTGAGGCAGAAGCTACTGTGACTGTTCCAGGCAGGAACAACTGGATTGCAGTCTTGTCATGTTTCTGAAGGCTCAGTGAGGGATGATTGAAGAGTTAAGTCTTCTAGGGACCTGGTCTTAGGAAGATGCCCATACTTTCCTAGATCTTACAGCCTGAAGTCATACCAGAGTATTGCATGTAGCATTGAAGACAAATTCACTCCTGTTTAAGATGGGAGTCTTTTTTGAAATATGCCTAGGGGAAACTCTTTTAGTCACAAGCAAGTTCCTCTCAAAGCATGCTACCAGAATCTCATCTGATTTGGGAAAAGGAAATTTGTTAACTCCATACACCTCTAACCTTCATGTCTTACATAGAGGAGAAAACTATCTTAGGAATATAGAGAAATTCACAGTGTAGAGACCCAGGCCAGTGAGCACAGTTTAGCTTCACCATAAGATTATGGTGGACTTCTGCACAGCATCTTACTGTCAGGTCAGCCGGACCCTAGGGTAATTACATTCGATATAAGTTCAAATGGCTGGCTGCAAACTCTAAACTACTCTAAAATGAGTTCTCAGGAAAGCTAAAGATGACAGAAGGGAAAATGAAACTAGGAGAGAAGATGAAACTGACCTCTCTCTCTTCCACAGCTATGCCGAACACAATTACAAAGTACAGCTGCGTTCCAAGCTAGATTTACATACAACCTCCTATATTGTCCCTATGGCCAGGTACAGGCAGGTAGCACACACTCCAGAAGATAAAGCACCTTCCAGAACCAGATTCGTATAAAAGAAGATGTTGGGAGTATTAGAAAAAAAAGTTAAATCATTATCATTAATAAAAAAAGAGATAGGCCATATGGTAGAAATTCAAAACTGTACAAAAGGACCTGTGACCAAGGAGAAGTCTCTAAAAATATCAATGGGGAAATTAATTCAAGACCTAGACAAGAAAGTTAAAAAATCAAATCAAGGGTCTTTCTAAAATAGATGAAAGAATTTGTACCTGGGGAAAAATTTTAAAACATTGAAGGAAGAGTAAAAAAAATTAAGATACTGAGAAAACAACCAACCAGAAATTCTGGAAATTAAAGAACCAGTCCATCCCAAAAGCACAACAGAATACACCAACAGCAGGAGAACCAAGCAGAAGAACAAATGTTAGAAACCAAAGGTAAAGTTGAGTCAATAATACATATAATTATATACAAAGAAAAAATCAATTAACATAATGAAAGCTGTCAAGAAACTGGGGATACATTCAGGAATACAAACCTGACAATCCATATAATAGGAAAACAGGAGGTATGACTAAGTCAAAGGGCTTAGACAAGCAATTCAATGGAATTGTAGCCAAGAATCCCCCCCCACACACACACAAAAGAGGTATTCATATATAGGAAGCATCCAGAACTCCAAATGGGTTGACCCGAGAAGGACCTGTTCATGACACATGACAGTTAAGATGTCAAAACACAAAGCAAAAAACCAAGTCTACAAGCAAAGGGAAAACTAACCCACATAGAAACAGAAACATGAAATAATCAGATATGTCACCAGCAGTCCTGAAGAATAGAAAAGTATGAAACAATATATTTCTGTCCCTGAAAGTTAAAAAAAAATTAACCAAGATTGTTATTCTCAGCCAAACCATATATCAAAAATTGATGGGAAATTAATAGTATTTCAAGACAAACACAAGTCAAGGTAGTTTATGACAACTAAGCCAGAATTACAAAAGATTTTTAAAAGAATATTATATGCAGAAAGAGGAGAAGAGGAAGAGAGGAGGAAAAGGAGGGGAATGGGGAAGGGGGACCAGGAAGAGCAGGAGGAGGGGCAATAGGAGGGGGAGGAAGAGGAAGAACATGAGGAGGAAGAGTACAGTTTCTTCCATGAAGACGAAAAAATGTTTCATGAAAGGAACAGAGAGACAGAGAAGAACAGGGAAGGAATCAACCATGTTCAACACAGCAAACAAACTAACCCCCATACTACTAGAAGAGGAAGGAGCGAACAACCGACAGAACAATCAGCAACAGCAAACCCCTTTCAAATACAACTTCACATTCTGATGACCTTCACTCGCCGATTCAAGACACACACTGACTGGATTATGAAACACAAGTCAAACACCTGTTGTTGCCAAGAAACTCACACAACTAGGAAAAATACTAAAAAAATGAGAGTCAAGAATGGAAAATCATGCTACCAAGCAAATAGAAACTGTAATAGGCTGTCATGGTGTTTCTAATAGGCCCACAAAACTCTTGAATCTCCCAGCATCTCCAGATGCTGTTGCAAACCTTGGTGGCAGGGCAGGGCAGGGCAGGGCGGGGCAGGGCAGGGCAGGGCGGGGCGGGGCAGGGCAGGGCAGGGCAGGGCAGGGCAGGGCAGGGTGGTGGTGGTGGTGGTAATGGCAGTGGTGGTAGAATAGTCCTGAACCAGGGAAAGACCAGTTGGTGTTTGGACAGTTTCATATTCTGCAGCAGCTTCAGGGGAAACTACAGACTCATGGTGGGGACCAGATGTAATTCTTGGTTAGTCCCACAGGGGCATGGGAAGCTCCATACCTTTCTGAAGTTAAGTAGTAAATGCAGAAACAGGTGGGGAGTAGATTTGACTCTGAGTAAGACCCACTGATGTGTGGAGAACTTTACAACTCACAGGGAAAGATAACCAGGAGAAGACAGTCCTAGGTGATAGAGAATAATACTTGACTCTACAGGAAGACTCCAGATAGTGTCTCTGATCCTCAATGCCAGTCCTATTAAGGGGAAGTCACCTCAACCCTACTGAACACTGCAAACAACATCAGTGCAAGAAAAAAAAATGACTAGGATTTTAAAAATTCACAATAAAAATGAAAGAAAGAAAAGTTTGACTAATGAACTAACTCCATATTTGTAGTCCCAGCAGAGATGGCGTGAAAAATCAAGACAACATATTTCCTCTACAAATCACTATCCCATAATAACAACACCTAAAAAAAGAAAAAAAGAAAAGAAAAAGAAAAAGACTTGGAAGAACTGCCAAACTAAGAATTGAAAAGAATGATTGGAATCATTTTGAAGCAATCTAGAGAGGACATGAGTATACTCCAAGAGATCAAAATCAGAGATGAAGGAAATGAGGAAGTCAATCTGAGGCATGGCAAGGAGATAGAATTTGGTTTATTGAGTTTTTCATTTCCAGAAAAAAAATCAATAAACCAAGTAAACACTTCAATGGGAAGCCGCAGAAACAGAACACGTGATGCAGAAAACAGAGAATCCAAGAGAAGACAAGGCAGAGGAACTGGATCACTCAGTAAAGATAAATGATACATTTAAAAAGAAACATGAACAGAAAACAAAAGAGTGTACGTATTCTAGGAATAAAAGACCCAACTTTCGGGCCATGGGCATAGAAGAAAAGCATCATAATGAATAAGTAGAGAATATTTTAAACTGAAATCATAGAAGAAAATTTCTAAAACCTGGAAAAAGATGCCTGAAAAACTCCAAACAGACAGGACTAAGAAAGAAAACACCATGATATATTATAGTTAAAACATTAAAAGCACAGTAAATTGTATTAAAAACTGCCAGAGAGAAAGAACAAATTATTTATAAAGAACCTAATCAAACAGTGGACTGTGACCCCAACTCCAGCAGGCTTTCCCTGAGAACCTATTGGCTATGCAGGCTAGCTAACTGCAGATTTTCACCACCCTCCTCTCCTCTAAATCCGATCTCCCAGGCTCATCCCCACCCTGTAGCAGACCACATTCCACAGCCTTTCCTCCCTCTTTGCCCCCACTTCCAAGGGATGACACGGATATTCTCCTTCAACCTTTCCCCAGTCATCTCGTTTCCCCAGCACTCAATGCCAGAAAGCATTCCCTGGGAATCGCCAAGGCCAGCCTGTCAGAGAAACACAGAGCTAAGCAGCTAGGTAAGCTTAGACCTTCACTCTCCCTCTGCTCTTCCAAATCCAATCCCCCAGCCTCATCCCCAGATCTGTGGTAGACTATCTGCTCTGGACTCTGTTCACTCTCTTGCCCATATTACCCGTTTCCAGTGAACAAGGCAGATCCTGGTGGAGCATCCTTCTTTCCTCCCTCCTGCAGATCCCACATCTAGCCCATTCCCATTCCTAATGTTAGCTCCCAATACCTAGAAACACACTGTACTAGGAAACCTCAGTGATCACACATGGCAGGGTCATTCTCTTCCGGGCCACACAACCACCACACTCTCCTTAGAACCAGTAAGGACAACAGAAACCAAGAAACAAAGTGCACACCCTACAATGACAAGACCAGATACTGGTACCTAGAATTACAATAATCTCAAACTCAGATGCCTAGATGCCAAGGTAAAGACACAATCACTAATGGCCAGGATAATATGTCTCTTCTGGAGCTCAGCAACCCTACTGCACTAGGCCCAGGGAAATGTAACATAGCTGAAGCACAAGGCAAAGACCTAAAACTAGGCCTTATGAAATGGTAGAGGACTTAAAGAGTGGAATAAATCCAGCAAAGAAATCTATGAAAACACAAACCATGGAGGGCAATGAGTGAAACAGTTTAAGCCCTGAAAGTGGAAGCAGAATCAATAAAGAAAACCCAAACTGCAGGAACTTTGGTAATAAAAAATTTAGGAACTAGAACAGGAACCTTACAGGCAAGCTTCACTGGCAGAATACAAGTTATGGGAGAGAGAAAATCAGTCACTGAAGGCAAAGAGAAAGAAATGAATATGCCAGTCAAAGAAAATGTTAAATCTAAAATACTCCTGGGACACTTTGAAAGGGCCAAAGCTAAGAATAACAGGAGTAAAGGGAGAGAAGAAACCCAGGTTAAAGACACAGAAAATATTTTCAACAAAATCGTAGAAGGAAATTTCCCTAACCAAAGAAGAAGCTGCCTATCAAAGTACAAGAAGCAGGAAGAACACCAAATAGGCTGGACTGGAAGAGAAAGTCCCAATGTCACATAATAATCAGAATAGTGGAATGTGCCTAACAAAGGAAGGACATTAAAATTTGCAAGGGAAAAAGACCAAGTCACATATAAATGCAGACCTATTAGAATTACACCTGACTTCCCAATGGAGACTTGAACACCAGAAGGGCCTCGCCAGATGCTCTACAAACTCTGAGAAACGGCAGATGCCCTCTCCGACTACTAGACACAGCAAAACTTGCAATTACAGTAGATGCAGAAAGACATTCCATAATAAAGGCAAATTTAAGGAATATCTACCTACAAATTCAACCTTACAGAAGGTGATAGAAGGAAAACTTTAACCTGAAGAGGCTAATTACAGCCAAGAAAACACAAGGAATAAATAATTCCGGACAAGCATATCAAAAGGAGGGGAGGGAGAAGACACCACAAGAGCAAATAACTGAAATCAATAAACATGGCTCACTGATAACTCTCAAGATAGATAGTTTCAATTCTCCAATAAAAACACAGGAAAACAGGATCCATCTTTCTGCTGCACTCAAGAAACACACTTTAACATGAAGAATAGACATTTCCTTAGGGTAAAAGGATGGCAAAAGATATTCCAAACAAATGGACCAAAAAGCGAGCTGATGTAGCCATTTTATTATCTGACAAAATAGGCTTTAAACCAAAACTAATCATAAAAGATAGGAAAGGATACTACACACTCACCCAAGGAAAAATTCACAAAGAGAACATTGTAATTCTTAATATCTATGTACAAAACACAAGGGCACCCAAGTTCACTAAAAACAACAACAAACAAAAACAGCAGCAAATCACCACTAAAGTTAAATCAGATGTTGACCCTCACATGGTGAAATTGGGAGACTTCAGTACTTTACTCTTGTCAATAGGCAGGTCACACAAAAAAACAAACAAAAAACAGAAGAAAAAAAGCTGACACCAATTGATGTCTTAAAAAAATGGACCTAACAGATACTTATAGAACATTTAACCCAAACATAAAAGAATACACCCATTTCTCATGAAACTTTCTCCAAAATTGACTCACAAAAATGTAACCTTTCTATATATAAATGACAAACAGACTGAGAAAAAAATCAGGGAGCACACTTTTCACAGGAGCCTCAAATAATATAAAGTATCTCGGGGTAACTCTAGGCAAGCAAGTGAGGGACTTGTGTAATAAAAACCTTAAGATACCGAAGAAGATATCAGAAGATGGAATGATCTCCCATGCACATGGTTCAGTAGGATTGATATGATAAAAACGGTCATCCTATCAAGAGCAATACACAGACCCAATGCAATCCTTATCAAAATTCCAGCACAATTCTTCACAGATCTTGAAAGGAAAAATTTCAGCTTCATATGAAAGCACAAAAAAACCAGGATAGCAAAACAAACATAAATAATAAAAGAACTGCTGGGGGTCTCACCATCCCCATCTCAAATTATATTGCAGAGCTATAATAATAAAAACAGTATAATACTGATACAAAAACAGACATGCTGATCAATGGAATTGATTGGAGACACAGATATACATCCACACAACTATAAACACCTGATTTTTTTTCAAAGAAGACAGAAATACACATGGGAAAAAGACAACATCTTCAACAAATAGTGCTGGTCAAACTGGATAGCTACATGTATAAAAATCCAAATTCATACCTATCATCCTGTAGAAAACTCAACTCCTAATGGATCAATGTAAGGCAAGATATGCTGAACCTTATAGAAGAAAAAGTGGAAAACAGTCTTGAACACATTAACACAGGAAATGGCTTTCTGAATAGAACACCAATAGTAGAGGTACTAAGATCAAAAATTAATATGTGGGACCTCATAAAAGTAAAAAGCTTCTGCATGGCAAGGACACCATCACTCAGAAAACAAAAAGTGGCAGCCTACAGAACAAGGAAATATTTTTTTTCCAACCATGCATCCAACAGAGGACTGATACTGAAAATATATAAAAAACTCAAAAAAAATCCCAAGTAAACCAAAAACTGTATGTAAAGAAAACAAATAACAAAATTAAAAAAAATGTGTACAGACCTAAACAAAATTCTCAAAATATGAAAAGCACTTAAAGAAATGCTCAACATTCTCAGTCCGCAGGGAAATGAAAATCAGAACTTTCTGAGATTTCATCTTCTACCTGTCAGGATGGTTGCGATCAGTGAAAGAAACAACAGTCCCATAGGTGAGGATGTGGAGGAAGGGGAACACTTACCTATTGCTGAAGCGGGAGTGCAAACTTGCACAGCCACTATGGAAATCAGTGTGGCGATTCCTCAAGAAGAACTCGAAGGCCTATTCCCATATTCCATTCTCCCATAGAGACACTTTCTCAACTATATTTGTTGCTGCTCTATTCATACTAGCCAGAAACTGGAAACAGTGGAGATGTCTATTCACAGATGAATGGGTAAAGAAAATATGGTAACATCTACACAGTATTACTTCACCATTAAAAACTAAAACATTAATTTTTTAGTAACAAATAAATTTTAATAGAACAGGTAAATGAATGAAACTTGCAGGTGTCCTGCCTGCAAGATACCCTAGCATGTTGGTTTCACAAAGCTTCTGATTTGATTCGTCGCCCACTACACGAGATGGAAACCATAACCCATAACCCATACCAGTTGGGTGACCGAGAACCTGAGACTAGATAGCCCAGTGACCTAGGGGAAAACCAAATATTACTGTTCTACTAAGAAAATGGAAGTGCCACCTACTCTGGTCAGTGGGTGCTGCAGAAGCAAGGACTGGCTGGAGGACAGGCAGGAGGAGGGGCAGACCTAGCCAGCTAAGCTCTTTGCTCTGGAAACGGGAGAAAGCGAATGGTACATTAACAATAATAATGAACAAGAGTGCTACGGCTGGAAAAGGCAAGTGATTAAGAAGGAAAATACACAAGAGATGATTATTCTAAAAGATTGATAAAATTAATAAACCTCTAGTCAGGGGAACTGAGAAAAAAAGGCAAAAATGACTAGTATCAATATTAAAACCAGCAATTCCAACTAATTCCATGGTCACCACAATGAAAGTAAGGGAACAGGAATGGCAGTTCCTTGGCTACCAATTTTATCATTTGGACAAAACAGACTCACTCCTTTGAAAAATCATAAAAGTCACACAAGAAAGAGCAGTCTGATTTTCTTTTTTTTTTAAAAAAAGTCAAACAACCTTTCAAATATAAAACACCAGGCCCCGGCAGGATTTTGGAGACTAATACCAAACATTAAGAATACATTTTACCAGTTGTCTTTGATCCCTTCCAGGACACAGAGGCACAGGGAAATAAATCAGTCAGAAGGGAACACAGCACGGAGAGAGCAGAAAACTACAAACAACTATTTCTCATAGAAAGAGATCAGAATACAGGCTAACCAACCAAACCCAGCCACCTCTAAAGATTACATGTACATCATAACCAAGTTGCTAGGGTTTCCTTTGAGCTCCTGTGTTTGAGTAACCTCCTTCCTCATCCTCTGAATAACTGTGATTACAAGTGAGAACCACTGGGCGTGCCTGAGAGTAATGGTTTTCCAAATGTAAGCATGTTGGGCATCCCAAAATTAACTAATGTGACCCATCATATCAGTAAGTTCAAGAGAGAAGTCATCTAAGGATATCAGAAGATGTATCAAGGCCGGGCGGTGGTGGCACACGCCTTTAATCCCAGAACTCTGGAGGCAGAGGCAGGCGGATCTCTGTGAGTTCGAGGCCAGCCTGGTCTACAAGAGCTAGTTCCAGGACAGGCACCAAAAACTACAGAGAAACCCTGTCTTGAAAAAAAAAAAAAAAAAGACCTATCAATAGACCTGTAAAAGCATTTCACAAACTTCAAAACCAGTGCATAGGCTTTGGAATGGATGTACAGCATGTATGTGTATGTGAGTATGTGTGAATGGATCTGTGCATATGCATGTACATCTGTGTTTACACACATGTGAATACACACATGTGCTTGTATATGTGAGTATGTGTATGTGCATGTACAAATGTGCTTGTCTATGTGAATGTGTATGTGTGTACAAATACGCATGCATGCATAAATATGTAAGTGCACAACATGCATGTGTGTACATGTGTATGTACATGTGATTGTGTGTATGTGTATATATGTATGTGTATATGTGCACATGCATGTAAACATATGTTTATGGTGAATTATTTTCAACTAAAAATATTTTTGAAGATTTATTTGTTACATGTATGGAAAACACCAATATTAATAAGTTAAAAATCTGTAGCAAGTCTTTCTCTATCCCATCAGTTGGCTCACAAATAATGACAGACTTCTTATTAATTATGAAAGTTCAGCCTATAGCTTAGATTTGTTCCTAACTTAAATTAATCCATTTATGCTAATCTACACTCTATCGTGTGGCATTACTTCTCTTCCATCTTTCACTTCTTGTTTCCTTTCCTTGTCTCCTGGCTTCTCCTGTGCACCAAGAGTCTCCTCCTCTTCCCTTCTCTCCCTGGAAATCCCTCTTGTACCTCCTGCTTAGCTATTGGCTGTTCAACTTTTTATCACACCAATCACAGCAAATACATCTTCATACAGTGTCCAAATACTCCACAACAAAAATCTTTGTCCTTAGACAATTTGAAGTTCCAATTACATAGAGTTTGTAAATGCTTGGCTCTGATCTCAGATTTATGGGAGTGACAACTCTGTGGGGAAGAGGACCTTCCGGTGTGTGGACAAGTCTTAGGAGGCTCAAATGCATGCTACATCCTAGTCTAAAACAACAAGGGGAAATGGCCTGGGCTGAATGCTGTAGCAAGTAATAGTAACCATAGTGAAAATAATAGGAATTTTCAGATACATATATTTATTTGACAACTTTATTAAATCATTTAAAAAATGATACTGAAGCAACTCTTTTTTCTCTCCGTAGAGGGGGCTACTATAGAGAAATCTGTGTGTGTTCTTTCTCTCCATAGTGTTACGTTTTTGCTATATATATATGAAATCAAAATGAAAATGCATCGTGTTTCTTTGCACTGTTCTTATTTTGAGAATAGGCGCATGCGCTTTTGAGAGCTACTCATTTAATGTCAGTCATGCTTCTTGCTGTATAGTATTTCACTGCACAAACACACCTCAAAGTCTTCATTTCTGGTATCTGGTACTTGAGTTGTTTGAAACACATACAGGACAGAAAGTTGTCAGCGCCCTCCTGCCCCTCTACGACTGGTGGTTTGTCTTTACTGCGGGAGGGGGGATAGTCACACATCTAAGTAGCTGCTTGGCTTATGTCCTTTTCCATTTAGCCATAAGAATGCCATGCTTTCAGGCAACTTTTTCATTGTAATTTTCATTTGGAAAAATTGCTATTGATATAAAAATATGTACCTGGCAGTGCTTTTTGAGGTTTTATACTAACCTATCATTCAACACTTGACTCTGCTGTGGCAGACGAGAAGTCGTCTCAACTTGGTTTATGTGCTTGCATTTACTCCCAGTGACTTCTGTGTCTTAGGTTTTTCTTTTTTCTGCAACTGTATGTGGGTGTATATGAGTGTGTGTGTAATATGTAGTATGTATGTGTATATGTGTGTAAGTATGAGTATGTGTGTGAAAGTGTGTGCAGTATATGTGGTTATATATGTTTAAGTGTGTGTGTGCAGTGTATGTTGTATGTATGTGTGTTTGTGTGTGAGTGTGTGTTTATGCGTGTGTGTGGCGTATGTGGTATATTTGTGCATGCATGGTATATGTGTGTGAGTGTGTTTGCTATATGTTGTATGTATGTGTGTATCTGTGTAAGTGTGTGTGTGCTGTATGTGGTATGTATGTGAATATGTGCTCTCTATGTGGATATGTGCAGGTGTGTGTCAAGTATGTATGTGGTGTGTAATGAGTTCAGATCTTTTCACTCGTCTTTGAAAACACTTTGTGTTTGGTTTTGGGTATTTCTGAAATCAGAGAGGCATAATAAAGGTTTAGGAAGAAAGAATTCTAACTACAAGATTAAGTACATCGATTTGTTTTTATTATATTTTTAAATGACCACTCTTTGGTACATTGACTACATTGATCATCACTTGGCTGAAATGTGCTGGCTTTTGGGTCCATTACTGCCAACAGACTACGGAAATATATTTCCTCGCACACTTAAAACTCAATTTTAAAGATGAGGAAAAAATGACATTTATGGAGGAAAAGTACCATGTCCATTGCTGCAGTCAAGGCTAAATCCTAATTCTGATTTTTTTTTGTAAAAAATATACTTAAAAACAAAACATCTGTTCCATGCAGTCTGCTATCATTGTTATTTTGCCTTGTGGAGGTGCATTGTCAGCAGGCATTCACCATGGAGCCCCCCTCTCTTTTCAAATAGTAATGACATAAAACAAAGGGATAGGGCCAAGCCAACAGGGACTGTGGCTTACTCCAAACCCAAAGTACAGCCCACAATTCAAAGTCTGAAGCAGTGGACCAGGTCATTTGTTCTGTGTGCCTGGATGTGAAGCACAATCAATAAAAACTCAGAGACAGAAATTGGGGTTCAACCTGAAGACCAGAAAAGCAAAGCAGCCAGACTCTGGCTCTTACCTCAACCTCAGTCCGAAAATGACAATCCTGCCTCCTGGAATCTCAGAATGAGATGGAGACTGAGAGCTGTCTCCTCCCATTTTATAATCCTCTCTAGTTCTGGAATTAAGGGCGTGCACCACTACCTCCTGGTTTTTATGGCAAGCTAGTGCAGCTACTGGGATTAAAGGTTTGTGTCATTGCTGCCTGGTCTGTAAGGCTGGCTAGTGTGGCTGTTTTACTTTTTTGATCTTCAGGTAAGCTTTATTTATTAAAATACAAATGAAATGCCACTACATGTATGCTACAAGAACAATACAGCCCTAGACAACCCACCAGGACCCATGGTAGACATGGCTCCTGAGGCCTTTATTTCAGAGTCTTGGTTCCATCTATGGTGACAAGGTTCTTATCACTTCCTCTGGCTTCTTGGGTGGCCAAATGCAAGTTTTTTATTTTTATTTTTTTAAAGATTTATTTATTACATATACAACATTCTTTCCATGTATGCTTGCAGGCCAGAAGAGGGCACCAGATCTCATTACAGATGGTTGTGAGCCACCATGTGGTTGCTGGGAATTGAACTCAGGACCTCTGGAAGAGCAGTCAGTGCTCTTAACCTCTGAGCCATCTTCTCCAGCCCCCGCAAGTTTTTTATGTAGCTGAGCTGGGGAAGATCCATCTGGGCTCAGTTGCATCTCCTGCTGTCCCTTATGTCAGGGAAGACACCCTACTTACAGGGGCAGAGGCACTGAGCATCCAGAGTGCAGAGTTGACCACCTTCCTTCTCTGGGGGTGCCCAGGGCAGGTGTCTGGCCTTACTCCGAGTTGTCTTGCTTCCTGTCTTCATCTTCTTCACAATCAAGCTGACCAACTGTATCTGCTACCCAGGCCCACAACCTTCCTCTTGGCCTTTGGGGTCTCATCCAGGATGATGTAGGGTTTGGGCAATATGGGTCATCCTTAGTTAAGTCAAGTCATTCTGGTCCTCTGAATCAAAATGCTCCAGAAGTCTGTGCTGGTGAGTCTTCTCTAACAAGACTGTAGTTTCCACTGTTCCTCTTCCTTCTGGGACAGGTCGGGGTACAGCAGCATGGCCTAGGAGTTGACCTGTGCCTGCTGCTGGTCCAGATCATTCAGATCTTTGCAGTTCTCTAGCACCTCAATCCCCAGCACCCCCATCTCCTGAATCTCCAGCACTCCCATCTCCTGTCTCTCACCATCTCCTGAATCTTTTCCAGCAGCTCCATCTCCTGTATCTTCTCCAGCAGCTCCATCTCCTGTATCTCCTCCATCTCCTGCACCTCCTCCAGCACCTCCATCCCCAACTCCAAGTCCTTTGTGCACATCTCATGACCAATCCCATGGGTTGTTCAGCTTCTCATGCTCTCACTTCTGCCACACACCTCCTCTTTCTTCAGAAGCTTCCCTGCCTGGAAACTCCCCAGGGCCTTATGCTCCAGGGTTCTAGGTTTCCCAGAGCGGTCTTAAAGGTGACCTTCACAGGAAGCACTCACACCTCAAGGAAAAGTGATGATGGGCAGGCCCAGGTAGGCTCAGTTCTGAGCCATCTCCTTGTGTTGTTAAGCTTCTTCCATTTGTGCGTTTCTCACCCCTCATGTTGATGGAAGTCATCAGCAACACCATGTCCCACAGGTCTCTGGGTAGCTTGAGTTTGGGGACCATTGACAAATGGAAGTTAGGTGGACAGTATTTGTTTAATACTTTCCACTTGGGCATCTTCACTTCCTGTCTGCAGCATAACTGGCCTGCCATTGTACTCCCAGGTTTTCTTTTCTTAAATTATACCTAGTACTGGCAACTTTACCAAATGCCCAGGTCTAGTAGATTCTACAGGAAAACCCACAGTTGTCACTTTACCAAACACCCATAATCCTTAACTACCTTCTAAATATTGATCCTTATACCCACAAATAAGTGTAGTCTTCACCTCGCATCATGGAAACTTCTCTTTGCAGCATATGGGGACCATTGCGGAAATCACAACCAATCAAAATGCAGAGGCATGGAGCTTGGTGCAAAATGATACTTCTCCAAAACACTGGGAACCCTCAGGCTCAGGGATCACTGAGGAAGAGGAGACAGAAGAACTGAGATTCAGAAGATCAGGAAGTTTGCTAAGAAATTGTTATTTCCTAAGAATATCAAAAGCCACACCCATACAGTGTCACCATGCGACTGCCTACACATGAGCTCAACATTGACAACAACAGACAGGCTAATGGGGATGATGTGGATGGAGCGAACCCCAAGAGGTCTCAGTCCCACGTGAAGAGCTAAGGCAACAAAGGAACGCCAAGAGCAAGGGAAATCGAAGACCACACCAATTGGTTATTCAATACTAAAGGTGAGTAGTGAAAACCATACAAGCAACAGAATGCAGACTGACCATGCTATAATTATGGCTTTAGAACCTTATGTATATTCCTAAATACAAGGAAATATGGGAAAGACGTCTGAGTGGAAGTGTCAGTTCCAATGTTCACCATGATCTAGAGTCTTCTTTGCACACAATGCTGGTCTAGGCCACTTCTTGTGGGAAAGTTGATGGAGAAACATAAAATCTTACGTGGGAAGGATAGAGAATATATGTGTTCCCTTTTGAGATGCTCTAGGAACGCTTTCCAAATTGTGACTGAAACTAAAAAGCATTTTTGGAGGTCAAAGCAAAGATACTTTTGCAATACCAGAAAAGAAACAAAATTAGGTGGTCTGTCAAAATGACTTCTGGCAATTCGCTTTAAAATGACTTCAAATGGGGGCAAAGTCAATTGGAAAGTTCATTCATTGGCCTAGGGCCGTTAGTTTCTCTAAATTGCTCCTTCAGTACCTTTCTTTGCTCTTTTGCCTTAATTTTTGGTTAGTCTTTTTTGTTTAGCTGTTGAGAATCAAGGGTAGGCAAGTGTTCTCCCACCGAGCTGCACTTCCAGGCCTTTGTCTTATTTTTTATGGAAAGCTATTTGTTTGATAATGTCTATGATGGGTTCAAGCATCAGAACACAGCATAGCCAGAACTTGGAGGAGTCTGGGATGCTCTAGTAGTTGTGGAAAGTCTACACATGAAGTTTGGTGACTGCCTTACTTGTCTTTGAACTTTTCCTTCTGGCCAATGAGTAGACTTTAGCAGTTTGTAGGACACTCTTTCCAAGTGGCAATTCTTGAATCAGGTCCCGAGGATGAGCAGATATTTGGAAGAGGATTCAGTCAAAGGGAGAATCAAGAGGTAAACTTCTAAAGTAGGTACACATTGAGGACTAACTTACCCTCATTTGTGACAAATGAAAGAGACCCACAGCATACTTGTTTAAACAAAAATGTGACTATTAGAAACCATTAGCGTGCTCCAGACCATGAGGTCAGGGTGCTGTCTAACCACTGGAGAGGCCTGTCCAAGACCTTAAAATCAACTCACCAAACCACAGATAGCTCCTTTCAAGATCTCAAGCTGGGCTCCAAATTCTTGGTAGCATCAACTGCCTGGCCCAGTGCCTAGAATCTACTCCCACCTAAAGTGATGACCACATGCTAGAAATATATCTTCTGAGGCTCTTCGCCATGAGTAAGGAATGAAAGAAGGGGTTTCAAAGGCTGACAAGACCCCCAGGCATTTCAAGCTGATGTGAAGTCTCTTTGAAGCATTTCTAGATCACGTCAAAAGCAGTGGAGGGGATGAGTTAATGGTGGCAGTTGAGAACAGAGGCTGACAGGGCGGACACGGTGTTCTTTCCTATTTTTCATTGCTGTTATTTTGTTTTAAGATGATAAGGCTTTTTATGTATGGAGTAAAGTCATAGGGATTGTCTTGTACACAGTTAACTACGGTGACCTGGAGGCGGATTTGAAAGGGACAGGCTGGAGGAACAGAGGGCTGGTTAAGAGTATTTGAAGCAGGATGATGGCGTGAAGCAAAAAGAAGGAGGAGGAGGAAAAAGAGGAGGATGGAGGAGGAGGGGAGGAAGAGGAAAAGAGGAGGAGGGGAGATGAGGAGGGGTGGAGGAAGCAGAGGATGAGACAAGGAGGAGGAAGAAGAGGAGGAGAGCTTCCTGGAAGCCAAGAACAGAGTTTTCGGAGATGAGGAACCATTGGAAATACCCTCTTTGTGCTGCAGAGCGGGGAGATGCCATTCCTGTCTAGTGAGCAAACTGACATTTAAAGACAAAAGTGACTTCTTCCCTTCCCAGCAGATCGGCAGCACAGGAAAGACTAGAGTGGAAACCTCTTACAAACTGTTTGCTTTCAATGGCAGAGGCCACAAGAGCCCCAAGACTGCTTTGGCAGAGACTCCCTGGGGCAGCCACCCAGGCCTTTAAGGAAAGGTGTTCCTTCCTACTGCTGTGTGTCCCCAGCTCCCAGAGCAGAGTGGAAGAGGGACAAGACTCTCAGGTGTGACACCAGCCTGGAGGCTTGTTCAGTCCTCAGCTGTCCCTGATATTAGCTGGGCTGGGCCTCAGTCTCTTCTGTAGGCTGAGAAGTTGAATTGTGTGATTCCCACTTCTGTTTTTATGGTTCTTTTTTTTTATGACATGGTTTATTGGTTTTTCCTTGTTATGGAGGGAACACATCCTCATAAATTTCCAATTCTGTCTCCAAACACAAGGGTGAGTGGAGACGAGAGGCAGCAGGAGAACCAGGGACCTTTGCCTTTATAGACACAGGTCATTCTGGATTTTACCAGTCTCTATAGAGCACGGGTGGGTGTGATGGGGTGACAGAGAGACAGGTAAAGGAGGGTCAAAAACAAGTCACCCAGAGTGATAACTTATGAAAAATGAAGCCACACTAATTAAAAATAGTGGAGACCCCGGAGAGGCATTGGAGAGAAAGCTCATAGGATTGTTCAAATTAAGAACAAAAATAAATGGCTGGGCAAGCTCACTCCAGATTCTGAGTACTTTTTATTTATTTTTTAATTAACTGATATTGGGGGGGAAAGTGTTTTTATTTATTTACTTTTTTTTTTTTTTTTTGTGAATCCTCCCTATGTTGCAGAAAGAGAAAATGCTGCCACCATTTTCTTTAGCATTTGCTTTCTGGAGTTAAAGAAGAACGAAATTAAATTGACTTTAAGTGTTTTCCTTCCAGGCTGTAAAGTTACTGGCGTCATTTATCCCAGCTACTGGCACTTACATAATCTAGATGCCGTGGGAGCCCTTGGAAGTCATTAAATAAAAGAAAACATCAAATAATAAAAGAAAAAGGTAGGCAGAAGACGTGATTTACATGCAGACCCAGGACCCATACTACTGACGATTAGTGAGGGGATTCAACTGGGGTGGAGGCAGTTGAAAGAACACCATCAGGGGTGTGGAGAGGGTGGGTGCATTGCGACTATGTGGTCTTTCTCTAGGAAGAGAAGAAAGGGCATCACTAAGCTTGCTGGGTCTCTAAGGCTCCCTGATACTGAGCAGGGTGAATAAGGAAGGCAGTGGCTAGCTTCCACTGAGATGCACTATCTGTATTTTAAAAAATTATTTAGTCATCCTTTTATTTTTGTGTGTGTGCATGAGAGGTCAATATTAAATGTCTGCCTTTATCCCTTTTCTTCCAATCTTTTGGAGTTCAGGTTTTTCACTAAACCTAGAGCTCATTGCTTGTCTAGACGGCCTGACTAGCAAGACTCGGGGACCCCCCTGCCTCTGCCTCCCCAGCACTGGGATTCCAAACACACTACCATAACTATTTTTAATGTGGATGCAGGGCATCTAGACATTTGTGGTTACACAGGAGTACATTGCCCACTGAGCTATCTTCTCACTCCAGTGTGGGGTATTTAGTAAGAAGAAGACACCCAGCATAGGGAGTATGACCTGGAGCTTGTCTTCTTTCTCTCTTGTTTCTGGCCTTCCTGACCTGCATAGTGGTCATAAGTTTCTTGCTCAGACAAGCAGTCTCCATGCAAGCCTCAAGCTCCACTGTTCTAGGTCTGAACCTTCCTGGGGTTGGGGTTGATGTGAACCTGGGAAGTTAGGCTCTTCCAACAGATGGTTTAAGATGGTTTTTGTGGCCCTCATGATAGAGCAGGGTCAAACCTTTCAAGATCTCGTGGCCTCCCTGCCTGCCTACTATTGCCCCTGAATCTGTTCCTGATTGCTCTTGAAGGATCTAAGGATATTGCAGGTACACTCACAAATGAGGAAGACTCGGATCATGCCCAAGTTTAAGGGGAAGCATAAGATGCAGCCAGGGTCTTCGGGGAAGGGCAATAACCCTCAGAAATGGAAGTGTGATGATCTCCCTTAGATCCCATTTTCAACTGGTACCATGGTGGGGGTGCTATGGATAAAAGGGCTTCCAGGCTTCTCAGCAGGCAGTCCTACCACTAAGCCCTCCTTTAACTTTGGAAGGCAAACAAATTCAGCATTCTTTCCTAATTCCCTCAATTCTCCTCCCACCTCCATATATAAGTAGCTTAAGGGCACCAGCAGGAGGCTGAATAATAATTCCCAAACAGCTCAGAATCTGATGTCGGGAACCCATCCGTGTTAGCTGCTACGGCACAAGATGTTTTGCCAGTGTCATTAAATTAAGGATCCTTAGATGAAGAGATGATCCCAGACTACCACAATATCCTTGGTCTTTATCAAAGGGTTGGGTGTGTGCAGGAGGGGGTGAGGTGACTCAATGGTTAAGAGCACTTGTTTGTGAGGACCTAGGTTCAGATTCCAGTGCTCACAGGGCAGCTCACAGTTGTGGTAACTAAAGTTCCAGGGGATCCAATGTTCTCTTCTGACCTCAGGCACTAGGCATGCACACAGTGCACATACATTCATACAAGCAACAGACACACACACACCATAGTGAAAAAGGAAGGGATGGGTGATCTGGTAGAGAACAAAGGAGCAGGAGCAGCTAAGCTCCTGGCTTTGAAACTGGAGTGAATCAGGAGTCAGAGGTTACAGCTGAAGAGAGCAAGGAAACAAAGTTCTCTTCCATCCAGCGCAGGGACATGGATCTTGACCCAATGGCAATGATTTCAGACTTCATCTACAGCATTGTAAACAACTGCTGGGTGGTGGTAGCCAACACCTTTAAGCTCAGCATTTAAGAGGCAGAGGCAGGCAGATCTCTTGAGTTCTAGGCCAGCCTGGTCTACAGAGCAAGTCCTGAGACAGCCAGGGGTTGCACAGAGAAACGTTGTCTTGAAAACAAAAAAGTAGACAACCAAATAACGCTTGCATATTGTTATATATCACTGTTTATAGTCACTAAGATAGAAACAAACAGGCCTTTTCAGCCACAGGGGCGGGATTTGTTTGCTTTTTTTGGTAGAGAGATGAAAAGAAAACAAGGAAGTTTCAACCCTGGGAGTTAGGCTCCACGGTTCTGTTCAATTCCTTTTTAAAAATTCTGTCTCAACCCATATCAAACATAAAATTGCTCTTTGCTTAAACATTGAACAACAAAATTCCATCCCTGAATCTCACGCCAGTTTGGTTTGGGTTTGAAAGACCCTACAGACCCCCTCCTCAGAACCCGCAGCTAGCAGGCTCCCCGGGAGAACGTCCTGTTTGCTTGAAAGATTCTCAGGATCAGCAGCTAGCCTGCTCTCGTGAGAGGAAAACAGGATATCTATAAGATAGGACATCTACAAAGCAAGATGGCTGCAAAGTAGGATATCTATAAGATAAGAGCAGGATGTCTGCTGCCAGACATCCATGCTGGGATAGGAAAACCATTCATGCCCCCCCACCTCATTCCGATAACCAAGCTTCTGCTTCTGTAAATTGCTTTTTGCTGCCCTCTTTCCTATAAAAAGTCCTCCTCCCAGTCTGCAGGTGCGCAAGTCCTCCGAAAGACTTTGCCGCCAGCAGGTACCTGTGTCTATCTAATAAACCTCTTGCAGTTTGCATCCGACTCGTGGTCTCGGCCTGGTCTGTGGGTCCGGGGTCTCCACCTGAGGGAAGGTCCCTACCGGGGGTCTTTCAGGTTAAACCTCACTGCTTTATGATGTTTACTTCTGATGGCCACATCAAAGACAGAAGACCTGAAGGACTGGAGTGCTCTCCCTGCCCCCAATAGATGCAAGATAATAGCAGATAAGATAAGGAATGTGGGCCCTTCTAGTGATACCAGGGGCTCTGCAACCTCTATCAGGGGCTCTGCAACCTTTTTGGTGGTGATGGCAACAAGGACTAGGTCAACAGAGAAGGTGTAGGTATGAGGGCTTAGGTACAAACATGTGGGCTCGCTTCCTTCTGTTCATGACTTAAATGGAGTTAATCAGTCTCTCTGCAGGCAGAACCCTCTTCGTGGTGGGGATCCAACGTTGTAGAGGTCGGGAAGGATCTGGTAACTGAGGGCTAAGGGCTACATTCTAGTTTACACTTCAAAGATGAATTCCCAAGGTCCTGACATCATCAGGTACATCTCACCATCAGAGGAAGAAGGTGAGTATTTAGGGGAAGCGATGGCTTGAGACTGGAGTAGAAACAGGCAAGCTGACCCAATTAAACTGTCTGTGGCAGCTTCAGGCTGCTACTGGGAGCAGAGCGTTTAGTTGTGGGGCCTTCCTTCTGGGAAGGCTCCTATTCCAGAACCTGTAGAGATCTGCTTCTGGCCTGGGCAGACCCTCAGATTTCAGGCTCAGTTTAAGAAAAGAAATCGTAAATCAGCATGGTTTCCCTTGCACATGGAGTATTAAACACGGATTTGGAGAAATAGAGTGGAGTTAATGTTTTTTGTAATTACTAAGTTGGAGTCATCAGAGAACAGGGAACCACAATTCAGAAAATACATTTTTAAGATTGGCCCATTGTTAGGCCTGCAGGGCATTTTCTTGATTAATGGTTGATGTCAGTGGTCCAACTCACTGTGGGCAGTACCAAAACAAAGATGGACAGCTATAAGAAGAGCTGGTAGTGTTTAAATGGCCACGGATAAAGGTGTGGGCATCTGGGTCTCAGACCAGGTGATGAACAGGGCAGATGGAGCAGCTGTGGCCAAAGTGCACTGTGGCCCTCACGGTTGAATTTTGGTGGCCTGTGCTTCCCCCACTATGGAAAAATCTTTACCCTGAGCTCATTTGAATAATCAAAGATAATCTCACTTAAAGACCTTTATCTTAATTGCATCTAAAAAGTACCATTTGCTGTATAGGTTAACACATATGGCGAAGACTCTAAAGCAGTGGTTCTCAGGCTTCCTAATTCTGCAACCCTTTAATACCCTTTAAACCTTCATGTTGTGATTACCCCCAACCATAAATTTTTTTTTCGTGGCTACTTCATAACTGCAATTCGGTTACTGTTATACATCGTAATCTAAATATTTGCTATACAGGAAATCTGCTATGTGACCCCTGCGAAAGGGTCTTTCGACCCCCCAAGAGGATCACGACCCACAGGTTGAGAACCACTGCTCTAAGGGTTTGGACACAATTGTCCTTGAGAAGCATCATTTTATTTACTATTTATTACACTTTCCCCACAAAGGTGTGCACCTAATTGAACACTATCCTTAGGTTTAGGTGACCTCTTTGAAATGGGCTGGATCTGAGAAGGTCCATGACAACCTTCAGACAGGTCATTGGAAGGCATTGTTCAAGTTTAGTGGGCTCCATGGATGCAAATAGGACTGTGATCAAAGGCAAGCGACCGAACGGTGTCACATGGTTGATTGCTGCATAATGAACATGCGACACACAGACTTTAGCTATAGACCTTTGCCCCGGCTTGGGGGAGATGCTGTGTATTTCTGGTCAATATGCTAACAAAGAGATTCAAGATTCAAGTGATGGCAGGATTTGGGGACTCTGTAATTCTTGAAATTATTGCCATCTATTTCTTGCCTGATGAGTTGGAAGTAGACAGTCCATCTTGTTCAGGAACCACGGTGACTTGGTAGCAATTACCCACTGTGTATTTATAATGATGAGTCAAATCAAGTTTCAAAATTTACCAACAAGAAGCAAAAGTCCCAGGGGACAAAATGGACCGCACGCCCACAGCTTCCATTAAAGTTAATGAGAAGTTAATCATGTCAATAAATGTGACATAGTGGAGTCTCCAGAAATGAGGGGAACCGGAAGGCTCAGAATGCCATAGGCTGAATACTAATTCAAATAACTCAACTTCCCATAGAGTGCGGAGGATAAAGGATGGCAAGAGATTGCATTAAGGCTTTGCAGAGCACTCTAATTCTAGCTGCGGCAACGTTGCCTCTTAGCTTGAAGTGTTTGTCCAAATGAAGCACTTCATTAAAAAAGAGTGGTCTGAGTTGCTTTAATAGCTTCGCTCTCCGACAGGAAGGCCTGGAAAAGGTGGCTTTGCCATGAAGTAATTCACATCCTGCCTCAGAAGCATCCAGCCTCGGTCCCGACATCCCTCCCCACTTCCTCTTTTCATACTTCTCACCCAGCTGTAGCTAATGCTTTTACTTGGGTACTATGTCCTATAAGGTGCGGTCTGAATCAGCTGTGCTTGTGTGCAAATGACCGAATTGGAGGGGTGATGGGCGTGTGTGAGTGGACAGTGGAAGGCCAGAGAGGGAGATGCTGCACCTCTTGGTCAAACTGTAAAGCCCTAGTATGCCAAATACGGACAGGTTTTGGTGCTTATCTGATGTAAATCTCTTCTTTCCTAGCTAAGAGCAGAGACTGGGCTCTCAACAAGTTGAGTGCTGTGACGGCTCTACTGACAAGGAAGCCTGTGACTCCCTTTCCCCCGTGGTTTCATGGTAAACACAGTGGCACTACCTGTTATTGCTCATATGTATTCCCATTCGAAATTGGACACCTCTCCTCCCATAAAAAGTGATTTACCCTCTATCCCTACTTTGTGCCATGGGTCTCTTTATATTTCTAGTCTACATTGCTGTTGCTAGCAGATGTCTTCTGAATCTCACTATCTCACTTTTGTAAGCAGGTTCTCACATCTACCCTCCGGTCTGCCTTCCTGGCCTCCCGAGCATCGCCTTCTTCTCTGTTGAGTTCTCATTCATGACCTCTGAACCTCCAGAGCCTTTCTTCCGCTCCTCTCCCGGAAATATATTATTTTCTAAATTGTACTACTTACCTGTTAAAGAGTCATAGCACACATGGTGACAAACAGGGCTCAGATCTCCTGTATCGCTATATTCCACCCCACCTTCACCATAGAACAGCCTGGCACATGAAGAAACTAATGACCATAATGACATCATATGCTAACACAACACTAGCAATGCCAGAGGCTGTTTTTAAACATTTTGCATTGATTTATTTCTTTAATTTTACAACAATGATATGAATTGGGTATGTTGCTCAAGGGCACCCAGCTAGCCAGTATTTGAACCAGAACTGGAACCAGGGAATGTGGCTCAAGACTTCAACTCTTTGCCACTTTACAGAAGAGCTTGCTTATGTGTGTTGGGATATGTAATACATGCGTTCATCTGCGCCTAGGTCTACATGTCTGTCTATCAGCCCGCCGCCTATCAATCAAACTATCCACCATCTGTCTGCACATAACTTGTGTTCTTCTCATCTCGAAGTATAGAGAGTCAGTGCTTGTTAGATGGACTTCATTTTTACTGAGTTAAAACAGTGAGCACCAAGGAATGTTGAAATGCCAAGGCAAGCTGAGAGCATTGCAGGGGCAAGCGAGGGGCAAGAGCGGGGCCTTCCTCTCTCAGTCATCTCACCTAAGACGTGTCCTAGATTTTATGGGAAATTAAAATGACGAAAACCACTTTATTTTTAATTGCCTCTAAATGTGTGTGGCTTTCCTCCATGCTCGAGACGCTCTAAGAGGCTCAGGCGTGGGAAGCGGTAACCAGGCTGTCTTCACGTGAATCAATATTAACTCCATCTGGTTGCCTTTATTTTTTACCAAGATAAGCACCAAGAGCTTTAATAATTAATCAAATTAGGACCTAAAAATCATTCCCCTTTTAGGAAGTTTGTTTTTGTTAGCTATCAATTAGCGCTGATGACTTCGGCTCCCCTCTCAGCGTGTTTCGGGAGATGGGAAACAGAGAGAGGCTCCAAAGTCTGTTAATGGAGCCTAATACACATCGCCTAATGAAGCGTAAAGGCCTTATTTGCTCTGAACACTGCAATCATTTAGGAGCTTTTAAAACCCAGTGTCAAGCTTTAACTCTCAGCCACCTCTTCCTCGGGACCTGAGTGATGCACTTAAGGTCTTATCTGTGCTCGGTGGAGCTTATTACATTTTCCATTTGCCAAATTCTTTCATTGCTGCAAAAGGCTTTTGCCCATCTGAGCTCCTGTGCAATGCTTTATGGCACCTTCCAGAACCACCACGTAATGAGAGCTGCACAATGGATGGGGGCGCTGTTATTCGGGTCTTTTATGAGATAACCTGTCTGCTAGGTTCATCTCAGTTGGCAGTTGAGCAAAGCAATTTTTTTAAGGGTGTTCACAGCAACCCTTCAGAAGGGCGTGGTCTATCATACCATATTGTGATCAAAGAAGCAGTCCATAGAGTCTCATTCTCTGTGAAAACAAAAGAAGAATCTCTTTTCCAAAGTATCATATCCTTAGATCCAAATTCTGAAGTCAAGGTATTTTGAAAATATCTATCTTGGATTAGTTCAGCAACATTTATAAACAAATATCTTTTAGCAGCTGTTTCTCTTTTCTCAGCATTCAAACAATTCAAAGAGAGCACAATAGCATACAGTATCAAGATTTTTTTTTGTGCATTTTCCATCTTTGTGCGGCTTTATTTTAACCTCTATTTCATTTATTTTTACTTTTATTTTATATTCTCTGTAGATCGTCCTGGAATAACTCTGTAGACCAGACTGTCCTTGAACTCTCTGAGATCGTCTGTCTCTGCCTCCCAGGCATCAGGATTAAAGGCGTGTGCTACCACACCTTGAAGTCACAGAGGTCAATCTCCCTCTGCCTCCAAGTGTTGGGATTAAAGGTGTGTACTACCACACCCAACTACTCTCTTTCTTCCTTATTTTTTTTAAGAACTTTAACATTTAGCCTGCATATATTTTTAAGTACACTGTAAATCATTTAAAGGTTTTCTTTGTCTTTGAATCTGTCTTTACTGTATCTCTCTCTTTTTCTGACCACACGAGCCTTTAAATTACTGAGCAACATGGCTAGGATTAAAGCCGTGGCTTTGACGGCTGGATCTAGCCCATTCCTTAGCTTTCCAGCCTCATGGCAGAGGTACTGGCTGTAGCCATGTTTATCACCACAACTCTGTGGCGTTTCGAGGTCCTTGCCAGTAAACAAGCTACAACACTCAAATGCTCTCTCTGTAGCTGACCTCCTGCCTCAGAGTCAGAGTTTGCCCTGGCAGGACGGACCAGAATACCAGCATTTTAAAACAGCACAACCTTTTATCTTGCTACGGCCAAAAACAAACAATCATGCAGTCAGCTTTTCATCAACACCGTTCAAGTGTTCATGGCAGGACCTCTTAATGAGCTGCGGGTTTTGCAGCTAAAGCTGAGTCAGGAAGCCTCTCTTAGATGAGAGCGCTTGCTTGCCTCTAGCAAGCAGAGCAGACCCAAGAAATTGCTGCTACCAAGAAAACATGCTTTACTCTATTCTTTCCCAAGCTTTCTCAGGCTTTCTGTAGATTCAGTGCCCCATGTCTGGGCGCCATTCTGTAGTGGGAGCTGCAGGCCTCTTCCCACAGCCCGGCTCATGGCTGCCTGGCTAGCTTATGCCCCAAAATAGCAACACACAAACTATATTTGTTGGGCCCAGAGGTGTCTAAGGGCCCCCCACTCAGGCTTGGAGTTCAGACCTTTCTCCTTTTGCGTCGGCAGGTCATGTCTCTGCACACACTGTTTTTGGAGTTTAGACTTCTGTTTTAAATTCAGCATCCACTCTTTACCCCTGTGTGACCTCAGGCAGGTGACTGAACCAAGACTTTCTTTTATAAAGGAGACTGGGGCGGATATTCTAAACATTAGTCTGGTTCCTCTAAATCCCTTCTCAAAGCACCAATCTGCCCAGTTCCCTGCAATAGTTTCTTAGTGAGAGTCCTGGTAAGTCGGTGTAGGCAGAGTTTCTAGACTGGGTATCTGACCTAATTCCTGTCGGTGCCTGTTCACCTTGGCCTGTCTCCAGCAAGGATCCTGGTGGGTTAGTCCGGCCCGCTTCCCAGCTCTTGTGTCTCTGCTTAGCAATTTTCCACCCACTAATATACCTTCCTTCCCAATTTGCTCAGCGCCTGCAAATTCCCAGTTGTTCTGATTGGATTTGGAATTGCGTGCTGTTCTGAACCAGATTCCTTCTTGCCCAGTTGCAAAAGTGTTGAACGAATCCCCTCCTTCCTGCTTTAGATTCTGTGTGGTTTTCCTGAGCATCTGAGGATAACAGCAGAACCTCCCTCAAGGGGTGGCCACTTGGGTGAGCAGTGGATCCTTCTGAAAAAATGCCCACTGAGCCCTAGGAGAGCAACAGAGGTTAGCAACGGTTATTGCCTCAATTTTATACCGTGTTGGTGGGCCTCTGGAAAGTCTCAAACAAGCAAACAAAAAATCAGCCATGCCCTGCATGCAGCGAAGAAGCACGAGACTGGGAATTGGAGCATCCGCACCCAGCTTTCTTCAGCACCGTCTTCGGCTGGCACCTGTGAGCAAATCATTTCTCCCTTCTGCACTTTAGCCCATCTGTCAATTGGGGTTTGAATTCTTCCTGCCTGCCTGTCCTTTGCACCCGCTGTGGAGACTAACGGCTGCAGCAATGCAAGAGGAGCCTGAGAGGGGCTGGAACATTGCTGTAAGAGGACCTGAGGGCTTATTGTTGTCGCACATACTCTACAAGGTGGGAAAAAAGCAATATTCACCGTGTCCTCCATGGGCCTGCCACTTACGAGAGTATTTAGACAGACATACTGATGACAGACACCATGCTTAAAGGGGCTGTTATGGTCAGAATGTGTCTCCCTAAAGGTTTATGTGTTGAAAACGTATTCTCCCAACTCATAAGTTAATGGTATTGGGAGGGGAGGTCATTGGAAGATAATTAGTATTAGAAGACAGTAGGGCTCCCATGACAGCGTTAGTTAGTGGCTCTAGAAGAAGACAAAGACAGGCCTAAAGCGCCATGCTTTCTGTGTCTTACTACATAACATCTGTCGTATTAAGATGTAGTGGGCAGGCCTTTAAGAAGTGCTGAGCCAAAGCTGGGCTCGGCTTGTAAACTTCCTAACCTTCAGAGCTGTGAGCCAAATATACTTCTCTTTAAATTCCTAGTCTCAGGCATTTTGTCATAGCTTCAGAAAGTGGGCTAAGACAGGGCACAAGGAACCAAGGAAACAGGGCCTAGGTCCTTATCAGTGAGATACAGAGAGACGATTCCTAAGAGAAGTCACATGGGGCCCATCTGTGGGAATAAGATAAGGAGAGAACATTCTAGAGGAATAGGACAGCACAAACCAAGTCACAGAACTGGTGATTAATGCCATATCCACCTCTTGAGAGATGGATGTGTGCTTCTTACCCATGGACTCTCTTGGAAGGTTTTAAATGCCTGGTACCAAGTATTTGAATTCATTTTGGATCTGGACTTTACTGCTGAATAGCTATGAGACTTTTTTTTTTTTTTAAGAAAAGTTGTTTGCCTCCCAGCCCCCTCCCTTCTTTTTAGATATTTAAAATAAGAATCCCAGAGATTGGGTGGTTGAGGCAGGAGAATGGAGAATTCAAAGCCTGCACAGGGAGATACAAAACAAAATGAGACAACAAAATAAAATGGAAATTCTAATTATACCTTACTAATGTCTGAAAGGACCTATATATTAATAACTGAAATTCTTAAAATAGTACTTGGCCCATGGTTCTTGCTGAACAGATACTAGAGATAGAATTGGTCATCATCCAGACATCTAAAAAAATAGTGGTTTGGGGGTTTTTGAAAAGCACACCATTTACACTCTATCTTTCAGGGAGGGGCCATAGACGGTCTCTACTCAGAGCCATGGGCTCTGCTGGAAAGCTGCCTGGAAGGTGAATAGCTGCAGGCCAGTGAGCCCTGCTCCAAGGTGAGGTCATCTTCCCAGAAGTCTTTGCAGCCACAAGGTGCTTCCACATTGTAAGATAAAGAAGGAGGGCACCACTTCCATAGCAGAGCAAGGGGATGAGACCCGAAACTCCAAATAATCTGTCTGCTGTGTTTTGAATGTTTGCACATCTCAAGTTCATACTGGATGGCAATTCTCAATACAGCAGTATTAGGCACTGGCCTTTTAGGATGGGGACAGTGACTTTATTAAAAGACTAGAGGGAGTCAGTAAAGCCTTTTGTCCTTCTGCCTACAACCATGCAAGGAAACAAAAAGAAGATGAGAGTATGAGGGTTTGGAGAGATGGCTCAGCACTTACACCCACTGGCTGCTCTTCCAGATGGCCCACGTTCAGTTCTCAGCACCCATACCGGAGGCTCACAACTGCCTGTGGCTCCAGTTCCAGAGTGTTGGAATCCTCTTCTGGCTTTGTTGGCCTACTACCACAAATCTGTACATACACATGTACATAAAAAATAAAACAAAACTTTCCTTCAAAAAAAGGTGCCACTTTGAAAGCAGAGAATGGACCTTACCAGATACCAAACCTGGGTGGTCATGAACTTTCCAGCCTCCAGAATATTGGGAAGTAAAGTTTTGCTGTTTATATCAAGCCATGCCTCAAGGTTTTTGTTGTAGAGGCATAAATACACGAAGGCATTGCTTGAATTAATACATTTCAGTAATGGCAGAGTCATTAGTAGAATCTAGGGATTTTTTCCTGACCCAGTACTCCATGTTATACACGATTTGGGAAGGTCTGATGTTATAGACCATCTTATACCCCTTGTTAAAATGAGCTACTTTGGGGATCAGATGTTTCTAAAAACAGAAATGTCAGTGTGCAGGGCATGAAGCTAAGGGGGACAATGGGAGCACTTATCTTAGCTATGCAGCCCCTGGGGTCCTGAGTACAACAGTCTGTGGAGTGGCTCCAGGGCAGGTGATAGGGAGAGAAAGTCACCCAAGGCTCATGCCCTTAGGTTCCTCTGTGTCTGTCAGGCCTCTGGTGGTGAGTAATCTCTTCCACCTTCATGTTTTCCCTGAACAATGCTATTCTATGCCATCCTTGACCTCTGCAAACTGGCTAACCGTATCCTGCTGGGTTTACAAGGTCTGACTTAGCAGGGGTCTCCTCGAGGCTGAGCAGGTGTCTAAAGTCAGCTGTCTTCTGATATTTTCCCATATTCTAGCCCTAAGACTGTTAGTTGAAGCACAATTAATAAAAACTCAGAGACAGATATTGGGGTTCAACCTGAACACCAGAAAAGCAAAACAACCAGTCACTTGACTCTTACCTCAACCTCAATCTGAAAATGGTGAACTTGCCTCCAGGAAACCTCAGAATGAGACTGAGACTGAGAGCTGTCTCCTCCTGTTCTATAATCCTCTGTAGTTCTGGGATTAAGGGCTTGCACCACTATTGCATGGTTTCTATGGCAAGCTAATGTGGCTACTGGGATTAATGGTGTGGATCATTGTTGCCTGCCTGGTCCATAGGGCTGGCCAGGGTAGTGGTTTTACTTTTCTGATCCTCACGCAAGCTTTATTTATTAAAATACAAATGAAATGCCATTACAATTAGCACTCAGGCATTATGCTGGCCTGCCCCCTGTCACCTGGCAGGATGAGCTTATCAGTACTCAGGCAAATGCTTAGTCAGCTCAGGGTCCTATGGCTGTATGTCACTACATAATCTACGTAGATGCACTGTGTGGCTGCATACTGCTCTGTAAGCATGTACAAAAGGCCCCTTTAAGAGACAAGCTCTGCACATTCTCTCTCTCCTCAGGCTCCTTGGAAGAGGCAGGCAGGTAGGCCTTTGAGCCTCTCTCTCTCCTCTCTGCCTCTTTCTCTCTGCCCCCTCTCTGCCTCTATTTCTCTGCTCTCCCACCTCTCTTCTTCCAACGCTTCTGTTCCCAGAGGCCAGTCTTTCCCTTTCCCTCTCCCCTTTTCCGTTTCTTCTCTCTCAATAAAAACTCCTCCATGAGAGCACTGTCTGCATGGTGTGTCTGTCTCTTACCCACCCATAGGTCCCCTTGACTACCGTCCGCTATGGTTCCTCTCACTCTGAATCATAACAAAGAGGCTGGAGGGGGGCGGTACAAAGCATAACTTTGTTCTGAGGCCCTGATAAGGGGCCTTGTGTACCTGGTCCAGGAGTGCAGACAGTGATGACGACATTGTTGTGTTGACTCTGAACTCCTGGAAGTGGGTTAGACCAAAGAAAGCCCGCGGGGTGATGTTTCCTTCTCACAGATACATCCTCAAGGTTGTAACATGAAGGTGAGGAAGTGTGGAGACACCTTCCTGACAAGACCCTGGGGACCTCTGCAGATTGTGTTCGCAAACCCACAGGGCTCTGTTTAGCTGGGGAATAGTGTTATGACAACCACCCAGAGAATGCTTCATTTTACTTCAAACTATATAACTCAAGCTATTTCCTTCAGCTGACGTGGACAGCCACGTGTTAGGTCTATCAGCTGTCAGTGTGAGAGTGCATTTGAGATTTGTCTCCTCAGACCTTTCCTCAAGCACACACAACTTGTTTTCTGGTGGAGGCCAAGTGTCAAGCGCACTGACTGACTGGCCTCAGTCCCCTTCCTACATCATTTCCTATTGATTTTTCTCGGTGCGCCTTGCACACACCATCTCGTTTCCTCAGCCTACTGGATTCTATCTACCTCTTTACCACTCAGTCTGTCTCTGGTTGTAAAACCCTTTGTGGGCACTGGCTGCATTTGACACCCTCCTCTCCAAAGGCTACTATCATGCATCACTCCTCCAGCGGAAACTGATGCCCACCGTCATCTCACGAAACTGTACCGCACACCCAGATGACTTGCTTGCTTTTATTCAGTCAGTGAGATGGAGCTGACTTTTACTACACACATGAGGAGTTAATAACAAACATTCTAAGCTTAGCTCCATGGTGCTAGCATTATTAATAAGACTTCAGTCCTCATTTGGCTGCACAGTAAATATTTGAGTGATTAGAATTTAGTAAATGGAAAAGGAATCAGATGTTCCCTGAGTAGCTGAGGGACAGCATCTCCCCTCCCTGGTGTTTAGTTGGTGGTTGAGAGAATGGAGTTGATGCCCAGCGTCTTGCTCTGAGGCTCTGGCTGCCCCACTGACTAGCTGTGTGATCTTGAACGTAGTGTTAAATAATCCTAGCGATCGAATCACCTCATTTGTAAACTGCAGATTAAAATTGTACCCGTGAAAGAAGTTAAATCAGCTCATGTAATGACGTATGTACACATTATATGGGTTAGGATGCGTTGTGTGTGACTAGGTTTTGGCATTGGCTGTTATTTCTGCTGTGTTAGTCTCAAAGTCCTTTGCAATGTGTTTGCTGTGTCCTGCTGTGTCTGCAAGGGCTGTCCCCCCATCCTAGGCTCCAGAAGTGTGCTCTTCTCAGCATTCTGGACACCTGCCTGCGGGGAGCTGCCCGGTGCTGGCTGTGGAGGACGCTGCATGCAGAGAGCTCACAGTGTAATGGGGGAGGGAGGCACCTAACTGCAGACTGTTCTTCATAGCAGAATAAAGCCAGACAGGAGAAAATGCGCTACCATTTTAGGAAGGCTGTGGGGGAGGAGGAGGGAGCACCTGAGCTAGGGCTGGAGCCTGAGAATGAAGAGAAGACAGACACTAAGTGAAGGACACTTCCAACTAGAAGACTTAGTATAGGCTCTTCAGGCTGGCCTGGGAGATGGATGGATTGATCAATCACTTGAGTGACTGACTGACTGATTGATTTTTTACATCCACACCACAGTTTCCCCTCACTCCTCTCAGTCTCTCCTCCTCACTCATCTCCCCCCACCCACTCCTCCTTTTCTTTTCAGAAAAGGCCAGGCCTTCCATGGATATCAACCAGCTGTGGCGTATCAAGCTGCAGTAAGACTAGGGTCTGAGTGGGAGGTTAAAGAAAGGTAGATTTATAAACCTGCACAGACAAAACTGCTGCCCAGTGGGGCATGGGTTGGCCCAGGTTTTAACTTTCTGTGCTAGTCTTCCTTTTAATGAAAGGCAACATGAAGGGGAGGAGAAAGAGCATGTGTCTCGGTCTATGGCACCAGCAAAGGCTGAGCCCTGCGAAAAGAGGTGGGAAGAGCCAGAGCCAGGGGGCTGGACAGGGACCCTTAGAAGGCCAGGCTGAGGGCATGGGGAGCCACTGGCTGTATGAGGCCAGATGTCCCCTGACTCTGCTTTCCGGTGTTTAGTGTGCACGTAGACAACAGGACAGTTGGATCAGTAGCCTGGAAGTTTACTAACATGTATTCCAAAACATGAGAGGCTGTGACAAGAAAACGGATGGTTTCACTGTAGGGCATTCACCCTGGTGTCCATGCTGACCCCAGCTGCTCTACGCAGGAAAGGAAGCCTTCCTCAGCCACTCACAGCTTGGCTTTACAGCACAGAGAGCCAGTTCCCTCGCCTGGATGAGACACTGTGACTGGGGCTCCCACGGGACTACATTTGGTTAAACCTTTCCCCTCCTTTTCTTCTGCTCCCCTTTCCCCCTTGGTCCCGAGCAAAATACAACTAACGAATCACTGAGACAAGAACCTTAATCTCTGATTCAACTTTTAGACAGCTTGAGCTAAGGAAGACATGTGCTGACCTGTCTGAGGAGAAACTAAAACTAGCAGCGGTGTGCAGGGTAAATCAGACAGGTTAATGGCCTGGCTTCCTTCAGGCTATAGGAGGGATTCTAGGACATGGTGACACATCCATCAGCAATTGTGGTCCCAAAGCACACTTTCCTTTGCTTTCCTACCAGGCTTGCCCAAGGGCTAGCTTAGTCATAGAAAGCAGTGCAAAGAAATCAATTTCATTTCATGACAGGCAGACCCTTTTGGGATGCTCACAAGTCGAATTGCCCTGGCTGTCTTTGAACAATACTTAAAGGCTTTTGGACATTTTCTCAATGTAAGTAAGAGTATGTCTACCTGTTTGCCTGTAGGTGGACATGCAAAGCCACCCTGTACTCACTGAGGAACTTGAATCTAATTATACATATACACGCAGAGACGCCCACGCCCACAAACAGCCAGGCTCCATCAGCCTAACATCTGAGGCAACGCTGATAAATATTTGTACTTAATGGCACTTAAGGGGAGCATTTTGATTTCTAAACATTAGCTGGTGAGTAATGATTTTACCAAGAGCACGACGTGGAGTTTGCTATTTGACTATTCCTAGGCTCCTGACGACATACAATTATTCCACACTGCAGAAAGAAGTTGACAGAAATTCTTTAAAGAGCTTCTCGGGGGAAAATTCCATCAGGGAAAAAAAAAATAGGGTCAAAGAAAAATGAATTCCAAGGCAGTAAACTTGGTATTTTCATCACCATCCCTTCTACTGTGACCCTGGAACCTGCTGTAGGGCTCTCTCCTTGCACTGGGTCTCAGCAGCCCTGGTGACTTAGTCCTTGTTCCCTAAGGCCATTGCAACCTAACAGACCTACGAATAAGTCTCTGGTGTTTGCGAAAACTTGAACAAGTCTTGCTGTCAGCAAGTGCAGATGTGCCAACTGGGAGCGCTTGAGACCCTGCAGAGGAGGTGCGAGCATGGTTTGCTGAGCTCTTGGGAAACAGTTGCCATGCCGGCATTTCAGTTTTTACAGAGATCAAGTGAGATGCCCCCGTGAAGGCAGAGTTGTAGCAAGGAGCACCTGAGAGGGCATATGTCAGCCAGCAGAGCCTTGCCTGCAGAGGACACGCTGACCAACACATGCTCTTCTCAATGGGTCAGGTCAGTCCCACATCTGTGTATGTTGGAGTGACAGAGGCACTGCACTAGGGGAGAAGCCATGAGGTGGCTGGGGGGTGGGAGATAGCATCTTTCTCTCGCTTCGATTACTGGGCTATGGGGATGGGTCGGACATTGTCCTCTGTCGCCCTTCCCTTGTATTCAGTCTTCATTGTCTTGGCTTTCTGAGCCCCTACTTGTCTTTAAACACTGGCTGGTGGTGCAGGGTGATTTTAGTTTTGTATACCGTCACTCTCTAATAACGATTCAAACTTCCTGAGACTAGGGACTCATCACATTCATCTTTATAGCTACTTTATCTCCCTCTAGTTCATAAAACGCATGTCTGAACACCTTGAATACTAGCTACATACTGATGAATGAAAGAGTTTGGGTTGATTTGTGAATTGGATTCTTGATTTAGAATAAAACATGCTTGTTTTTAATCTTCAGTTGAAAATGATGTCTTCCACCGAGTATGTGCTAGGCTCAGCTCTCAAGTCCAGGAAAATGGTAGAGAATCTGATAGACAAGGTCCCTGTTCTCACGAACCTCACACAGTTGCACAATGAGGCAATGAACAAGCATACTTGAGAACAAAGAGGTCGTGGTAGATGTTATGACAAAATTAGCTTGAGGTGGCTTTGCTAGAATAGAAGCAGGAAGCTGCAGGTGGCCAGGGACAGCTCAGTTAGAATCGTGAGTGACCAGAAGCAGCCAGCAAAACAGAGAAAGGCAAAGTACAGTCAGCATGATGGGACAGATAGAAAACTGAGTTGACAAGAAACTCAGACCAGAGCTCAGGTAGGGTCTTGCAGCCTAGGCCAGAGGTCTGGAGAGAATGTGAATGCCAGGGAAACCCTGTGGGGACAGTGACTTGCGCCAAAGGACACTGCCTCCACTGCCCTTCTCCCTTAGTAGGAGCACTGATACTGGCCACAGCCTGTAGGCAGCACTGGGCTGAGAGCCTCCAGTTGTACTCTGAGGAGCAGGAGCCCCAGGTTTGTTCTTACTTTTTCTCCCTTAGCTATGGAAGCTTTGAGCCACATCATTCCCGGCTGGATTGTTTTACTTTCTTACATTATGTATTTCAGAAATTGCAAAATCTCAGAAAGGGCAATTAAATACTAAATTGGTAATTCCCTCTCTCTCTTTCTCCCTCCCTCCTTTACTCTCTTCCTCCCTCCTTCCCTTCCTTTCTCCTTCCCTTCCTGTCTCTCTTACTCCCTCCTTCCCTCCCTCCCTCCTCCACTCCCTCCTTCCTCTTCTCTCTTTCTCTCTATTTTTAAATCAAATGGAAAATAAGACAAAGTCACAGCAGGACCTTTTCTGGTGGGATGGTGAGGAACTGTCGGCTGTCACAGAAGGTATTGAAGACACTGGCCAGTCACTAGATGGTCTGAATAGGAAGATACTGCTGTCTGCTTGAGGGTCACAGTTTCACAAGCTCTTGGCCAGAGGCCCTAGGCAACTGGTCTTCCCTGGGCTCCAGTGTCTTTATCTGAAACAATCTAGAGGGTGAAGCATCTCTGAGCTTGTTTCTAAACCTCCCCCCACTTTCAGTTTTCTTCTTTGAGGCACAGTCTTACAATGCAGACCAGGCTGGCCAGGTTGCACAGCCTCCTGTAGGTGGGGCTGATATTACAGGGGTGCGCTACCATTCTTGACTCAGTTTCGGACATTCCTTATTCCAGGTGGGGCACAGACAGGGTGGGTGGAATTGTCAGGTCGGAGAGGGTGCTTGAAAAGGTTCGAGTCTCCTTGCTGCTGTGTCTGAAGGCACACCTCAGGGAGCCTGTCTTCTGGGTCTGAGAGTCTGCACTCGGCTGATCTTCCCGGGTCTGCATTTTTGTCATTGCCTAAAGTATTCTTTGCCTCGGTATTCCTGTCTAGAAGAGGGGATGACTACTTTACATGATGGGGTTTGTCTAAGTACATATATTTACATTGAGGCTCCCTTCACAAAACACCACAGACTAAGAGGCTTACAAGCAACTGAAACTCAGTTCTGAAAGTTCTGGAGGCCAGGAAGGCAGCAGTAAAGGTGCTGCAAGAGTCGCATTTCACGCTTCCTACTGTGTAGTTGGCCATTGTTTTGATATAGCCTCATATGGCAGAAATAAGCGAAGAAATTCTCTGGGGTTCTTCTCATAAGTATGCCAATGCTATGCATAACCCTCATGATAACCTAGTATGCTATGCATAACCTAGTCAATCACAAAGGACCTTTAAGCACCAACCCCTAAGGACAGGTTTCAATGGAAGTTTTGCAGGGACACATTCAGTGTATGACAGAGCTATCCACGCAAGAAGTGGCATTGATTTCTCTAAATAAAGATGAGGGCAGAAGTAGACAAAGCTCATAGCAACTATTGGGGGCTGCAAGTGCCTGCCCAACTTTTTCTGCTTCATAACTAGAACCTGGAGGTCTAGAACCATTCCTTCTGCTTCTAAAACCTGGAGGTCTAGAACCAATTTTCCTGCTTCTAGAACCCAGACATCTAGAACCACCCCCCACTTCTAGAACATGGAGTTCTAGGGAATTTCCTCCCTGCATCTAGAACATGGAGGTCTAGACGCATTCTTTCCCACTTCTAGAACACAAAGGTCTAGAACCATTCCACCATGCTTCTAGAACATGGAGGTCTAGAAGCATTTCTTCCTGCTTCTAGAACATGAAGGTCTACAAGCTTTCCTTCCCGCTTCTTCATGCTCAGAGAATGACTGGCTCAGGCTTCCATGTAAGAATACATTTGATGGACGGAAATAGAAAACACTATCCTGAGTGAGTTAAGCCAGACCCAAAAAGAGGAACATGGGATGTACTCACTCATATTTGGTTTCTAGCCATAAATAAAGGACATTGAGACTATAATTCGTGATTCTAGAGAAGCTAAATAAGAAGGTGAACCCAAAGAAAAACATATAAGCATCCTCCTGAATATTAACCTTCATCAGGCGATGAAAGAAGACAGAGACAGAGACCAACATTGGAGAACAGGACTGAAATCTCAAGGTCCAAATCAGGAGCAGAAGGAGAGAGAGCACGAGCAAGGAACTCAGGACCGCGAGGGGTGCACCCACACACTGAGACAATGGGGATGTTCTATCAGGAACTCACCAAGGCCAGCTGGCCGGCGTCTGAAAAAGCATGGGACAAAACCGGTCTCGCTGAACATAACGGATAATGAGGACTACTGAGAACTGAACAATGGCAATGGGTTCTTGATCCTATTGCACGTAATGGCTTTGTGGGAGCCCAGGTAGTTTGGATGCTCACCTTAATAGACCTGGATGGAGGTGGGTGGTCCTTGGACCTCCCACAGGGCAGAGAAACCTGCTTGCTCTTTGGGCTGAGGAGGGAGGAAGACTTGATTGGGGGAGGGGGAGGGAATGGGAGGTGGTGGCGGGGAAGAGGCAGAAATCTTTAATAATTAAATAAATTAATTAATAAAAAAAAAGAAAAAAAGAATACATTTGAGATGAGTCAGAGGCCCCACCCTCATCAAAAATTTGGCTCTGTGACAGCACAGTAAACACAGCTTCTGTTTACTGAGCGTTCTGTGTGTATTGCACTGTAAACAAGGTCACATGTATGTTTGCCTGTGTACATGACTTTATGAAGTCGGCAGGGACACTGAGGTTCAAAGCAGTCTATTGCTGCTGAAACCTCACTTGGCTGACTCTGAAGTGTAAGCTCTGAGGCTTACAAGTAAAGTAACTGTGACATTGCAAACTCACCCCCAGCACAGACAGTTTGAGAACAGCTCTCTCTGCATCTCTTTCTCTGTCTCTCCACCTCTCTGTCTCCCTCTTGCGCGATGTCAGTAGTAAAAATCATTTCATGTAAATTAAAAAACTTGAATTTCAGTGTTGGCTTTTCCATCCTTTAACTTTTTTTTTAACTGGATGTAAGTGTGAACGTAGGCAAGCCATTGGACAAGCCTCTTAGTTCTGTCTTCTAAGAGTCAGGGAATCAAGTGCTCTGCAGTTCCTCCTAGGGATTCAGGGAAGCTTCAGTCCTACCCCTAATGCCTTTGAAGGGACCACACAGAACACACTGCTGCTGCTATATGATGCTCTCAAACTCTTACATCCAACACTCTCGGGCTTTGGATTGCTTTCCCCCTCCAGTCCTTTTCATCTCGGAAACGGACAGCTGCCGGCTACAAATCACCAAACCCTTGGGACTGTGGTTTGCGTTTGTAAAATGAAAAATGTTGGATCTGACTCTGAAAGCAGCTGAGAAGCTTGTTGGGGACGGGGTGTGTTGAAAGTGCCAAATGCAAGGAGATGATTTAGCGAGGAGACTGACCCACCTCTGCCAGCAGTAGAGCGAGAAACCAGTTGAGGAGTGGGAAGCTGCCATGGCTATGAGCTGCTCTGCAGCCAGCAGGGAGAAGGGGATTCCCTTCAGAAGAGAGAATGAAGTGGAAAGTCTTAGTTCCCAGGCTTTTCTTCCTGGAACCGCATAATTAGAGTGTTGACCTTAGTCCCGCGAACTGTTCAGGTTTGTTGACTTGGCAATTATTCCTTCTTCCCCTTTCTTTGTTTGCCCTGTCTTAATGGACTGATTAAACCTGTGGGCTGTCAACAAATACAGTGGGTACCTGGGAACGTGCCTCCCCCGGGAGGGGGCTGAGGCAGGGTGCCAAGAGAGGCCTAATGTAGGGGTGTGGGTACAGACTCTAAGAGCTCACCTCATTTTACGGTCCTTCTTGAATGGGAAGGAGCACTTCTGGCCATTTCTGAGACCAGTCCCTGGAGGGCAGCAGCATGGAGCAATCTAGGATTGCTTCTGTCAGTCACTTGGCCAGGCCTTCTGGTCTCCTTAAGCCTCGATCTACATAATAGGATGAGGGCTGTAGCAAATTAAAGCAAAATTACTGCGATTTAATCCTTTAGTCCCTCAGTAGATGTTAACTGAGCAACCACTATATCCTAGACACTGTGGTAGGTCTCGGGAACACAGTAATGAAAACAGAAAAGATTCAGGTTCCCAGGTAGATCACTGTCTTATGGGTATGGTGCACAATAATAGAAGGGAGTCTATTTCTAAAGGAGGGAATCTGCATTGTGGAGAAGCAGGGTAAGTGCTGTTGACACTCTTCCCTATGGCCGCTAGGAAAGCTGACATTTGAACAAGGGCCTGGAGAAGATGAGACAAGTCTCGGAGCTCCTTGACAGAAGGGTGGTCTCAACGCAGGCCACAAGAGCAGCATCGGATGCGGTGCGAAGACCGTTGGTCAGGGGAAACCCTTGTCAACCTACATGATTTCATCATAACCTTGACCCCAGCACCTCTGCCCTTCACAAAAGGCACAAGTTGTCTGTCAATGCTTTCATTTCTATAGCATCTATCTCATATTAACCACTTCTGAGGTCATGTCTGGAAGGACCGGAAGTGATTCTATTAAAAACTAAAGTGGACCAGATTGACGTTGCATTCTCGGAGCCCCAGATTTAAAAAGGAGACAGAAATGAAGCAAGTTGCCAAGTGTTTTCTTCAGCATGTCCTGCCTGCTGCACCATGATGGCATGTTGCTCTTCTTCACTTTGCCCTTGGTTATCCTCGAATGGGGGCACCTCCTCCCTCCTGTAAAATGTGCGCCTTCACTGACATTCGGAAGTGGCTCTGAGTGCCTCGCACAAGCAGCTCTCTAGATGTACAAGAAGCTTCAATTATTCTGCCTAGGAAAATAACTTTTCAGAGATGCCTTTCAGCATCAGGAGGCCTTGGCAGAGACAGGTGGGGGAGTTAATGAGCAGAATTGATAATGGCAGGTAGGAAAATTGATTGTCAGTCAAGAAAAGGCAGGCGCGTCAGCAGGGAAGTGGGCGGTAGAGCTGTTCCAGATGGACTCCGGCAGGGGAAAGCCTTCCCTACCAATGTATACTGATACCTATCCGAGGCCCAGGGACCCAGCCCAGAGGCAGACCATCTTAATCATTGTTCTATTGCTGCGAAGACACACCATGGACAAGTCATCTCTTATAAAAGAAAGCATTTAATTGGGAGCTTGCTTATCATGGTGGCATGCCTGACTCTGGAGAAGAAGCTGAAAGTTACATCCTGATCTGTTGAGAGAGAGAGAGAGAGAGAGAGAGAGAGAGAGAGAGAGAGAGAGAGACTGGGTGGGCCTGGCCCAGAAACCTCAAACCCCACCCCAAGTGACATATTTCCTCTTAACTAAGTCATACTTTCTGATCCTTCTAATCCTTTTAAAGAGTTCCACTCCCTGGTGACCGAGCATTCAAGTATATAAGCCTATAAGGCCATTTTTATTTAATACACCACATATCATAATGTAGGATTTAGAAGCCTGGAGGTGGCGGTGGGCCATGATTTCATTATATCTAGGCCACTGTGGTAGTTTGAATGTAATTGGCCTCTATAATCTCATAGGGAGTGGCATTATTAGGAGGTGTGGCTGTGTTGGAGTGGGTATGGTCTTGTTGGAGGAAGTATGTCACCATGGGGGTAGGCTTTAAGGTTTCCTATGCTCAGGATACCACCCCAGTACCTCAGTCGATTCTCTAGCCAGAACCTTGTCTGTCTGCATGCTTCCACGCTCCCCGCCATGATGATAATGGACTGAACCTCTTGAAGTATAAGTGAGCCGCCCCAATTAAATGTCTTCTTTATAAGAGTTGCCATGGTCATGGTGTCTCTTCACAGCAATAGAAAAAAAAAACCCTCTAATTAAGATAGCTACTTTTTAGTTTTCAACTTCAAAAAGATGGTCGTGTTAGCTAGACTTCACTGAGCCTGCATCTGCTTAGCTCAGGGTAAGGTGACTACTTCTAGAAATGTCTATCTTCAATACAGCTGGGAACAAAGGTAACTAGTTTCAGAGTCTCGGTATTGGTGCATTCAAAAAAATGTATTGCTCAAGAGTCACAGGGAAGGATGGGCAATGCCGTGGGAGAGGTGTCTTTGTTCACTTTGATTCCTAAAATGACTGGATGGATTAGAATCCCGGCCTATATTCTAAGTTAGGAATTTCTGTCATTTTATGTTCCCTGAGAAGCTTATCACTCTACATCAACCAGTTGGTATTTGTTGAGTGGTCAGTTCATCAGTGTTCTGCTTACTATAGCCACAAGAGAGCTTCTTGCTCTAGCTAATGCTCAATGACAGTTACACTTGGACCTAGGATGGCTGAACTCTAAAATCTCTAGAGAAATTAGGCAGCCACATTTGATGGATTCAGATGAAAGCACACTGTATGAAGCAAGAGATGGAGGATTTGGGTTCAAACCCTGACTTCCTGGCTAGGGACGTGGACAAGACATGTACTGTGAATGCTTAATGGATATGGGTGGGTATCAGAGCCAAGCCCCTTAACTTATAGTCCTTGAGTCAGTGGATCATTTCTCTGGAGGGCAAATTCAGAGGTTGGAAAGAAAGGTCATTCACAAACCTATCAAAATTCACCCATTCTTCTTAAATATATTCATCCAATGTTGTTTTTTGGACCTCAGTCTTCTTGCTAGAACAGTAAAGATCACAACCTATCTTACTCTGTCTCGCCAAAAAGATAGACACATTCATAATATGGATATTGTAGAACTGAATATTGTAGAAGACATATTGTTTAAAATGTACCAGCATGCTAAAAAGGACCCAGGATGTCTCTGCTGGTTCCCAGGACACTGAAAGTCCCTGGTTCCCAGGACACTGAAAGTCCCTTTGAGCTTTGACTTCTTGTCCTATAAAATGGAAACACGTGCACCTCCCCTTCTTTCCTGGTGGGATTTTTGTCAGGTTCAACAGAAGAGACAAGGAGAAGTGAAAACATGACGTAGCTGAAGCAGCTAACATCCAGAGCCAGCGAGCCTGGCTTGCAGCCTTCACCATGCAATCACTGGGTCCTTATGCAAGCATTCTTCCGAGATTCAGAATTTCCCTGAGCCTTGGTTTCTGAGTTTCTAAATGGGCATGCTTGCTCTTTTCTTTCACAAGGCTTTGAAAGTCAGTTGAGAATACCGATCTGCCTATAATTTCAACGCCATTACTGAATATATCTCCCAGAGCATGCCCAGGGCCTCTCCCATCCTCCATTGTCTCCCTACTGCCCTTCAGTGTTGCCTACTTTGCCATGTTCCTACAATGTGTCAGGCCTTCCTTACTTTGCAGCTTCTAGATGACAGCTCCATGTGCTCATGAGTAGTGTCTGACTATGAAGGCAAGCATCTTAGGAACGCCCTGGGGATGCTCAGGGCTGAATACTTGCCTCTCTTTCCTGGGAACAAGAGACCGTGCTTCTCTCTGGTCACATCCATGGTGAACTGAGAAGGCGGAGGCAAGTCATTTCTCCTGGGCCTTGGGTGATGTTTCACTTAAGCTATGCAGGTCTCTTATATAGCTCTAGGCCACGTTTCAGGCTCAAGCTCTCTTGTATTTCTGGGTTGGAAACATCAGAGGCAGAAGCAATCTAGTCTCCTACTTGGGTTGTACAGACAAAGAATCAGAGCCTTGCAAAAATCCAGGCCCTAGCAATGGTAAATGCAAGGACCAGACAGGGACCCGCGGATTCTACATCCAAGTCAGAGCTCTTCCGTTCACCTTGTGTTGCTGCACGTCAACAAACATCGAGGGGGTCACATTATGTAAGGCGTCATTAGATTCACATGAAGAGCCATTGGTGGGCTGGTAAGAAGGGAGTGGAGGGCTTTAGGAAAGTCCGGGGAAGACTGGAGTCTGAGGCAGTAAGCTCTGTGTGGCATTCTCCGTTGGGCTTTCATGTGAGACGGACATCAG
Organism: Chionomys nivalis; assembly: GCF_950005125.1. NCBI lineage: Eukaryota > Metazoa > Chordata > Mammalia > Rodentia > Cricetidae > Chionomys > Chionomys nivalis. The sequence goes on from NC_080088.1 coordinate 70,313,418, forward strand.
GGAAGATGGTGGGAAACAACGTGATGAGAGGTGCCAATCTGCCGAAACTCACAGGAAGCAGGGTTATCCCCAGGTCCCCCTGAAACAGCTTAGAGCCACTGTGCCATTAACATGTAAACAAGTAACTCCAGTCTCAAGGCCAGATCCTGCTGTCCGCTTAAACAAGTGCCTTTCTAGAAGCAAGCACTCGTATCAGATTGCCCTGAAGTGGTTTTTCTTCTGTCATGATCTAGTTTGGTTTTTATAACTCTTCAAACACATTTCACCCTCTCCAAATAGATGTTATTAGTGTGTCCATCCACACACGATACTTTTGTCAGTATCTGCTTATTGCACTGTTCTTTACATTGTCTTACTAGATTTATTCATTTTATTTTATATATGTGTATTTTGCCTGTAGGTTCATGTGGGCACTTCATGTGTGCTTAGTGCCTGCAGAAGCCAGGAGAAGGCATCACATTCTGATAACTATTGTTGAGTCGTTGTGAATCACCCTGTGGTTGCTAGGATTCGATCCTGGGTCCTTTGTAAGAGCAACAAGTGCTCTTAAGCAGTGAGCCAACCCCAGACTACACGTCCCTCAGTCCTCACCATGTCACAAGTGGAACTGTGGAAAAAAACACACAATTGGAGGTACTGGTTTAATAGACAGAGAGTGTATGCAGGATGGTTCAGGCGACCGCGACAATAACTATTTTAATTTACTTTCTATTTCTGTGATAAAGGCCATGACCAAAAGTACTTTGGGGAGGGAAGGGTTTCTCTGGCCTGCACTTCCTGATCGTGGTCCATCATTGAGAGAAGCCAAGAAAGGGACCAATGCAGAGCTGGAGCCTGGAGGCAGGAACTGATGCAGGGGCCATGGAAGAGTGTTGCTTACTGATTTGCTCATCTTGCTTTCTTATAGAACCCAGCACCACCTGCCACAGTGGACTGGACCCTTTCAAGTCAAGTTAATCAAGAGAATGCCCACAGACCTGCCGAGGGGTGTTTTTTCTATTGAAGTTGCCCTTGCCCAGATAACTCTAGCTGGAGTCATGTTGAGTTGGAAAAAGCTAAGAGCAGAGCAGTTACACTGAGAATTCATGGCTTAACTTGGTGTGGGATGCTGTACAGACACCAGGGTACAGATATGTATGAAATATACAGCTGCCTTCAAGGTCATTGCAGGTTCTTTGGAGTAGGGACATGGGACAGGCTAGGATACAGTCACTTGGTGAGTGTTAGAAATGAGAATAATGCCTGACAAGATGGCATGGGCCACTCAACCACACCCTGAGGGTTAGGGGAGAGATAAGGGATGCATGGAGCTGAACCTTGAAGGCTGCATGCAGGTTGCCTCTTAGGTGACTGGAGTGGAGTGTACAGGGAAGTAAAGGAGAACAAGAGTCACTCAATGTGTCCATACAGAGAATGGAATACCGAGAGGGATAGGCGGGGTGTGAGCAGACAAGGTCAAAATGGAAGGTAGAGAGCGGTGTTTAAAGTGTTCTAAGCGGCAGGCAGTGAGGAGAGCCACAGATTTATTCTAAGCAGAGGAATGGCTCGACTCAACGTGCTCTTCAGCAGCACTTTGGCAGCTTGTGTTACAATGGATTAGGGCTCCGGGAAGGACAGAGTAGGTCAGGAGGCAGAGGCAGTGACGAGCTCTGCTCCGAAAGCCTGTGAGATGATGAGAAATCATTTGGTGAACAGTATTCCTCTGGAGAAAAGGGACAGAGGACATAGGACATTCGTTACAGCCTTGGCCTTCCCGAATGAAAGCCCCTTTCGAGAAGAAAGTGACCGAGGCAGTGCCTGCTAGGAGAGCTGGAGGAAAGGGAGGCAGACAGGGTGAGAAGTGCCTGTGTCTCACGGTGTTTAAAATACCCCCTTTGAGTCACACTAGCTCTTAATTGGCACCAACCGCCGAGGGGATGATTGATCCCAGCGAGAGTCCAGAAAAACAGATAATTTCTTACAAGATTCTGAAATTCATGAGCACGGTGGGGTCCCACACATCAAGGCTTTGCTGACGCGAAGTCTGAGGCTTCCTTGAAGGGATGAGTTTCCCGGGCAGTTGGTTTTGTGTGTATTCTTTTTTTTTTTTTCTTATCAAAATGCAGAATATATCTGTGTAGTTAATGCCTGGGGTCTTGCTGAGCAGCAGAGGAGGAAGCAAGTAAAGAGCTAGGAAACACACCACGGCTATGGATTAATTTTTCACGCGATGGGCTCATTAAAGATCTGTTAAGTCAAAGGCTGTGTGAGGAACGCCTGACATTGAGATACAGACTTGACCAGCGGGTCTGCCCACCACCCACTCAGAATTTGGGTCAAAGCCTCACATAAAGCCACCTCCCACATATGGCAAGACCCTTTAGAGGCAGAGGGAAAGCAGACTGTAGTGCTGAAAAGCTGCTATGTTCCTGGTATTTAATTCCCACTCCGCCAGCCCCCCGCTCCCCCTACACACCCCAAAAGCCTTAATCAAGGTGTATAAGGTCTTTCCTCTTTTCACAGATGAGAGAGAAACTTAATCCAAAAAGACTACATGATACACTCAAACATTCCCTGGCATGTGCTTTGGAGAGACCTGGGTACCAGGATGGCGGACCTCCTTTACAGCCTGATTTTGCTCATTGTAAAATTCTTTTCCTGATGTTGACACGGTAGAGTGAAATTTCTGCAGTTACTCAGACTGCGTAGACTCTGTCCATCAGAGCTCAGACAGGACTTGTGTGGGGCCCACAGGGTAAGTTCCCACCTCCCGGTGTCAGAGCCAGTGAATACTGAACTGACTATGGAAGATTAGAGTGTGTTTAAGAGATTCAGTCTGTGTTGTGCTATATTGCTTTTTTGTTTGTTTGTTTGTTTCTGTTTTCCTGATTTATGTACCCTGACAATAGCCAAAATTTTTCTTTGTCTTACTGTGTTGAGCTGTCTCACTTTTTTTCAAATTCGTCTCCTCCCATTTCTACCCCCACCCCCACCGCCACCTCCCTGCAGGCTGTATGTGCGCATGCTTTCTCTATAGATTCATGATGATGCGTGGCAAATCCCTAAAGGGTTAGAGACTAAGTGGCAAATGGCTGTCTAGTATTCCAAGGGAACATTGTCATGTGACAAAATATTTAGGGGATCCTTCTCATTGATTTGAAACTGAGCACTGAATCTTTTCTCCTTTGTGCATTATTTGGGTCCCACAGACCCGACTCACAGATACGCTGTGTTAATCTGGTGTGGAACTCAATTATAGCAGGCTTCACGTTGCGGGACATGCGCACAGGTAAATTGTGCCATAAAATGATGTAATCGAGATGATTTTAGTGGGAGCGTCTTATAGCACACATCCTTTATCCTTTTTTTTTGGATCTACTAGTTCATTTGCCATAAAGCAGTGCAGTGGGCACATCAGGAATAAAGTTCATTTCCAGGAAGGGTAAACCACGTCTCTGAGAATCTCGTGTCCTAACCAGGCCAGACAGAGGCTCGGAGCTGAACTTGAGCATTTTTGTTTTGTTTTTAGCTCTCACATTGTGCACGTTATTTGCTGGGTCCAAAGAAATAAATTATTTTGCTTAAATCTAAAAGAGCAAGCAAGAGGCTACAACCTTGATAAAGAACAACCAAGCAAACAATCTGGCTTAACAATAGATTTAGCTCAAGTGTCAGCCTTCTGCAGTTTTCTCCCTGCAGATCAATCTCTGAAGGAATCCAAGCAGAAAGGCCATTCATTCCGGCTTCTCTGAGACAGATTTGATTTCAGCATCTTAATGTGCTCTGCCTAGCTATTCCTCACACTCCTGTGGACAGCATGTTCAGCTGTGGTGACATTGTGAATTACAAATGGCAATTAAGACTCTTCAGTTCCTAAGTATCAGAGCCCCGCTAGGAACGTCCAGGAAGGGAAATGTGATGCTAAGAGAAATAGATTCAGTGGGAAATAGTTCCTTGGTTTCCAAGTAGGCTGAGGGCCTTCCTAGACAAGGATGAGGTGGGTTATTCTAATAATAATTTTTACTAAATCAGCCAAAGCAAGCAATTGCCATGAGCTGAAAACATTAAAACAAAAAGATTGCCACCCCATCGGAACAGAACATTTCCAGCAGGTCGGTGAGGAAGCCCGGAGCTTTGCTGCCCTTTGCCCCTTACAAAGTCCCTTGCTAAGGGACTTTCCACACAACCCAGTCCCTTCCGTACCCTGTTGTGCATGAACCTGCTGTCACAGATGTTTGCAAAGCTTGGGGTAAGACTCAGACATCCTCCGGTGCTCAGTAACAAATCCCTTTTGAGTGAAGACTTTACAAATCTTATCAGAGCAGTGCAAAAATCTCTCCACAGACCACCTGTCTTGTCTTCCTTAACACTCTCTGCCACACACTACTCCTGGTTTTGCACGGCATGGCAGTGAGAATGGGAGCTATGAGCTTTGGAAAGCAACAGCTACCTACCAGGGGGAGATTTATTCACTCCATGAAGCACAAGAAAAATTCAATTTTGAACCTGTCAGCATGGGCCAGTAATGATGTTTAAATGAATTCCATTACGGATGGGCAAATCTAAAATGTGAACAATATTTTTTTTTATTGATTTTTCAGTGAGTTTTGGCGGGGGCAGCTGCAGGCTGTATCACCGCCTTCTGTAAATTTTGTGCTGTCCCTCTGGGTAAAGTGGCTCTGGTTTGATTGGCAGTTGTCTTCTGGTAAGCATTTCATTCACGGGACGTTCCTTATCAGTCATGGCCATATTGCAGGCCATGTAAATCTCTAGTGCTGTGTGTGGACTGTGTTACATGATTGATGGAGGCAAGTGCGCATGTCCATTGTCAGCCAGTTCCTCCAGACTGCGCCCGGGAAGAAGACACATGAAGCATGAAACTGCCCACCATGGGCTGTTCACAGAGGTTTTAATAAGCAAGAATTCTCTTTTGCATCTCATCAAATACAAGGATAGCTCATCCTTAGAGGATTTTCTCAGTGATATCAGACAAACACTGCCCGTGGCACTGGTTCCAAGGTTCATCTTTATGTTCTCCTCCAACTCTGAGGCTTCCCTGTAGTTACTTTCTGATGTCTTGGTCGAGCTATACTGTTAATTCAAGACACCCTGGTAAGCACATTGGAAAGTCCTTTACAGTTTGGGAACTGTGTAACTGTGGTAATCTTGGAGATCAGTGGCACGTGGTACCTACCTAGCTGCTGGGTTCCTTGCAGACATACCCCACTTGCCTTGGCATAATTGATCATTTCTTCTGTCATAAAAGTCCAGCAGCTTTGTGAGGTGAATTAGTGGTGGGATGCGTTTTCTAAACTGCCCAGCATTCAAGAAACAAAAGATTCATTTGTGTGTTTGAAAAAGAGGCATTCTTAAGTCCGGTGGGATTTTATTTATCACTATAACATATAGACCAGCACTGTACAACCTAGAGACTAACCGTACTTACTCCTGATTCTACTACCACAAATTTAGCCACAAGTTCTCATTAGTTTTGCCCATGTGATGTCTGTAGAACCTAAAACAGTGTCCCCACATAACAGGATATAGCAGTGGCTATATGAATTATAATTTGGTGGTGATTTCTTCTATTCCTTTTTCTCCATGTTCACCTGTCAGGAGTATGCTCATATGCTTATGTTGTCTTGGGCACATTGCTTTTTCTGTGCCAGCACGTGCTCTTTATGTAAGACACACTCCGTAGGCCACAAAGTCCCCTAATTGCTGTCTCTAATGGATGAATGGACACAGGAGCACTTCCTAACCTGAAAGCTGAAAATGTTGCTCAAGCATATTGCTTTCTGAAGGTGTTAGCCCCTAGACTGGATGCTAATGTACGGGGTGGGAAATGAATTAGAGCCAGAGCTTGAAGGTCACCTCCCAGCTTGTGACATAAACCCTAAGTACTGGCTGCTTTACACAGGCACCAAGCTTTCACGGAGAGTGACTGACCTAATCAAAACCTTCCCAGGAATCACTCCCTGTACTGTGTGTCACACTCATCAGTAGCCAACACTATCTAAATTCATAGTGCAAAATCATAAAGCAATGGAACTTTGCTTAGAAATTGCCTGGAGTTTCAAATTCCAATTATATTGGTGAACAATAATGAAGAGTCTACATTCTACAAAAACAAACAAACAAACAAAAAACTTTGTGCCAGATGGTGGTGGCGTGCGCCTTTAATCCCAGCACTTGGGAGGCAGAGGCAGGCGGATCTCTTTGGGTTCGAGGCCGGCCTGGTCTACAAGAGCTAGTTCCAGGAACAACCAACAGAAAACGATGCAAATGGTGTGAGCTAGGGCTGGAGAGGGACGACACTGGCACCCATAGAAGCAAAGGAAACTCTGCAGAACAGAGTGATGTTGGAGGTCAAGAAACTAAGATATGTAGACTAACAACATCAAGGCAGAAAAGCCGAGAGGACAGAGACATGCACATGGAAGAAAGGTATCTTTTTTTTTTTTCTGCTAAGAAGTATTAAGACGGAGATCCAACAGGCAGAGGCATTCAGTCACAGCTTGACAGGAGACTAGCCGGGTGTGTGAACGGAAGAGGACTTCTGTTATGCTAGGTTATATTTGCCACCTGTGTTTGCGTTCAGCATCGCAGGATTCCGAGTTGGCCCTTCCTCTAGCAGGTGGTTGGGCTCTTTTTTGGTTTTGACCTTTTAAGTCTCAGAGGTAGCGTCCGCGCACGGCCAGCATATGCAGCTCTGTTGAGAATGATCTGGAAATAGGTAGGCATTCTGGCCACTTCAGCTGTGCTGGTCTCCTGCTGGAGTGGGACCAGATGGCCTGGGGCTAGCTCTCTGCCTCTCCACAGGGCCATGACTATCTACCCTTGATTCATGTGGCCTAGTGTATGCACGCTGCAGTCAAGGGCATGATGCTGAAGTTCTTGACCACTGGGGGGTTAACTGCCTGACCTCTAACTGGACAGTAGGTGGTTCCTTTTCAGACTTCAGAGGGAACACAGGGCTCAGGAGCAGGTGGCCTTGTCTCTCCTCCAGAGGAAGAGCTGAACGCCAGAGGAAGGAGAGGAGTTGCCTATAGAGGTGGGATGATATGGCCTCAAGGAAATGGACGCTACCGACCAGAGAAGGCAGTGCTCTTGGCGAAGGTCCTCTTCAAACCCTCAGTGTGGGCATGGAGGCCACTGCAGGTGGAATAGGTGATGCACCAAGCAGGCAGGAATTTCATGCTGCTTCAGTGTCCTGAAGGCACCTAAGAGACTCTAGTCAAGGGAGCAAAACATTTGGCTTCTAGTCCTTTGCTTTCAGATTAGAGAAGTTAGAAAAAACAGGTTGTTTCAGAATTTGTAACTAAAACAATATCTTGCCTTTCCCACACACCAGGCTCTGCTGTGAAGGATGTTACCCACAGTAATTCTTCTATTGCATTTAGTCTTCGAGGCAGCTTTAAGAGGTAAGGGCTGCCATAATTCTCATCTTAGAGGCTGTCTATGATGCAGTTCTGTAGAAGATGGATGTGTCTTAGGGAATATCCCAGGGCTTTGGGAAAACCAGATGGGCTCACATCTGTGAATCCACTTTCAGACCTGTAAATCGCTCTGCATACACAAGGGACCTGCTGCTTCCTCAGTTCCTTTGAGGTTTGTTTCTCTACTTGTCTTGAGTGTCTCTAAGGTAGGACCAGATGAAAGGGGATGGATGGAAGAGACCAAGTTCCTCCCTTAAAATCGCTAGGGGAGGTGAGACAGTAAGGCAATGGCTGTGAATAAAAACGCTGGGGACTTGCCAGGAGGCTGACTGAAATGATCTCTCCCTCCACAGGGGTTTAGGACCTGGGAGAGGAATCAGCTGTGGCCCTCTGGAGAAGGCTGCTTGCTGCGGAATTCTGAGAGGTCAGCAGATCTATGCTGTCCCACCTTCTTCCTGTGACTTGTCACTGTACCAGTAATTCCTCCTTTATTTTAGCCACTGACTTCTTACCATTTTCTTGGCGCTTATATTAATCTGAGTGGTGTGTTAGATGCCCACAGTGAAAGCAGCTCTGCCAGTCTTGTTTGGTCATTCCAAGCAGATCTAAATCATGTCAGCTCCCAAGGGCACAGTTGTCTGTTTATGAGCAATAGGCCACCAGAGCACCGAACCATGCCATTGTCATTCCGTTTGGATCTCTCCAATCGTTTTTCATCTCTGCTAATCAGAAGATAACAGCAATCCTTCTCCACCTTCTGTCTCCAGACCCATTTTAGTTCCTCGTGGCTTCACACTGGGCTGGACTCTTTGAAATCTAGTACACAATGGCTGAGAAGAGCAGTAATTTTCAGATTTGCCTGTGGGTAAGGCACATGATGAATGCCAAGTACTAGGGATTTGGTTATTTGAAATAGAATGATTTTTCACATCAGTATGCAGGAGTTGAAGCAGGCACAGTATCCAGGAGCAGCGTGTACCTCCAGTGCCCAGACCCGAGACTCAAGATGGTCCATAAAGTTTCCAAACAAGGAAAGGGATGGGTGAGGAAGAAAGCAAAGGCTGGCGTGGCGTGTGAAGTCTTGTCAGGGCTGCTCCTGAGGAAGGTCAGACAGTCAGTGGGAAATGCTGCCACTTCCTTGACCAGGTTCTGTCTTCCTTCAGAGAACTGTGTCTGGTCCTCAGTAGGTGGGCTCAGTGCAGAGTCTGTCACCATTCACCGTCTGTATGCTCCCAGGACATGGTCATACTGCCAAGCTCATGAAGCTGACTGCGAACACTGCATTTCCAGGGAAAGGGCGTGTCCATCAAGACCAGACAACACAGTTCTAGGCAACAGATCTGCCTTGTTGTAGAAGGCCACGCTGGAAACCTTCCGAGTCAGAAGCTTGCTTGTTGAGGATGAGCTCGTACGAAGAAGGATCCCACAAATCAGATGTCGGTTGCATTACATATTCCCACTAGCATCCCTGGGTCTAGACTCGGATGGCTTCCCTCTCCAAGACAATGTTGGCATGGGCATTAATAACTTTTCTGTCTGTGATGCTCTTAATTGATCTTTCTGTTTCCAGCCTAGAACCTGAGTTACTTTATTTTTATTTACCTTTTTTTGGTATGGTTCTGGGTTAAATATAGGACCTCGAACATATAAGTAGTCTACCACTGGGCTGCCCTCTCTGTTCCCTAACATCAGTTCTTAACCTAGTCTGATGATTGTGGCAGTTGTTCACACTGGCTGAAGCCATCAGATTCTCAAAATGTCCGACTCTAATGACTTTATCAATTCCATATTTACCGAGTAAAGCTCTGTTTTCCAAACTTTGAAGTTTAGTCCCTCGGCTTTTTTTACTGCCTTACCTACAAGGTACAATTAATGCCGGGAGGTTAAGAGCCATGTTTGCAGCTTTTTTCTGGCAACGGGGCATGATCATATGGTATACATTAACTGTGCTGCTCAGAGGATACCTGGGTTTTGCCTTTTCTGGGGTTTTGTTTCTCTTGTTACAGTCTGCACAATTGTTTTATACTTTTGCAACCTATTCACATGAGCTTTGTTGCACAATGAGACCTCTGAGCTCAACACTGGCAACAGGCCTGCTGGCAATACATTTCTATACATTAAAGGAAAATAGCTGTAAACTTCCTGGAACATTTGAGAAAGAAAGCATTTTTTTGTGTGTGAAGTTCCTTGAACTCAGCAAAGTTTGTATAGTCCTATAGAAGTGGAATTTTCTAAGTACCAGCTTTGTGGAGTACGAGGGGGTCGTGGTAGAGATGAACTGGTGAAATGGGAGTGAAGAGGACTTGATACACATGGAGAGAACTCTGTGCGCATGGGAGGACTTCATACCTAAGAAAAGGACCTCATACAGCTGGAAGCCTCTCTGTCTACCTTCCAGTTATGGCGGGAGCACTGGAAGAGCCGGAAGAGGATCTAAATGAACAGGCCTGGAGACAGCGCCTGTGCATCACCATCCTTCCAATCAGTGAGAAAGGGAGGCTCTTTGCTTTATGGGTCTAGAAATGAGTTACTCTCTGTGGTCAGAAACATTTCATTGTAAAGACGGAACAGCTAAAGCTCAAAGACAGACTGACTTGCCCAATAGTGTTGTTCTTTAACATTCAAGCTAAGCAGAGTCATGGCTGGGCCTTTTCCAGACCTTTCCCCTCAGTCCCATTCATGACACTTCTCTTTGAATCTCGCCCTCTGAATGTGCTATTGCCATCCCCTCTCTTCAAAACCAGCTCTCCAAGAAAAGACCCAACAGCTGTAAAATGTGGAGCTCACCCAATGTGTTCCCACATTCCCAACACACCTGCCAATGTGTTTTATTTGAGGAATGGTTTCTACTGCAGGAAAAAGAAGCAGAGCAATATGGTGGCTGCATGTACAACAGCATAGACGACTACTCTCTCTCTTCTTTTTTAAAGATTTATTCATTTCACGGATGTGAGTGCTCTATCTGCATGCATGACTTTGTACCAGAAGAGGGCATCAGATTCCACTAGAGATGGTTGTGAGCCATTATGGGGTTGCTGAGAATTGAACTCAGGACCTCTGAAAGAGCAGTCAGTGCTCTTAACGGCTGTGCCATCTCTCCAGCCCTCTAGAGTGATAGCTGATGACCCTAGGGAACACACTCTTGTTCTCAGTAGGAGGCATACACTCAGTGTTCCAGCAGGATGGGTCTCACACACACACAAGGGAAGGCTGGCTGAGCATGAGCAGAGAGGACCTGAGTCAATGCTGGCACTTATGGTCAGCGGCTGTCTGACCACCTCTGTGGTTAAGTTGGTTTTTCATCTCAGCCACTAGATCTCCCCAGAAATCTCTGCACCATAAGTCTGGGCCACATACAATGGTGGGGAAATTTCTTTTATGTTTGTCTCTTCTTAATTATAAACCGAAGGTATGGCTATTAGCTACCGTTCTATTCGAAGGCCCAGGAGTCAGCAAATACGTATTGCA